>NC_071573.1:4483269-4785576 GCF_024509145.1 Vidua macroura | reverse complement strand
TGTAGGGATGCTTTGTGCTCCCTCTTTCTCAAGCCCCTTTATTCTGGGGGTTAAGAAATATTGTGTTTTTATCTTCTCTGCTGTCTCCTCCCTCTCCTTCTTGGCCTCAGGCCTCAGACCAGTAGCCTGCCCTAATAAATAATGTAACATCTGCCCGGGCAGTTTGTGATCTGATCTTATCTGAGGGATGGTGTCAGTGGAAGGGCTGAGCCAAAGCTGCTCTGCTCTCTTCCACCTAGGAGAACTATTCCAGTGTCCTCTGGGAGAGGTTCTCTGTTCAGGTATTTGTGGCTCTGTGGGCCCCAAGTTGGGCAACTCCCTGGGGGCTCCCCTGGCAGGGGAGACCCTCCTGGAGCAGTTCTGTGTCAGGAATGAGAGACACATTGGACTTTTTCGGTCTCCAGCTTCTGTTTATTGTTATCTTATCAAAACTTCAGCACTGTCTGCACCAGACTCTGCGTGCAGGAAAAACAGCACAAAAATGGCCAACAATCTCGTGTTACAAGGCCTTTTAAGCCCAATCAAAAACTAAGCTACCCAATTAAGAAGTGAAACTAAATTATTTCCCTTTCTAACCCAATAACTGACCCCTAAAGACCCACAATGTGAATTTTTCTACCCAATTACAAGATACCACCCAAACCCAAGAACAAAGAGGAAGAAAAAGAAAGAAGAAAGGAACTCAAGACAACACCCTATATTCTCCATCTTGAACCCAACTATAACATACTAAAAGTCCTAAAACCTAAATTTCTCACCCATGTGACATAGTACACTACTCTCTACAATCTCTATAATCTATTTCACACTTTTGTGGTTTCTAGTTTACCTTGAGGCTTTGGAAGTTTTCTCCATGAATGAGGGTCACAGCCAGTGCTCCCCTGGGGGTCAGGACACCCCAGAGCAGACAGAGAAATATTCCCAGTGCCCTGGGTTGCCACAGGTATTGATCCTGTAGCAGAGCTATCAGCAGGCTGAAGCAACATCTTCCCACTCTGTGCACGAGCACCCTGGCTCAGCACATGGAGAAAGCCTGAGTGATTTAAGGGAATAAAACTTCAGGGATTTAAGTACAGGCCTAAGTTTTTACAAGTGCCTGAGTGTGTTTCTGAGCTGGGCCTGAGGGAATGGTGTTATTGTATTACCCAGCCTTTATGGGATTGCCATGGTCTGGTGGGAGCAGCCAGGCAACCGTGGGGATTTCCTGGGGCACTGGGCACACGGCCAGCTTGAATTCCCTTCAGTACCAGCTGGGTTGGGTTGGTCTCTCAGGACAAAGAAAGCACAAGGAAGCCTGCACTGGAGATGTTTCCATAGCCAAAACTGTATGGCGTGAGTCAAAATCTTGCCTTATTTCCCAAAGCTCCCTCTGTGGTCTGGGGGAAACGGGCTCGTGCCTGCATCAGAGCAACAAAAAGCATCTCATGGGGCTGTGTGTGAGGAGATGCAAAGCTGGCCCTAAGGCAAAGGTGTATTTTCATACAGGTGGGTCTCCTTTAACAGACATCTTTACATATGAATTCCCACTGAGTGCTGAGACCCCCCCACTCCCAGCCAAAAGAACAGCAGGGTCAGGTCATAGGATTCAGTCCTGAATTTCAGAAATGCTTTCTACACATAAATCTTTCTCGCCATGAGAAAGCAGCGAAGTGATGTACCACCTACACATGGGCACATACCCCCTGTGGGAGAGGAAAAAGCCTCTGGGGTCAGAGGGCTGCAGGAGCAGAGGAAACTCCACACTGAGCACCCCTTCTTGCACAGGACTCCCCAAAACCTCCATACTCCTCCTCCTGTGATTTGTGCCACACAGGCACAGCAGCCTTCTTTCCAATGCTACACAACTTATACTGATAATTTCCATAATAAAACATTTTTGGGAAAAAAACCCTCCAAATTGTCAAAATAAAAACATTTTTAAACAGTTGAAACATTAAAAAATATTTTTAAATAACTTTGCTTTTGAAATTATCTTTGCTTTTAAAAATTACTTCAGTCCTAATTGAAAATGAGGAATAAATTGATTTTCAGGAGTTAAATTACTTGGAAACAGGGTAAAGTAACTTTGCTTCAAGTTGTCAGGCACACAATTGCCTGAGCTGAAACAAAAAAAAAAAAAAAAAAAGGAGGGGGAAGAATTGCATTCTAAAAACTAAACTAAGCCCAAGATGGGAATTGTGGGTTCTTTTCCAGCAGCACCAGAGGAAGAGGAGGAAGAAGAGGCTCTGAGCACCCCGAGTTTTTCTGCAGACAGGGAGTTTTCACCCATCCACAGGTGGTTGCTTTCCAGTGCAATAAACTCCAGTGGCTGCAAACCCAACTCAACTCCAATCACCTTTTATCTGCTGTCCTGACATGCATCTTTTGTTGCCAGAGCTCTTGTAAAAATGTTTTGAAGCCTATCCTGCCGAGCAGATCCCCAGCTGAGTGGCTCAGCAGCTGTGGCAAGGGGGAACACGTGCTCATGAGCCCTCTTAAATCCATGAGGAATGGCAGCCTTTCCTCTGGAAATGCTCTTTTGGAATGGTTTCAGTCTTCAGCAAAGGCAGGAGAAAGGGGGGCAGTTGCACATGTGGACATCTCATGGCTGGACAGATCTATTCAAAGGCTATTAAGATCTAAGGGCAAGAACAAAGCTCATCTTGATCCTGTCTCTCCCTAAAGGGAAGGGTGAAAATCAATCACGCCCCCTCCATGGTGAAATGATGGATAGTGTTTGGGATCATTTTTCTTGTGAAAGTCATTTGAAGCACCTCTCCTTTTATTACAGCTGAGATCAGCCCAATGGCTTGAGCTTTAAATACAGTTCTGGAGCAGCAGCAGGGCCCTCTCAGGACCCACCAACCTGCGCAGGGACCGTCTTCCTGGGGCCACAGACAATTTTTTAACTCTCATCTATTATTACACAGCTCTTCAATCCTTCCTCAGAGGACATCTTTGCCTCAAGTTTTCCTCCTCCCACCTGAGGAATCATTTTGGCACCCACAGCCCTGTTACCTTCTAGAGTTTGGTGTCCTCTGAGTAAGAAGCCAGCACCACTGCCTTGCGAGTCCTTCCATGCTCTTCACACACATCAGGCTTTCTTGTGCATGCAGTATCTGTGGGCCTGCCTGGCCTCCAGAAACTTGTGTATATTAATGTGTATGAAGATGTCTCCTTACTCAGAGAAGAAAGTGCAGCAAGAAATACCTGCTCTGGCAACCTCTGAGTCCTTCCTGCAGAGCTGTTTGAAGAGATGCCACACGAGGCAGCACCAGACTCTTCTTCTGGTCCTTGTAGGGATTCTCTGTGCCTTTGTCAAGCAGGAAATATTTCAGAAGCGTATGAAAATGGTTCCTGAAACTTCAGTGCAGGCTTGAAGCATGTGATTTTTCCTACCAAATACTTTCCTCAGCCACCTCCTCTTGAAATGCCAGCTAATCCTGTCTTCAGGCAAAGCAAACCCCTCCTGCTGCCTTTTCCAATGGGAGGCAGATCCCTGCCTGCCCTCAGACTCCCCTCTATTACCAGAACTCCTCTCTTCCCATCAAAGCTGTTTTCTTTAAACACAGTGAAAAAAGCCCTTTGTGTTAGGCTCACCCATCCCCCACCATCAGTCTTCCCCAAGTGCCCATTCCCAGGGAGTCAGAGAGTGCTCCGTGCAGGACATGGTGGCCGGGGACAAGGGACATGTGTCCTGCCATGGCTCCTCGAGCCTTGCCTGAGGCTGCCCAGTGACTTCCCTCAGTGGTGTCACGGGGCTTTCAGAAACTGCCCAAACAAACACGTGGGTTTGGGGACAAGGTGCTGGTGGCATCAGGCAGGAGCACACCTGGCTGCTCTGCCTGCAGGTTTTCTAGGTGTGGAGATAAATACAGGCAGCCTGCTGAGAAATTCACATTTCAGGAATTCATCCCTGGGCATTCTCGTGGAGTAACCCTGCCACGAGGTGTCCTTATGAATGTGGTGTGTTTATGGCTTCTGTGAAGCATTTTCAGAGCCATAGAAGAAATCATTTTGGGATGCTTCAAGCTGAAGTCTACTTCTCCATGGTGATAATTTCACATTCCTGCTGTGCTCGGTGATCCTGCCTTTGAAATTATTCCAGTTTTCAGGCAGAGGCTCCCTGTGTTTCTATCTGTGATGGGGTGGGTTGAGTGTCTCCTGATGCTGCTGTCACCTGAGGGAGGAATTTGGAAGCTGTGCTCCGTGCCCAGCTGCGGTGCCAGCGGAACGCTGCCCCTTGAGTAAGGTCCTAACTCGCACCCAGCTCAGTGGGATTGAGGGTGTCAGGGCTGTGCTGCACTGTTCACTGAGAGCAGTGTGCTGGGCACCATGCACAGATCGTGAGGAGATGCAGGCCAAGCCTCGAGGAGGTTCCACTCTGCAGCCCCAGCTTTGCTTGGCATCAGCAGCTACCTGCTGTAATCTGTCTCACTTGTCCTGCTGCGAGGACACCGGGCTTTTGCTAACAGACCTCCAGCACCCTCAAACCTCCCCAGCCAGGCAGAGATACCTCTGGGTAAGCAAGACAATCCCTCACCTTTGAAGCCCAGTGAGCACCAGGTGTCTCAACCCCAACACTTCTGCTCTTGGAGAGCTGGCAGTGGGGGAGCCACCAAAGATCAGTGTCCCCACGTCACACTGACAGAGGCTCTCACATGTCCAACCCCTTAGAGGGTGGCTGTGCTCCAGGCTGGAGGACAGGCTCCAGAAAGAAGCTGTGTGTGAGTGGTGTGACTTGGATCGTTCCACTCCTGCCCCCTTCCTGGAGCTGCATTAGCACCCCTGGATTTCCGTGTCGTGACTCTGCAAGCATCTGCAATGACAGCTGCCAAGCAAGCTGCTAACTAACACGACTAAAGGAATTCACAGCTGGCCCTGGGACTGCCAAATCTCTGCCTTTGCCTAGAAACACGTAGTGTTTTTTCACCAGTGTCACATGCCCGTGGAAAACACCACCCACAATCAGATACCTCGATCCCTTCTTGCCCCTCCCTCACCAGCCTGTGAGGATTTCAGGAGCTTTGGGACTCAAAGGCGGCTGATGAAAGCCCAGGAGCAGGACCTAAAGCACAGGCTGTGGGATGCAGGGGCTGGGCTTGCAGACGCAGCGCTGCTGGGAGAGGGAAGGGGGAGCCCACCCACTGCTCATGGGCTGTGCCAGGCTGTGCCCTGCAGCCCCTGCTCAGCTGTGTGCAAGCAGAGGGGTCTGCTGCCCCCATGCAGGAGCATCCTCTTCTCTCATGCACAAGCATCCAGTGAGCCCCTGCTTTCACATCCAAAACAATTTGCACCTGAGTGCTTGATTCACTTACACACGAGCAGCTGAACAACTGACACGTGAGCATAGTCATCAACCAGAGTTCTCTGCAGAAGGTGGGCAACCATCACTGCCTAGCACTGAGCTGGAAAAACAAAGTTGGTGACTTGAGAGAACAGAGTTCTGAGGGCACAGATGGAAAAGGTGTTGCATTTGAGCTGCTCTAATGATTTTTTGTTGCAGGCACAAGGTCTGACATTTGTAATAGGTGCAAGGGCTGGGGTTTGTTATTTGTTCAGACTGCTGTGGCCTTCCTGGCTAAGTGTTTTGCTTGTATGACTGTTTGCAATAAGTATTGCATCCAGGTTTTTACAACATTAAGTCCACTATCTATTGTAAATGCAGGCGAACCCAGTGGGAAGAAATGCTGGTGTCTGACTCCAGTTCAGAAGGCTGAATGATTTCTTTATTATAACTATGCTATAATACATTAATATACTATTTAAAGGAGATACTAAAACTACAAACCTACTTGTTCTAACAACCATATCTCACTAACTCACAACTTGTGACCCTCTCGGAGAGTCCAGCCACAGGTGGGTTGGATTGGCCATCAGGCTCAAACAATCCTCACCAGAATCCAACCAAGCAATCACCCCAGGTAAACAATTCTCCAAACACATTCCACATGGCAAAAACAAGGAGCAGAAATAGAAATTGTTTCCTCTTTCCTCTCTCTGTGCTCCTCTATGAAAAAATCCTGAAAGAGAGAAGAATGTGCCTGCCACAACCATCCTTGTTCTCAGGGACAGTGGATGGAGTCACAACAAGTACATGTATTTGGACTTTGATGATGTTGACCCTGGTATTCTAGTCTGTGGTGTAAGGGGTGGAGTTCATAACAGACAAAAATTGGGGTTGTAATGCTGGTAACTCCCAGGCTCTCTGGTCCCCAGGGGCAAGGAGTGAAATTTTAGTGCATATGCACACCTTGTTTCAGTATTAACCCCTCTGTCTGGTGTGCAGGAAGCAAGAGGGGAGCATGGAATCATTATGTATTAGGATTATGATGACGTTGAAAGGAAAGCTGATAATGGTTTTGTGTTCAAATGGCTTTTAAGGATGGTCTTCAAGGACAGGAGTGAGCTGGGCACGAACTGCAAGGGTTACTGCATTCACCCACGGGTTCTAGTGAGCTCACACAGGATCACCCAGCAGGTTCGTGCATGAGCAGCTGATGAGTGCCTGCATGAGCACCCTGTTAATTCAGGCACCAGTCCCCAGACAATGCCTGCCCAGATCATCCATGGGCAGCACATCCATGCCCCCATGACTGCCTGACCAACTGACACATGAGAAGCCCTTCTGTCCATGCACGAGCACCCAAATGAGTCAGGCAGCAGTGCCTGGCTTGCTCACACATGGGCACCCAATTAATCCTTGGAGCAGCACCAAGTTAATTTCTGCATTGTCACCCAACCGGTTCGTGCCTGAACACCCAAAGAGCTCAGGAAAGGGTGGTGAGAAGGTTGTGTTAACTGGTAGGAACAGAAATGGAGCCAGAACTCCCCAGGTTTGAGACTGTTTTACCTGCAGGGCTACTGAGTTCCTGATCTCGCAGCAGCAAGGTCACGGAGGACCTGTCTCTGGGCCATGGAAGGGAGCTGGAAAGAGGGAGGCAGGGGCAGGTTTTGTCCTGATGGTGATGCTGAGATCATTGCCTGACGTGCTGTGTAAAGGGACTCCTACAGCTCCCCAGATGGGGAGAGGGCCTTTGGGAGCACCCCCTTCTATGTGGTTTTTTTTACCCCTCTAAGCAGCTCCCAAGATGAGTTTTGTGGCACATCCTGTGGTCTGAAAGGCTTTGCCAGCCTCCTCTGCCTGGACTTCTGGGGGAGTAGAAACTCCAGCTGCAGGCAAATACTATGTTCTTTAGACAAAAAGCTGTGGGGTTTTGTGTTTTTTTTCTTTTTTTTTTTTTTTTCTTTTTTTTTTTTTTTGTTTGTTTTGTTTGGTTTTGGTTTTTTGTTGGTTTTTTTTTTTTACTTGCTTTGCAGTGAGCACATCAGTAGGGGGGTAACCTGTCACCACCCAGCCACTCAGAAACTGGCCACTGGGCTAAGACCTGAGTTTTAGATACTGTGGTTTCTACCCCACAGGGGCCAGAGCATCACGACTGCGACTGCCTCTGCTGCACAAACATCTTATGGGGGCTGGGTGTTCCACCTGGGGCTTTCTGCAGAGCACAGCACAGGATCCTCCACCAAGGTAGGGGTTGGGTCAGATGGGCACTTTCTCATTCTCTGCAGGCACACACAGGGTGAAACTGCTGGCTCAGGCAAATGGCCACCCACAGCCAACCATTGCCTCTATTCAGCTGTTTGGGTGTTAGTGCAGATGCTACTTATTTGGTTGTCTTTTTGTTCCGCACTGCGTGACCCAGCAAACACAAATAATTGACCGTCGCAGGGTTGAATGACAAATAATTATCAGGTAAGCACAGGCATATTTGCACAAGAAAGAGACAAAGTAGGTGGTGCCGAGGTTGGCGGCATTAAATCAGTTTAGGAACAAACTCAGCAGAAATCTCCACTTATTTCCTTTACTTCCGTGTGGACCTGATTTCCACTGATCTCAGGTAACTCAGGGAAACCCAGCTCAGCCTTAGCAAAGCACTCACGGAGCTTTACAGGACAAATTTCAGAGCTCACACCTTCAGAACCACGGAGTGCTCATTGCAGACACGGACCCTGGAGGCCAAATCCTTCTTTGGACCTTGCTCCTGGACAGGGAAAACCAGTTTGGAGTGGCTGAGTCTGTGAGTGTCTCTGCCAGAGTGCCCAGCTGAACACAGCAAGGTGATGGGGGTCACACAGGGAGCAGGAGGCAGCGGGGTGTGGGTGATGGCCACTCTGAGGTGTCTCCAGCCACCAATCCCTGCCTGGCCGTGGATGGAGCTGCCTTGCCCTGGCATGGTTTGTCTTGGGACTGGTACTTCAAGGGAAGGTGCACTTGAGGCCATCTGGCAGATGGAGGTTAGCACTGGGAGGATGGGATGGACTCTGTGCTCCTCGTCCAGCTCAAATGATACATCCATCTCACATTCAGGGGGGAATTCTTCTCTCACACATCTGCTGCCCACCTGGGGTGCTGGAAAAAACTCCACCCTTTTTCTCTGGCCTTTTCTAATCTTTGTCATAGGAGAAAAATTGTGACTTCCAAAAAAAAAAAAAAAAAAAAAAAAAAGAGGGGGAAGCCTGACCTTTAGAAAATATTAATGTTTTGCTGGTTTTTTTTTTTGGGGCGGGGGGTGGTGCGTTTTGGAGGGAGGTGAGTGGGGTAGGTTTTTTTGTTTATTTTTTTTTTTTAAGTTAAGCAGCTGTTCTGTCCCAGATAGACATGAGCTGGCCACAAGAGCTGAGCAACCTCCCACAGCAACTCCACAGTACCGGGATGGAGCACGGGCAGGCAGGAGGCTCTGCTTTGCACGGACACCCTGGTATCTGCCAAACACCCCTCCTATGGCTGAGGTCGAGCAGAGCCAGCAGAACATTTTCTCTTCCTCAATCCAGATTTGCAACTGCTCTGCTCCAGGTTTGCCAAGCACCATGGCAGCAGGAGCTGGCAAACCTTTCTCAAAACAAAAGCTCCACGGGGCTGGGTGAAGCTGAGAAGGGTCCTAAATTAATAAACGTGAAAGTAGAAGAAACCCACACCAGGGCAGTTACTTTAATGGAAATAAGCCGCTTGATTTTGCCCTTGAAACTTTACGGCGTTTAAAACAATTGTAAACATGTCAGTGTACATGGATACGGTTTCTATAGCAGCGCAGCAACAGTTAAGGGCTTGCTCCCAAACATACCCCAAAGGACACTAAAAATAGTGCGTCTGTTGGATCAAAATCTGTATACATATTCGGGAAGACATACAGAAACTAGGAGTTTGTGAGCCTCCATTGGTTTTTTTTTTTTTCCATTTCCCCCCTTATTTCCTCCCCCGTTTCTGAAGGCGCTGGAAGGAAGGCGCTGAGTTCAGCAGCAGAATGTGGGGAGGGGTGTGCCCAGCGCTGGCAATCCTGCTCCCACTCCTTCCCAGGCAGTGCCAAGCCCGTAGGATGCCGTGTCCTCTCCCCACCCTGGCACAAACAGACCTATCAGCCGGGGCTGGAAGAGATGCCTCCTCCTCTCCCCTCTGCTCTGCGCTCACGGTTGCCTGGCTGCGAGCAATGCCTGCGTGCTCCCGCCGCTCTGCCACCGCCTCTGCCGCAGCCGGGAGCCAGCAGAGCTGCTGCTCTCCCCTGGCAGCCCCGAGAGCTCCAGGGACGCCGCACACACCGCGCCCCCCTCCCTTCCTGCAGAGAGGGTGCGAGCCTGCCCATCCCCGCAGCGGGCTGGGAAGGGCGCTGGGTGTGAGCTCGTATGGATTTAGGACTCGGGGAAGTTTCCTCCTGCCTTTGAAGCTGCGTTAAAAGCAGCTGGATGGGAAGCTGGGTGCTCTGCAGAGCAGGATCCTGCTGGGGCAGAAGTGTCTCCTCCCTTGGCCAGCCTGGCTCGGGCACCCGTGTCCATTCCTAGGGTGGCTTTTGCCCACCAGCATCTGCTCTGGCAACCCAAGGCTGCCTTTGAAGCAGAGGGAGCTTTGCTCGTGTGGTTTGGCAGTGGGAAAAAGGCCTTTCTGGAAAGGAGGGCGTGTGCTCCTCAAGAGGAGCATTCAGCAACACTCCTGTGGCTGCATGGGAAGGGCCTGCAGTGACAGCATCCTTCAGACCGAGAGTGCAAAAGTCCATTGTGTTCCTGAGAGATGCGTGTCACAGCAAAAGCCAAGATGTGCAGCAGAGAAACCGGCCAAAATACACAGCAGATACAGCACTGACAGAGCCAGCACTGAGAAATCTAGCTTGATGCAAAACAAGGACTTTCAGGGAAAAAGAGAAGCACTCGGGACCTGCCATGGGCAATCTCCTTCCAAAGAACAGGGTCTTAATATTACCCTTTTTTCCCATGCACTTTCACACTCAGGAAAATGCCAGTTACACATGCTGAATGAAGGAGCACTTAAAATCCCTCGAAGTGAAACTGTCTCACATCTTCCTTATTTTCTTTTTTAAAAAGCATCAGTCCTCTCATGACAAAGCATCAAAGCTATAATGGCATTTAAGTGTTCAACTACCCCAGGGCAGCAGGCCATTGTTCATAAATCCAGCTTCCCAGCCATGGTTTCAGGAGGGATGCAGGCACAGAGAGCATTACTCCTGTCTCGTATCTCAAACAGCTCCATTCATGCTAAAACGATGCTGCTTTTACAACATAGAAGTTTTATGCATTTTATTTTTTCTGAATTATAAACAGGTGCCTTCCTGTGTTTTGAACACAATGCAGCAGTTAATGAGTGATGGGTCCCTGCTAATAAAATCTGCACAAGTGGATTTATGGTGGGCATTAGTTTGCAAAATAATACCTTCATAAAGAAGTATTGCAGGGTCAGTATTGGGGAAATTACTTGCTAGCAGGTTGCAATCATCACCCTGTCCAGCTTTTTGGGGCTGATAATTGGGATCTCTCAGATAAAAGTGACAAATGGCATTTAGCATTGCTGCAGCATCTTTAACTAAAAAGCAATAGCACCTCACTTCTCTCTCTGTTTTTATTCTGCAGAGCTCAAGTTCCTCTGTTTTGACAAATGGCATCACTGAAAGTTTTGTCTGTGTTCTCTGAGCAGCATTTCCAGTAAAATGAGAATCACAAGCTGGAAGCAGCACAACAAACTATGAGGAAGGAAAACTGAAGCAGCTGCATCACAACACCTAATTGCCTTTGCGATCTGTCTGGGATTTTGTGATTTTTCCTACATTTCATCCTGGTTTAAGGCAAGCAAAGCACGCTGCCAGCAAGGGCAGCGTGGCCACAACAAGGGCCTCAGAGCTGTGGGACAAGGTCCAGCTGCTCTCTGGCTGTGCAGCCCTGTGCTTTAAAGGATGGCAGTGGCACATGTCCTCCTGCCTTTTGCTTTGCCCTTCCAGCTGTCCTATCCCCTGCCTTTAGGATATGACTGCCCTCAGTGTGACCTGAATTGCTGTTTGTTTGGGGACAACAGGCACTGGGGCAAAAAAAAAAACAAAACAAACCCTTGGGTTAGAGCCTGGTTATGGCATGAGCTATTTGTTCTACAGGACTGACACCATTCCCAAGGCAACTGGGAAGATGGTGCCAGGGTCTGGACTTCTTGACTTCACTTAGTCCTTCCTTGCACATCATCCCCACTCTGCCATTGCTCTCAGTGCCAAAGAGGAAAGCTCTCTCCACCCCAAAACATCCAGAGAAAGATCATGCCTATGCTCAGCCAGGGTTAAACTGCAGTTTTGGCTTCAGTCTTGCATTCCCAGCCACCTCCATGCAGGCTATGCCAGAGGAGAGCCCAGACACACTGTCTCCCAGCTGATTTTACTCATGGGTTATTTAAAGCAGACATTGATAGCTCTGAAGTCGCAGCAGCTGAGCGTGGCTGCCAGTGGCTAATGAAGGTGAATGTCAGGAGTCATCATCAAAGTGATTAGTATAATTAAACTGAGCTGTGAAATGCCAGTGCCAGCAGCACAGAAGTCCCTCTGAGGTTTGCTTCACTGGATTGAAAACTTGGTGCTTCCTTTGAATCCCCTGATGCACTATTTGGTTTTCCTTTGCATCAGCTCTCCTGTTCTGAGGTTGCTGAGCTCTACCCTCATGTTGGCAGCTGCTTGTGCTGTGATTATGGACAAAATGCTGCTTTTTTTTTTTTTTTTTCTTGTGGTCTCACTTCCCAAGCTATATAGCACAGATGAAAATATTTAGCTGCCTACCTGACAAGGTTGATGTGCAAATTAATTAATATTTCTCAAGTGCCCTGAAATTTGCCAAGTATTATTGCTACATAACAACTGTTGCTACGCAGTGAAAATTGCTGCCACCAGAACCAGGCGTGGACACCGCACCTACATTTCCTGGCCTCACAGGGGTCAAAGCTTTGCTATGAGTCTGCATCCAAAAAAAAAAAAAAAAAAAATCCTCCTTTTTGCCTCTCTGATGCTTTGCTCATGCTGCTTCTGCAGTTTTTGTTATTCCCTTTGGTTTGTCGGACGGTACAGGACAACAGCAGCAGTTTCCTCTGGGTGCCCCATCCCAGAGCAACACAAGGGATGGGATGTGCCAAGGCCAGGGGTGGGCAGCAGCTGGTCCTGGCGTGGCTGGGCAGCTGTACCCAGGAACAGAGTCAACACCCAGCCCTGAGAAACTGCTTGGCTCCAGCCGTGGAGGCAGCGAGGCAAGGGTGGATCTGCCAAGCTCTGTGATACCACACCTTAGAGTGTCTGAGTGACTCACGAGGCATTCCACGACCGTTCCATTTCTCTTCCCCTTTTGCTCAACTGGGGCATGAGGTTTCAAAAAACAACACATTTGCCCCTCCACTTTCTCGTTTTCCTGCTGGGAAAGCCTTGTTTCTGGTGGCTGTGAACCTTGGCTTGGTGGGCACCACATTGGTCACTCCTCCTGAGGGGCATCAGTGTTGCCAGCAGTGAGGAAGAGGATGAGCTTGGGCTCAACCAGTGGCTTTTGGGCCATCATCAAGCCCCCAAGACAACACATATAATAAATAATAATAAATCATAATAATAATAATAAATCAAGTGTGTTGTGGGTGGCTTCTCAGTCCTGAGTCCCGCTGGCAATGTCCTACTGCTGTCAGAGCCTTCTGCAGCCCCAGACAAGGTAACCCCATCCAAAGTGCTGCCTCTGAGTGGTCTCCAGCTCACACCATTTCCTACCCATGCCAGGTCAGTGCTTGAGTTCACCAGCCTGCTCCAAAGTGGTGCTCCAGAGGCCCTGGAATGGGTTATTTCATTGTCACAGACACAGCCAATGTGCATTAGGGGCCATTCATCACCGAGCCATTCGAGGCCATTTGGGGGTGCTGGGGTTCTGGCAAAGACCACGGGAGTGGGATGAATGGTGTTGCATCTTCCTCAGGATGATGCCGGACACAGTGGAGCCCCCAGAATCGTGGCTGGTGGGCAGGAGAGCTGAGCACTTGCTAGGAAGGTGGGATGCTGGCTCCTGCTAGCGAGCCTGTGCTTTCACAGCTCTGATTCATTCTGGCTTTTTCTTCTGCAACACCCCAGTGATTTCCTTCAGGAGAGCCCAAGTAAAACCGAGGGGCTGAAGGAGGGAAGTTTTCCCAGCTGAAAGGACAAGATCATGCCAAATGAAGTTCAGTGGCCATAAATGCAAATTAAAGAGCATTGCCAGGAAACGTTTTGATCCTTTAGGTGAGAGCAAGGGGATTTGATATCACTCCTATTAGTCCAGGAATGAAACATGGCTATGAATGGCCAAATACTGACCCCAAAATCCACTGGCGCCCTTAAGAGCAAAGAGAAACCCCAAACCATTTGGTAGGATCCAGATGCAGCCCCCAGAGAAGGGGCAAACACAGTGGGCACTGGCATGTCTAGAGAAGAAAGAACAAGAGCTGCTTGTAGCTCTGTCCCATAGGACCCCCAGTTAAATGGGGAAAATGAGAGATTTGAAATGCTCAGGACACAACACTGGAAGATCATCACCCAACACCTCTGCAGTTGGTAGGAGCCTTTCAGTTCCTCCCCCAGAAATGTTACCCATGTCACCAGTGGTGTCCAAGCTTCCCTTTGGGAGCTGCCCAGGAAAGACCTGGTGAGCCCAGCCACAGCCAGGCCACTGTGGGACTTGCTGTAGGCATCTCACAACCCTCAAAATGAAGGGTTGAAGGTGGCTGTGCCAGCCTGGCCTCAAGGGGACTTTCAATCAGGTCCTGGCTGCAAATCTCCCTGGAGCAATCATTAAACAAGCCTTGTTTTGACAGAGCCCATGGTGGCCTCCTTCCCTTTAACTTCTTCCTTGGATTGACAGGCTTAAGCCATCCAGAAAACACTGTGTTAATCATATTGCTTGAGTGAGAAAGCTGAAGAGAGAGTATTACTCTGTTACCACGCAGCCAGCTCATGTGGCTTAAATCATAGCTACAACAAGCAGGCCTTCTGGCAGATGAGTTCTCAGGCAGAAAGCAGAGGATTTTTCCCATGACATGCAGAGGGGGAGAAAAAAAAAGACAAAAAAAAAAAAAAAGAAAAAAGCATTGGCTGTGTATACTGAATGCAAGCAAAAACATGGATATATCTGTGGTTTTGTGCGTTTTCAAGGACCCAAAATCTGTTTTGTTTCTTCAACCAACCTATAAACTGGACCCATCCTGTGGGTGCTGGGGGCACTCGTGTGCTGATTATGTACTGATTTCTTTACTACTTCACCCCCCAGACTGATACAGCAGCTGTAGTGAGCGACGCGTGGTGTTTTCATTTCGCCTCATTAAAGGCATTTAAATGTGCCTTGCTCAAGTTACACCTGCCTCCTCCATTTTTTGGGTTGTGCTGTGGGTTGGGTGAGGGGGAGATGCTGCCGTGTCCCCCTCCCTGGGAAAAGGCATGTGTCCTTCCACACAACAGCTTCAGAGGTCGTGTTTTAGAGAAGAACAAAAGAAAAAGAAGGTGGGGGGAAAGACTTTAATTTTGAGACTGGTTGTCTGGGAAAGCTGGGATGCGTGTTCACGTGGTCCATGGGAGGACAGCTGTGATGCTGAGCAGCAGCCAAGCACCTTCTCCCACCTGAGCAACCCAAGAGATGCACCTGGGAGCTGCTGGTGGAGGTCTTGCTTACTGCACCAAGTAAGGCACAGTTGGTGGAGAAATCACTGGAAATGCTGAACAAACTTTCCCTCTAGATCCACATTCAAGGACAAGCAATGAAATATATCCCAGAGCCCATGGGGTACAATCCTGTCCTCAACAAAGGGACATCAGGAGGCTTCATGTTCTGCTTAAACCTCCTCTTTTGCAGTTGTATTCAAAGGGAGTTCCTCTGAAAGGACTACAATTTTTGTTCCACATAATTAATTAATAAATTAATTAATGTCAGGGGGATTGACACATCCAGGTGGCCGACTCCTGTGACACTCCAGCAGCATCCTGACTAAACACCGTGCTGGTACCACAGCTCCATCCCTCCCTCCCTCCTCGCTGCCATTATGAAGTGCCCCTTGATTTTACAGCTCTGTAAATAAACTTTGAGAGGGTAGATGTTTGCTTATTAACTTAAGGCAAATTACATTTCTAAGAACTGGTGGAAGAACATAATTTAATCGGCGTACACGCTCGGCCTGATTGATTGCGGATGATTGCACAGCCCCCCCTTTACTCTGCCTGAGAGTAGTGCAGGTGCAAGTGCCCACCACTGGGCACGGAAAAGAAAGAATCACCTGGAGGCTCGAGGTGCTTCAATTTTTCTACAATGATTTGATGATTAGCCCCTGATGAACCCGAGGCTGAGTTTGTGACAAGGAATTAGCGCGCTCCTTTGGAAAAGCCCAACACCTGATGATGAGGCCGACGTCTGCTCTCGGGGTGACAGCATCATGTCTTGTGTTTGACAAGCTCTGACCTCGTGTCCACCAGAGCTAAATATTAATTTCCTCAACCCCTCCAAGAAGGAATTCAGCATCGACTTGTAATCTCAAATATTTTCACGCAACTGACTAATGACTTAATCACAGCTCGTGGCGCTGAGCCGCGCTGATTACCCACGCAGGCAGGAATTGCAGCATGTTGTGGCACCAGCAGCTGCCCAGCACCCTGTCATCATGCTCAGTCCCAGCAGCATCAGTCCCCAGCGAAATTTCCTTGGGTTTGAATCCCTTGGAATCCTACGGGCTGGATGAGAAAGGTGATGTGAGCTTCAGTTTAGTAACCCAGGGAGGCAGCTGGTTTAGAGATGCAGGAGGACAGCCCTTGGACACACAGGCTCTCCCCCAGCAGTGAGGGGCCTCTCCAAGGTTTTGGAGAGGGCTTGGAGAAGTATGCTGGCAGGTTGAACTTGGCAGCCCGGGTGTGGAAAATGATTTGGGCATGGCCAGGAGATGCACTGAAGAGTTGTGGGCTGGTCATGGTGCTTTAGTTCATGGATACAGCGTTCAGCAGCATGGCCCTGAGCCCAGCCAAGCCGCTCTGGCTGGGGATCATTTCATTTAATAATAGAGACAGGGGCAGTGAGGTGTGAATGAACTGTTGCTGCTGGGGCCATATGCAGTTAAGAGCAGCACAGAAGCAGGGCAAGAGCCTTTGCTGTTTCCTCCCTGCTGCAGTGAGATCACAGGACGATACGTGCTCTGATGGGAACATTAGAGGGGACCATGTGTCACTTTATTTTGCATCTGACTCAGAGAGCCTGTTCACACGAACACTGGAACAGTGTGTGGCTGTCAGAAAACAGAACATAGCTGTTTAAATATCAAAGATTATTTCAGAGCTCCAATTGTCTGAGTCTCAGCTCCAAGTTTCAGTGCTGGGAGGGGAAAACCGGTGTGAAATGAGATGGGACAGCAAAGGTGATTGCCTACCTACCATTCCTTCTCCAGTGAATTACCCATGGTGCTGGGTCACCTCACTCAGCTTGACTCCCCCAAAACATTGAGTATTTTATGTTTTAGCTTCCTGCTGTCTCTCCATGTAGTGGTACAAGCTTATGGTACAAGGGTACATGGCAAGATCAGAGGGAAAAGCAGCCCCCAGGCTTCCTGCCAGCAAGGAGCTGAGTTCTGAAGCTCAGTTTTTAGCACCAGCTTCTCCAGACCTCTGGAGGACTTTAAGCCATCAGTGGTGATTGCCCTTTTTCCATAGCAAGGGACATGTGTTAAATATAAGGAAATACCAAAAAGAGTCACCAACCTCAGCTGTTTCCTTTTTGGTTTGTTTTTTTTTTAATAGTAAGGAGAGAAAAGCTTTCTGAATTTTTTTCTCCTACAAGAGGAATGCTTTGTAATGCTGATTTGTCTCTTAAGCTTCCTCTGAACAGTCTTTGAGAAAGAAATGAACCCTGAGGCAGGATCGAGATGAAAAGGGAACTGGGAGCAGTGCTGAGCCAGGGGGTTGTGCAAAGGATAAATGCCTGCATGGATATAAGAAGGGATTGGGCCAATTCATGGAAGAGAAATCCATCATGAAGGTGCTAATTTAGAGTTAAATAAAAGATGGTCCCTCAGCAATGGGACACAAGTCCTGGTCTGGCTACAGGTGCTCTCCCAACACTGGCATTGCTGGCACCTGGGACTTATCCTTGAGGCAGCTGGGACAAGGCTGCAGCAGGGATGCTGGGATGTTGGAAATCTCTCACGGTCATTTTGTCTTCTGCAGGAGGGTGGTATGGCCAGGCAAAATCAGGAAAGAGCTTCCCAAGGGGCAAAGTGAGAAACAGATGCTACAGAAGAACACAGCATGTGACAGAGACCTGGAGCAGCTCTTGGGAGCTGAAGGGGACCCCATTCAACACAGCAAGAGGGACTATTTGTTGTGGCAGGACACAAATGCTAGGGGCAAGGATCTGTACTGCAAATGCCAAGCTCATCCTCTCCCCCCAGGCTTTCCTCGGCATACTCTGGGTCTGCTTCTGCCAGCTGCACCTGATTCCTATACAGCTTAGTAAAGGGAGCATGGGATGGCAGCGCGAGGCCCTCTGTAATCTGGTCTCAGTACGCCCCAGGCATAATATTCACCTCTCCACATTGCAGTTTCCCCGTGTAAATTGGATAATAATGAGATCTGTTACCACTGCCGTGTTACATCACGTGTGGCAAGTGATTCATTACACACAAAGCTCCGAGCGCGTCGGGCAGCAGCAGGGCTCAGGCAGCAGCAGGGTGCCTGTCCGTGACTGCAGCGCTTTTCCACCTATCCCTTGCCCTCTCCCCATCCCATTTCCTTCAGCTTTTGCCCACCATCTCTGGAAAGGAAGCACTTGCTCCCTGGCTGAGACACAGCTTCCTGGCAGGCAGGACTCAGCAGGTTTTCCATGTCAGAGCTGGAGCCAGGAGCTTCTCCGCCCGTGCCTCCGCGCTGCTGTCACCTGCCACCCATCTGCCACGTGCCTGCACGTGTGTCCCGTCCTCCCTTGTGCCTGAGTGCCATGGGAACCTCCAGCAGCTCCGGGGAGATGTGGGATACACTCCTGCCTGAGTGCCATGGGAACCTCCAGCAGCTCCGGGGAGATGTGGGATACACTCCTGCCTGAGTGCCATGGGAACCTCCAGCAGCTCCGGGGAGATGCCAGACACGCTCCTGCTCAGGGGTGAGGGTCTGACTCGCACCACAGCAAAGGATGAAGGGATGCTCGTAACCAGGAGCTCAGCAAAGAGGGGAATAAAGCACACCCCGATCAGAGGGCTGCAAATACCTGGGTTGGAAATATGGCAGGGAATAACGAGCTGCCCAGCACGGAGAACAAAGTTACAGCAAATCCAAAGGCAAACCAATAAGCGGTCTGAGGAGAGCTCAGTTTAATGCCAGGCTTTGTTTACAGCAGCCACCAAAAGCTGGGGTGTGGTGAATTTACTATCAGGGCTATTTTTATCTCAGGTGTTTTAAAAGAATACTGCCTTTGAGGAAAAAGCTATTTTTGGGATGTGCAGGGTTACACCAGAGATCATGAGGCATGATCACCCAGACCTCTTTTGTTCTTATAATCTAGGAGCTTCGAGTTATATCTCTTAATCTCTTCTTAAAAACCTCAGGGCCAGTGAAACTCAGGTTAATGACTGGTAGAGTTTACACAGCCTGGCACCACTAATATTTCTGACTCTGGATAATTCTTCAGCAGCTCATGATGAGATGACTACAAAAGCATTTCCATTGACTTGGTGTGTTGTGCTGGGGCAGGACCATGTTGCTTTCTGAATGATGTGGTGGTAAAAACTCCCATTTCCCTTAAAAATCTGTTTCTCACCATGTATAAGAAAAAAATTGAAGACCACATCAAGGCTGTGATTTCTCGTAAGCTATGGAAAACACTGAACAAAATAAATTCTTTATGTGGCTAGAAGGGTCTTTCAGTTGAAAAAAAAAAAAAAATATATATATACACATCCATATATGGGCATATAGAAATACATACATTTTTCTCTACATCCATATGTATATACACATACACACACGTGCACACATGGAATTGTAGAATGTTAAGGATTTGGAAAGGACCTTAAAGATCATCTAGTTCCAACACCCTGCCCTGGGCAGGGACACCTTCCATTAGAGCAGGTGGCTCAAGGTCTTGTCCAGCCTGGCTTTGAACACTGCCAGGGCTGGGGCATCCACAACGTCCCTGGGCAACCTGTCCCAGTGTGTCACCACTCTCACACGAAAAAAAATTCTTCCTAACATCCGACCTAAATTTCCTCTCTTTCAGTTTGTACGCATTACTCTTTGTCTTGTTGCTACAGCTTCACACACCTGGAGACGGGCACACACACCTGCACACAGACACACACCTGACACAGACACACACCTGCACATGGACACACACCTGACACAGACACACACCTGCACATGGACACACACCTGGAGACAGGCACACACACCTGACACAGACACACACCTGCAGACGGGCACACACCTGCACATGGACACACACCTGGAGACAGGCACACACCTGCACACAGACACACACCTGCACATGGACACACACCTGGAGACGGGCACACACACCTGACACAGACACACACCTGCACACAGACACACACCTGCACATGGACACACACCTGGAGACAGGCACACACCTGACACAGACACACACCTGCACACAGACACACACCTGCACACAGACACACACCTGGAGACGGGCACACACCTGACACAGACACACACCTGGAGACGGGCACACACACCTCCACACGGGCACATACACCTGACACAGACACACACCTGTACATGGACACACACCTGCAAATGGGCACACACACCTGACACAGACACACACCTGTACATGGACACACAGCTGTACACGGGCACACACCTGTACACGGACACACACACCTGACACAGACACACACCTGTACACGGACACACACCTGTACACGGGCACACACACCTGACACAGACACACACCTGTACACGGACACACACCTGTACACGGGCACACACACCTGACACAGACACACACCTGTACATGGACACACAGCTGTACACGGGCACACACCTGTACACGGACACACACACCTGTACACGGACACACACACCTGACACAGACACACACCTGTACACGGACACACACCTGCACACGGGCACACACACCTGCACATGGACACACACCTGTACACGGGTTCAAACACCTGTGCATGGACACACACACCTGTACACGGGCACACACACCTGCACATGGAAACGCATCTGTACACGGACACAGACACCTGTACACATACACCTGTACACAGACACACACCTGTACATGGACACACACAACTGCACACGGGCACACACCTGTACACGGACACACACCTGCACACGGACACACACACCTGACACAGATACGCACCTACACATGGACACGCACCTACACACGGACACACACACACCTGCACACGGACACACACACACCTGCACACGGACACACACAGCTGCACACGGAGACACACCTGACACAGACACACACACCTGTACACGGACACACAGCTGCACACAGACACACACACCTGCACACAGACACACACACCTGCACACGGACACACACCTGCACACGGACACACACACCTGCACACGGGCACACACACAGCTGCACACGGGCACACACACAGCTGCACACGGACACACACCTGCACACGGGCACACACACCTGACACAGACACACACACCTGTACACGGGCACACACACCTGCACACGGACACACACCTGCACACGGACACACACACCTGTACACGGACACAAACACCTGCACACGGGCACACACACAGCTGCACACAGGTGTGCGGGCACACGGGTTGCGCTCAGCGCGGGGGGGGGTGACAGAACTACAACTCCCGCCATGCCCCGGGGCGGGCAGGGGGCGTGGCCCCGCCAGGCCCCGCCCCGCCGGTGTGGCGCGCGGTGAGGCGGGGCGGGGGGCGGCGCGCGGCACTCGGTGTGAGGGCGGCGGAGCCGGCGGTGTTCATCAGCATCGGCTTCTTCTCCCCGGCCGCTTCTCGGCAGCTGCTGCCGCTGCTCCCCGGCCTGTGGCTCGCAGCACGGGCCCGCCAGAGCCCTGCCGCCCGGAGGTGAGCGCTCTGAGGCTTCTTCCCTTGTCGCCCAGTCGGAACTATCGCCCTCCGCGCGGCCGTGAGGAGGCTGAGGCTGCCCCTTCCCCCCCGCTCCCGGCCTGCCGGCGTGGGGTGCCTCCTCTGCCCGTTTCCTTCCTCCCCGCGGTGAGTATCGCGCCTGTCGCGACACAGCCCCATCCGCGCGTCGCTGCCGGAGGGGTGGGGGGCCTGCCCGGGGCCTGCCCCTTTCCTGCCTTCCTCGGGCTCCTTCCTCCCCTCCCGCCGCCCTGCGCGCTTTGTAGTGCGCCTCGCAGGGCTCCCTTGTTCTGCTTATTTCTAAAATAATTCTCCAGTCTTTTTTTTTTTTTTTTTCCTCCGGGTTTGGGAAGTTTTTTGTCTTATTTTATTTTCTTTTTCTTTTTTTTTAATTTTTTTTTGGTTTTTTTTTTTTTTTTTTTTTTGTTTCCCACCCACCCGGGGTTGGCCCCGCTCTGGGGCTGAATGTGCTGGGGAAGCTCTTTGTCATGGAGCGGCTGCCGAGCTGTCTGCCCTCGGGAAAAACATCACTTGAAAAAAAAAAAAAAGTCGTTCAATACTTGAACACCAGGGTTCTGTTGAATTCGCGGGTGGATTTTTTTTTTTTTTTTTTTTTTTTTGGTGGTATATTGTATATTTTTGAGGGGTAGGAGCGAGTTTTCCCCCCGCCAAGTCCATTGATCGCAGCCTCCCGTGCCGGAGCGCGGAATGGGAGCAGCACGCAGGCGGGTGACAACAAAACAAAGGGGGATTTTGTTTGGCTGTTGTTAACCTGAAAGATCTTGGTGGCAAAGCTTGCTTCTTTTTCTTTGGATTTTTTTTTTTTTTTTAATCCCTAGCTCTTCCAAATTTGATGTTGTTTTAATCTGGAAAAATCTAGCTGGGAGATGGGTGAGTTGTGTCTTTAATTTTAAGCTTCTTGGGGGAATTGCAGGGTTTCTCTCCCATCTCCTCAGCCCTGGCTCTTTTGTGAGCAGCCCGCCGTCCAGCGCAACTTGTGTCCGGTTTTTCTTTTCACTCTTGTTTTCACCTAGTTAAATAATACGTTTTCAGGTCGTATTATTTAGGATCTAGTACGAGGGGGACATTTCTGCCTGCAACAGCTGTAGATAAGATATTCAAAAGGCAGGGGAGAGAAGGAGCAGTTGTGCTTTTAGCTGAATAATTTTCCTCTGATAAAGGGTATATTTTAAAGCAGTTACGTTTTTATACTGGAAGCATTTTCCTTACCCCCACCCCCCTTGTTTTTGTTTTAACTGCCGCCTCAAAAACTGCATCTACTTCACCTCTGCAAAACGCAGCTTCTGGAATACATGCAAGCAAAAAGCAGTCTGGCTGTAATGCTGGTGGTTCTGGCCTTAAAGGCCATCCCTTTTTTTTTTTTTTTTTTTTTTTTAATCTGGGACTCCTCTGCCTTGGAAAAACACTACTTGGTAAGGAAAATTACAAAACCTTTCAACTATAGCTAGAAGCTGGAGCTTCTGCATCTGAAGGACGATGGTTTTTTTTGTTTTTTTTTTTTTTTCATTTTGAACGCGTGTGGGAGGCGGGGGAAGACCCGGGAAAAAAAAAAAAGGCCGTTTCCGGTTTCTGTTCAGCAGCCTTTCGAATTTTTTTTCCCACAAAGAAGCAACCAGATGACCTGTTGATGATACATCTTCAGTTGCTTTTTGTTCCAGAAGGCGCCTGTAGGTTAGTGGAGGTGAACAGGCTGCCCAGATCTTCGTTTGCATGTGCTGTTGTGTGGCTTTGTAATGTTTTAGGCTGACAATTTTGGAGTGAGTAATGTGGAGCTAAAGTTCAGACGTCTGCTCGGGATCCTTCCCCCTTTCCTCTCTGCCACAGTCCATTCCCCCAAGAAAAAGCATGGTTTGGTGAAAATTGAGCATCGGTAGTTGGAAAATTAGGCTCTTTTGGTGCTGTGCAAGAGAGGTGTCCTAACTCTTTGATGTCGTGTGAATGGCCTGGCAGGAAGCTTTAGGAATGCATTTTGGTTGTATGTAGGTTGCTACTGGGTACCTTTAAGCTTCAACATCTCCTATTTCAAATGAATTAAACATGTAGGAGCACCTAGTGTTAGCTGAGTAAAGTCGTGTAACGTGTGCCTCATGAATGTTTCCGTTCTTACTAAACACTGGAATGTATTTCTCAACACAACAGGTCACCGTGCTAGTGCTCATCTTGGACATTAACATTTTGAGTAACTACTAGTGTAATTTCAGTTAAAGAAGAACTTAATACACTATCTTTGCTACAACCATTTTGTATTTTGGAGGCAATATTGGTTTCTATTAAGAAACCAGGTGTGGAAAACAGGATCTTTTCACTTCAGCATTTATAGCTCGTGGCTGAGTTTGTAGTTACAAAGTAGAGGATCATGTCCTTGGAGCCAGTGGTATTTCAAACTCTTATTCATTTGTAAGGAGCTAATTACAAGTATTTTTTGATATAAAATGTCACTTGATTAGCAATTCCTGCTGGATGCCAGTAATTGGAGGTGCTTGTTGCTGGCCGGTCACTGCGTGCCTTTCTGGTTAGATTGTAAAAGTTTTGACTGAACATCAGGATGAAAAAGTCCAGCTCTTTTGCCTCCTAGACATTCATTCCTTAAAATCCAGGTTCACAAGTGTGCTGGCAAATTGTCAAAGGAAGTGACAGCAAAGACATGGGAGAGGAAGTAGGTCGAGCACCGCTGAACTCTGCTGAGTTTCAGCAGAAAAAACGTGAGCATGTTTCCATCTGATCTTGTTTCTGTTTCCTTTCAATCTGCCGGTTAGCAGGATGCACCAGGAAGTGTCACACTGCTACTGCAGTTCCCCAGTCCTACTGAAATTAATATTGCATCTCCAGTCAGGCCCAGTTAGTCAACCTGGGGGAAAAGATTCATGGGGAAGAAGGTAAAATTGCAGTTTAGTTATGAAAAGTTGTGACTGTTGGGCAAAATTTAAGTGGTTCTGTGCCTCTCAGAGGGTGGTGGGCAGCTCGTGGGATGCATTTCCCTGTCCCTGTGCTGCTGTAGGCTCTCCAGTGGTTGCCTGGGGGGTGGGCTGGGCCAATAAGGCAGCATCATGGCACGTTTTTGTGGCCTTAATGTTTTGTAATGGCAATTCATAGTTACAGGTGATTGTGTTTCTTGTTCAAAATGTTTGAATGTATGTATTCAAACCCCTGCCTTTCAAGTTAAAAAAAGATGGAAGTTCTTTTTCCTGCTAGAAATTGTCCTGAAACTTTAAAAAAAAGCAAGCTCTACCTTGTTTCTGCCTTTGCTAAAAGTAGTAATAATTCTTTGACAATAACTTGATTTGCAGAAAAATGACAGTCTTGCAGACTATGAGCATGTTCTTTTACAAGTATCCTGTATTTACATTGGCTTGAAAAGAAGCTTTTTCTTCAAGTAGGCAGAGGTTCTCGAGTGCTTTGCATGAGTGAGTGCACAGCTTTTGGGCTACCTCAGTGAGCCCCATGCCATGGCCTTCTTTTACTGACCCATGTGATGTGATTTGGAGCACCAAATGTTCCTTGCTGCTCAAAGTGACCTTTCTGGAATAACCCTGTAGTGATGAATGATTGTGAAATAGCTAATTGGAAACTACAGGCTTTGCAGGAAAAAGCTGTTGTCCTCTGCTGGCACCCGGTGCTGGAGGTAGGTGCTCATCAATACCAGCTCCTGTCTCCTGGCTGCCCTGTGAGGTGGCATTTGGGGACGTGGGCTCAAGTGTGAAGGAGTCAGCAGCTTGTTTGGTTGAGTCTGAATGCAATGCCTGGGTGGGAGTGTTTGGTTAAGGATTGATGGTGTCCTCTGGAGCCTGCCATGCAGGAGCACAGCTCAGTTCAGGAACAGGTAATAAAAGTTAATCTGCTGACCTTGGTTTTAATCCATGCTGCTGGATTTAATCACAGTGACTTGAATGCCACCCATGGCACTTATGTAAATGCTGAATTTTGGGCTTGAATCTCATACTCGAGAGCAGTGAATTTCTGGCTGTGGTTTCAGGATTGGGAGTATCCTATAATTTTCCTCTTCTAATTAAAGCTATATTGCAGTTTTTAGATTAGGAGAGGTCAAAACCTCTTACTCTGGTCCAGTAATTATATTCCTGTCAGGAAGAAGATTTGTTCAATTCACACTCACTTTCCTTGTTCACCTGGATATGTTGTAGAAGGCTTGGGATATGTGTCAATGTTGGCTAAACATGCTCTTGGTCTGCCTTGATGTTAGCTAGACAGCCATGCCACCCAGATTTCTGTGCCAGCCTTGTTTGTAGAAGTTAATTGCATAAATGTGTTTTTAGAAGGGAGAAAAGCATTCCTTGTGAGAAGCTTTTTTTACTAGTACAGAGATATTTGGGGCAGGGAGATGCTGGTCTGGCTACATCAGGGTGTGTGTATATGTGTGAACAGCAAGGAGGGTATTGAAAGTCTATAGTTTAAAAGGCCCAAACCAGAAATGACCTCTGGAATATTTTTTGTTATGGTTAAGGGTGGTTGATAATATGAATAGCTGCTAGATAATATTTCATGGCTTTAATGAGATTTTGTGTGACTGGGATATATGAATGTGTAGGTACTTGCAGGTTATGGGTTTGGAGTAATTTAGTCAAGTAGGATTCTCTGAGGGATAGTTTGTTAGAGCTAGGACTTGAAGATACAAAACCAAAAAAAAACACCCCAAAGTAACCAAAACCCAGAAAAATAATAAAATACAAATCCCTGCCTAGCTAGAATTTTTTTTTTAACTAGACTGCCATCAATGGGTTTTTCCCTTCCATTGCCAATTGATTCATCTGTCTGTATGTACTTAGCTGCTTGCATTTCAAATTTGTAATGTTTCTGTAACTATATAACCCTTTGGGTTTCATTACAAATTCTTAAAAATACTCTGTTCTGAGCTGGGGTACCTATTTTCCTTACTTTATGGACAAGGTAGGGAATAGAGATTGAATTTGAAGGCGCTGATGTGGTTCTTGTTGAGAAGACTGTTGAGATTTGACATTGGGCCTGCAAGAATTTATGAAGGCATAGTGAGAAGAAACTTGGTGATATGATTTGTACATCTCACACTGTCCTGCTTGTCTTTTCAGTGTTTCTGCTTAATTATCTGAACCACGTAGTGAGCAACCGGAAAGTTGCAGCTGTTGGATTAGTTTGTCCCTGCCAGCTTATCCCCATGGATGGTGACCCCTTGATCTGGGCCAAAACCACTAATGATGGCTTCATTGTTCTTTGGGTCAGGGCAGTCAAGCTGGCATCTCTGGGTTAAATCTAACTTGAAACATTTCACCCAGCTGCTCATCTTTGCCCAGGAACTGATCAATGATGTCTGGAACAGCCTGCAAGGCACCTGGGTAGAACTGTGGGCTTTAGGAAAGGCAGCTGGTGTGCCTGTGCAGCCTGCACAGGTAAAATTGCAATTTAGTTATTTAGCCCCCTTAAACATGACCTCCTTTGGGACACTGTAAGACAAGGTTTAACTAGTCACAAAGTTAGGCTTGGGGTTCCATATGTTTGTAGTTCCTTTCCTTGTGTCAAGATCATGCCTTTCCATAGTGCCCACTTTCTCTGTTCCCAGGCCCTTCTGTTTTTAATAGTCTAGCAGTATTAAACAGTAAGGACTTGATTTTTAAAATCATACAAGCTTGGGTACTGCATCTGTGTTTTCTTTGTCCTAAGACAAATTGTGTTAAATGATAAAAGTGGTCCCTGAAGAATTTCTGCTAAGAAATCTCAAGGCTTCTCTTCTCTTTAAGTGTTAATACGTATACTGAGATTTTTGTCTCATGCTACCTTGATATCTTTTCCACTTATCTGAAGCAGTTGTAGTTCCATGTAATATTTTTACAAGAATAATTATTGTCTTTATCATGATTTAACACAAGTTTCAACAGGGAAAATAAGCAATAATCCTTATGTGAGATCATGGAGCTGAGCTGTTTATTTGGTATGAGGTTAGGGGTAAAAATGCACAATTCATTATATATGGAGGCTTACTATAAGTAATTTACTCACTTTTAAAGAACTTGTTGATTATTTTGCTTTTTTAATGCACCTCTTGGGATAAACTGCTATATTCTAAAAATGTCAGTTCTGTCATTTCCCACTATTTTTTTTCTTTTTTTTTTTTTTTCTTTTTTTTTTTTTTTCTTTTTTTTTGTTTGGTTTATTTTTTTTCCTGAACCACTTCAAATACTCTGAGGAGTGCTCAACGTGGAAGAAAATAAATGCTGGTAGATGTGAGTTGCTGTGTTCAGATTGCTGCTGTACTTTAAGGTTAGCCAAAGATGACTTTGAGCTTCTGTGCTGCAGTGCAAGAGAGTAAAAGTGGCTTCAGCCCTGACTAATATTGGAGGTAGGGTATGTGCTCACTCTTGGATGTGGATCTGACTCCTTTTTGCTGGGCAGCTGCCATCTTTTGAATTTAGGAACATGCTACAAAATCTTCTGATAGAAACTGGGAGAGTTCCTCCTTTTGTAGGAAACCAGAGTAGTTGACTTCATATTTGAGAAGCCAGAGTGATGGACTGTTCAGTCAATACTGCTATTTTCATCTTCATGATCAAGCTTTCATGGTAATTAGGTTTCAGATTTAGGATGCTGCTTTCAGAAGTCCACAGAAAACTGTATCATTCCTACAAGTGGCATGAGCACACTGTTTGTGCAGTTGAATAGTTACAAGGGAAGAGGATAATAGTCCAGCTGTAAAAAAAGTCATTGTGGTAACACCTAATTTCAGCACCCACTAATTGTGGGGGTATTTATTTAATGTACTTTCAATAGAGAGCTGGGAGACAACCAGCTTGAATGGCCTGAAACTTAGAGACAGTCAGTTAAAAACTGCTTTTTAACAGGGCAGAGGTGTAACAGTTCCTCAGTAGGTAGTGCAGAGAACCAGAAGGCCCAAGAACAGACAATCCTTCATTTGTTCTTTTTCTCATGTGATAATGTTGAGGCAGATTTGTGATGGTGCTGCTGACACTTCAGATAAACACTGCTTCCTGCTCCAATCTGCTGTCCTTGTGCCTCTTAAAAGATTGTGTTTTAATATACATACATATATATATTAGATATATATATATACATATCATATATATTTATAACTGCACTTTGTACCCTGGGATTAGCAGACCAAGCCTTAGACAAAATACATTGTAATGCATATTAGTCTGAAGACAGGTGATCTCCCCTTTGTGCTTAGATGACTTTCATGGCCAAGTCATCGTCTCTTGATTCCTGTGGTAGGTGGATCCATCATACTGCCATCATACTGCCATCATACTGGATCTTTGTTCTTTTCTTTGTTTGTTTTTTTTTTTTTAATAACAATAAGGTAATTGCTATGCTGCTGGTAGCCCTCATTAATTGGTTGATTTATTTATTAGGGGAAATATCATTCCAGTTGAGCTTTCCCTTTTGGTGCAGAGTGAGCTGTTGCCTGTTGGGTGAGGTTTCTGTGAACTGCTCAAGGTTGTTCCTGAGGGCTGAGTGTACCATGATGAGAGAAGCAGCTTGGAGGGGCTTTTTCTCTTCTCCATTTTAAAAGAAGTGTTGTATTACTGTATTAAGGCTGTCGGCCACCTGCTGAAGTTGAGGAACTCAACTTGATCATGCAGGCAAATAAATGCACAAATAGCTTTTATTTTTATCCACTGTTTTTCCTTGCACGTGTGCATATTTATGCAGTCAGTGCTGTGGCCAGTGTTTCAGCTTTGTCAGAGGGTTTCTGAGCAGCAGATGTGAACATAGGGTAGGTTCTTGTCCTTCTCACTGCTGGCTGAGAAAGGTCAGGGTGCTCTAGTAGAAAATGTGGGTTTATAAACCATTTGTGACTTAGATACAGCAACTACTTCTGAATTTCTATGCCAATATATATGGGCTATTTAAGTTTTTCCTCACTGAAATAAGCATTCCCGTATATCACTCTTCTGAGATGTGCACAGACAGCAAGAGGAACCTCTGCCCCAAGAGAGGAAGTGTTACAAGAATTTTTGTTGCCTTTCCCTTACTCCCCTAACTTTGGGGGAGGGACTCATTCAAGTTGTCAGTGTATAAACAGGAGCAGAGAGAGCCTGATCCAAAAGGTGAGAGAAGAGTTAATGCTTACTTTAAAAGCCAAGAGAGACCATAGGGATGAGTGAACATTACCACGATAATAGTCACGTGTCTGGTGTCTTTCAGTCTCTTGAGTCCACAATAGCAAGTATTGTGGACATTCTGCTATTATTTTACAGCTGTTAATGAGGAGGAGTAACAGTCAGATTTATCTGGATGCTTTATATATTTCATAACCTCAATCACCAAGAAATAGCAGCTTTAAAGATTCAAATAGTGCTTGGCTAACATGTAGAGTGAGATGGCATGAGAAGTTTCTTGCCTCACTGTGGGCTGGTGTCAAGTGTAGCATTGCCTATTTCTTCTTCTCTTGCTGCTCCAGTTTCCCAAGGCAGGGCTGCAGCTGAGACATAACAAAGCTGGAATTGTGCTCCACTCTCCTGTTCAGCTAGGAAAGAGCACAGGACATAAGAGATGGCAGGGAGAGGAACCTGTGTGCTGAGATGGTGCAGGATGTCTCCAAAGCCCCAGGTGGAGGTTAGGCTTGTCTCTTGTTTTTTGTCCTTATTTTAAGAAAGGTAAGGAACTCACAGGTGTGTTGATGCTTAATTTGTTAATGTTTGGAGTCTGCTACAGAAATGCAAGTAAGTATTCAGTTACTAATCAAACCTTCCTCTGCTTTGAAGCATATAAACTAATGAAGTACTAACAAATGTGAAGGTGGGTGAAAAAAATGATAATGCAGCGTGAGTTCCCCGAGTTCAGGCTTCCCATTTTTCTTCTGCTTTCACTGTGTCAGATGTTTAGAAGTGTCAACATGATTGAGGACCAGGTAGAGAGCTTACGTGAGGCACAAACCTGATGCTGAGCAGGAAAGCACAGTGTTTTGGAATGTGGGGAGGTCTGACATCTGTTTGTAACCTTTTGTCACAAGTGGAAGGGATTATAGAACGACAAATAGTGATTCTTTGCCAATGGGCATGGGCTCCATTCAGCATTGCACAAAGCATGCCAATTAGATTTAATACAAACATTCCCCCAGAAAGATCACCTTGATTTAATTTTTCTTCAGATGCATAAAGTAGAAATAAACTGAAGCACTCTGTTTGGTCTTTAAAGACTAAGTACTGTATTTCTAGCTCTTGGCAGACATTGTCCACAAGTACTTCATGTTCCATTGGGCTTATGCCAAATTTAATGTACTGTGTGTACTGAAAGCATCAAAACCAGACTTACTTTAATTTTAGATTTTACAGTTACTGTTATTGATTTTTCTTAGAGCTGTTCCATCCAATCTGCTATCATCTTAATTTTTTTCCCTGCAGGAGTATGGGGAGGAACCATGACAGTCTTTGTGTGGCTAGGGACTGTTCATGTCAACGAGAGCTCTGCAGTGGCCAGACTCTCCATTTGTAGAAGCTAAATCAGCACACTGCATTATCTGTGAACTCTTTTCTTCAATACTGATTGATATGTTGTGACTGAGGACAGTGTTAAAAGCAGAGTCTGTCAACCGTCTTTCAAGAAACTTGATTTTAATAAAATCTTGAGACAGGAAGCTGAACATACCAAAAATTGTGAACTTTCATTTTTCAGCACTTCCATGCTGTATGAATAGAAAGAAGCCTGACAGAAAGACCTTGGACTCCAAAGAGACAAAAAGGGGATATGAGGTAGGGGAGAGAAGCAGAGCACAAGTAGGAATTAGGTAGGTAGACAAAGAGAGGAAGGAAATAACTGAGGGAAAGAATAGGATATAGTGCAAAACTGCCAAACAGTATGGGCTGGAGTGTTTGTAATGCTACAGTCCTCAGGTCTGCTGATCCCTGCCTGACAGCTGTGTCGGCTGGCCTCAAATTTTGGCTGTTCATCTTTTTCTTTTCAACCCTCAAGGCCAAGTAGCTGTGCATAAGCCAGGTGGCTCATAGCACAGGATGGAACAGGATTCCCCTCCATTGTGTTGATGTGGAGCAGCATGGCATTTGGTGAAGCCTGGGTTTTCCCTTTCACTCCTCCTGCTGAGGCTGCTTTTATTAAGTGGCAGTCTGTTCTGGTTTCTGCTCTGCAACTTTAACAACTCTAGCAGAGGGTAAAGTTGCTCAGTGCTTCAGAGACCTAAGTCTAAGTGGGGAAGTCCCTCTTGATAGACAGAGACTTAAAATCGCAATGTGTTCTACATTCCCTGTTAATAATAACCCTTGTAGTTCAAGTATGTGGGAATTCCAAGTTAGTTTGTATTGTATGCTTAACCATGGCAGGTTTTGGTGGTTTTGCTTAGGCCTCACTCTTACGCTGAAGTACTAAGCATGGTTTTAAGTCAGGTGTCTAGTTCTCAGCCATAGTTTATATTTCAGACTTTACTTCATCTCAGAGATGCTGATTAGTCTTTGGGAATGTTGCTTAAGCTTTGACAATCTTCAGATATTATCTCACACTCTTCAGAGACTGTATTTTGTGACCTACACCCCTCTTCTGATTCCACTCCATGTACTGGAGTCTCTGTTGGGGGCTCTTCAGTTTCTGCAGGCTGTCTTTGCTAGGCAGTGTCAGAAGATGCTTTCCCATCATGCAACCAAGTGACCAATTCAGAAGAATTGTTGGTGGAAGAATTTTCCAACTGGACCATAAACCTGTGTTAATGTTGGTGTATCCCAGGTTTTATTGTAGCAACTGATTATGGAGGTACCTTGCATTAATGTGAGCAGACAAAATACTGCCCTGTGAAGAAAAGAAGTGTGTAGGAAATGACTAAACCTTGAAGACAGAACTATAGGTTGTTCTAAGTGTATTTTTGTAACTGAGACAGAATTTTAATTTTTTCATTAGTTGCTGTTACTGTGCTCGTTTTCAAGCTTAATTTTACAACATCCTTCATATAAGCTTAGTTTTAACTCCATATTCATGCTAATAAGATTATTGCTGTGCTAAGCAGTCTTTTACTGATGAGTATAGCTTCTGTTACTTAAAAGAACAAAAGAAGTTGAATAGAAGAATGAGTATACAGAAAACAAAATTAGCTCTAGTTAAAAATGGGAGTAAATTTTCCTTGTTTTTCAAGATTTAACATAGCTTTTAAGTACTGCTCAGAAATAAATTCTTATTTCCTGTTATCTCACCATTAATTGGCCCATGCATTTACAGATACACAATTTTAGTATTTTTCTGGAAATGAACACAGTCATATGGAAGGTGGTCCCAACTCTTGGTTCTTTTCATCTGATCAGGTGCACTTGTCACTGAGTAAATCCAGTTGAGAAAGAGCCTGGAGGGTGGGTCTGTGGAAATCATGGTTGTGCAGAACCTTGTGCCATGCAGCTCCTGGGCCACAGGCAGCCCTGCTGCTTTTGCAGGCAGCAGTGCTTTATGCCACCTTAAAATTGTTTAACTGCAGAATGTGTTCCTGCTATATGTTAGCAAATAAGTTAAGGCATTCCTGCAGTCATGCATATAGGGGATACATAATAGCTCTGTGATGCAGGGCTTCTGTCTTTGCATGCAAAGCTCATGCCTCTGTGCTAGTGGCCAGGTTTGTCAATGAAGAGAAGAATTTGGAAAGGAACTCTGGAGTTCATCTGGTCCAACTCCCCTTACTTTAAGTAGTTTGAAGTTAAAGCCAGCCCTTTCATCCCTTTATTTTGCATGGTTTTGAATAACACACAGCCAGGGTGTCTGCTGACAGCACTTTTCTAATGCTTATCTGCAACTGGCAGTCTTCTGTAAATGTAAAACTATGACTTATCCAGTAAAATTCCAGAAGATAGTCTTAAATTTCAGTAAATTCTGAGCGTACCAACTGGCAACTGAATTCCCTCAGTAATGTTGAAGAACTGAGCATTTGAGTTGCTTTGCACTAGGAGTACTGACTGGAGAGAGGGGTGTATGCTGTGTTCAGAGACATGTTTATTTCAGGAGACACTGAGCCAACCTCGAGGAAACCATTCTTTACAGTGGCTGTGAGTGACAGGTGGATCTCCTACCTGTGCCTCTGCCAGCTGACACTTGTCGATTGCTGATGTGGATGGGGCTTAACCATATGGTCTCACTCTGGCTTTCTCTCGCAGTGTTGAAAATCGTTGTCCTGTGTGCACTAGCAGCTAACTGAGCTCAGCTCACTGTTGACAGCCACCATCATCAGCAGGTCCCTTTCCCTCTGCGCGTGAGGCTTTTGGTTATGTACCGTAAATCCAAGTGGAAGCGCGGGTACAATCTCGAGGGGCTTGGACACGGTGAGTTTGCATCTGCACAGTTGTTCTACAAGAACAAACTTCTTTATACTTGCACTTCTTTTTAAATTTTTCATCTAGAGAATTTGGTAACTATTTCTAGAGTCCCTTTCGAATAGAGCTTTTATTTACCTGTGGGAGATTTTGATTGAGATAAGCTGCTAAAAGTACAAGTGTAGAACAATACAAACTACTTCTATTGTCTTGCTGTAACTATCTGTAAAGATATTTTTTCTCTAATCACTATATTTTTTTTAAAGAAGTGGAAGAAAATGCTTTAAGTAGTTATTTGGATAATATCTCTACAGCAACCACAGCTTTTATAAAATACAGATTATTATATTAGTGACATGTCTACTAAACTGTTCCAAATTTACTTTCTCATGCCCTAATGTTGGCTTTCTACCTAAGGTTATTTCCACAGGCTCTGATACAATATTTACTGCCTGGTGAGAGTGATGCCTTCTCCGTCTCATCTCTCTGGATTGTGCACACACATAGCTTCTCCCTCCCCAGATCTGAGCTATGCAGTCCTTGGCTTGTCTTTACTCCAGACCTGCTGACCAGAGTTTTACCATGAGCTGAGTTTTCAGCCTAACTTGAGAGAAACAAATTAATTGTGGGTGTTTCCTCAGAGGTTCAGGGAGCTATGCCTTGAGTTTTGTTATTAGACTGACTGTATATCCTTCTGATGTGGTAGGCTTAAAATTCTTGCATTGCTTTCTGTAGCTTTGCCTGTGAATATATCTGTAGCTTGTTCTTTTTCCTTAGCCCTCTGGTTTGAGGACAACAGCTGCTGCCTTCTCTCAGTACTGCTTGAACCAAAGTAGCAATGTGGTGTTGTGAGAACATCAACTTTACCTTGCTTAGACCAGTTTTCAAGTGGGGTTAATGTTAGTGAAATTGAGAGTACAACCTCAAGTACAAAGGGTGTGATTAAATGCCAGAAGTCCTCTCACTATTAACTTTGAAAATGTTTATGGTTTTATTTTACATCTCAGGGGATTGGAGCAAATAGGCATGAGATGCTAATCATAATAATGTTTTTCATGATCAAAGCTATCAGTACTTCAATGGCTGTTATTTCTGTTTCAACTGCCAAAGTCCTGAAACTAGTTATGAGCAGTCAGTATTGGTGGTTAACAGCCTGAAACATTCTAGGTATGGGAAATACCACTTCATTATTCAACATGACTTTGCTGACTTGAATTCTTGCTGCATGTTTATTTTAGTTTCTGATCAGCCCTGTATTTCACTGCGCCTCTTGATTTTCTATCAAATTTCTATCATGAGTGAGTTCTCAGTCCAAAATTCCTTATCTCTGCCAGTATGTTTCAAGGGGAAGGTCAAGAGATAGTGCAGTATGGTCTAGACCTTTAAAAGTAACATAGGTGTTACAGCTTTGTTTTATGAACTTGAGAGTCTCGTTGGAAAATGCATTAGGAAGACTTTTCTGTCATGGTGGTCAGAGAGGACTTGCTGTGTTCAAGTACTTGTACATAGGCCAAAAACACTTGGAAAAACTCTAGGAAGAGCTGTGAAACAGTGTTGAAGCTGGTGGCTTGGGAAGCTGGAGGGTGCCTGGCATTTAAGTGCTTCATCTCTTCAGAGAAACAGCACACAATTTAAGTACTATACGTGTCAGTGAACATTGTCTCTGAGAGCAGTGTAATTATTTTGAAGGTCTGGGGTTTATCCAGAATCAGAGTGGTGAATTAAATTACATGTCCAGTCAAGATTTGCTCTAGTACAATCTTGCATAGGTAGGCTGATAGTGATCTTGCTTATGCTGCTGAATTCAGTTGCCTTCAGTGCAGCTGAATCCTTACTTAGCTGCATAACTGGGCTCAAGTATCAGGTTTGGTGAAGCTACCTGGTAGATGATGAAAAACTGAATATGGGCTTCAATTCCATAATTTCTGTTCCTTGCTTAGCATGCTGTTTTTTCTTTCCTTTTTTTCTTTCTTTTTTTTTTTTATACAGTATGCTTAGAAACAAAGTCAGTCCTGATGCTCAGTACAATTGATCATCTGTTAATCAGATGAGCTACAAATCTCAGTTTTATTTTTGTGAAACGTTGGGAAAGTTTAATATAGTAATAAAAAGAAAGAGAGAGAACTGTCTGCTGCTTTGTTACTATGACAGGCAGTAATCCTTCCTTGCTGATCAGTACCTTAGTTGTTCCAGCCATGGCATGATGTAGTTTTATTTTTTTAACAATGGCTTTATTTAGATTATCCTTTTAACTAATGGTTTTGGCACGCTTTAAAAAGACACTTAAGGAAGAGTATCTTGTTGCAGAATTCCAATCTGGGTTAAACTTACAGGCTGCAAGTATTTTTATTTTTTAAAATTTAATTAGAGAATCTTCATTTGTGACAGTAAAAACCATCTTTGGGGCATGCTGACTTTGCAGGCAGTTACCTGAAAGTCTGAAGTTCTGTCAAAGGATTCGGCTTTCTGTACGCTGGAGCTGGTTTACATTACTCTGTGCATTTGTGGCCGAGCAGAGATTTCATGTTGCTTTCAATTAACAAGAAAGCTTGTTCTTATGATCTTTGATTTCAGTTGGCTGCCACTTCTATGGGAGTTTTGACTATACAGTTCAATGCCCCTTTGTGTTAGGCCTTCTGTTATCTCTGCTTAACTTTTTATTCTAGACCTCTTTTGTATTCTAGACCTTTAGACCAGTAAAGATAAATCTTGCTGTTTCAGTGTATACAGTCATGGTGGTATTGTTTTGGGGGTGAGAATTGCAGCCTTTCTTTTTCTTATACGATTTTTATGGTTTAGGTAGACTTCTATATTAAAAGTTAAGGAATAAGCACCATGCTATGTCTTTGGGAAACAAAGACATTTATTTAAATGTATTAATAAAATAATTAGTAACTAACATGTGAGGATTTTCATATTGCTGAATGAGGGAGGATGACTGGACGAGACAGGACTACTATGAAAGAAATCCAGTAATTCCTAAACATGTCCCCCTTCATGTTAGGCTCAGTCCTCTTTTTAAAAAGAAGGACCTAGAACATATAGTCAGTCCTGCAGCTGGACTTGGGCAAATGCTCGTACAGCAAATGTGAAGATGCTTAGATGTAAGTTTTAACAACAGAAGCAGTAAAATACAGGTCTCTAGGTCTCTGTCACAAAACTGGGAATGTGCAGTTGTTCCCAAAAGTAGTGCTTTGCTCCACAGGCACCAAGCTCTAAGTCACAGTTCTTGTTGGGCAAGTTTCAGGGCTGAAACTTTATGTCAACAGCTGCACGTCTGCATTTTGCCTATAATATTTACATCAGTCTTGAGTAAATGAAAAACGTGTATCTTATTTCTGATAGAGAGCTACTACAAATGTTAGATTTTAAGCTCAGGCTATAAACTGGTTTTAAAGTGGAGACATCTGTAGAAAATAGGTTTTTTTGTGCTTACCTGTTTTTATTGTTGTTGGGTTCTTTAAAATTTTTGTGCAATTTAAATTAAGTCGCTTCCTTCTAACAAGGGAAAAAAAAGCCTCAGCTTGGAAGTGATTACTAAAAGAAAATTGCTTCACCTCAGAAACTAATAAAATTATTGGAGCTGATATACTCCTCATGTTGGTTTTGTAACATTGTATAGTGTTGATAACATTTCAGAGTGGCTGACCGTGCATCTTTTTGTCCTAGCAGTCATGTTTGCACGCAAGGAATACCTAATATAAAATTGAGGAGAGCAAGCTTCTGACAGTGCTCTAGTTATTTGTATGGTTCAAGGTTTATTTTGGGGACATGTAACACACACACACTTCCATCAGTGAAATGCTAAAAGTGCAGAATGACTTCAGTGTTTAAAAAAGCTTAGGCACAACAGTGGCTGCTAAGCCAGAGAAAGTGTTATCTTTCCTTTATGTTTAGAGAATATCTGTTCTACAGCTGGGGTTTATGTTATTGCAGTAAGACTGAGCACGCTTGAAAATTTGTTCTGCCACCAAGTTGCATTGAGGCAACACACAGTGAGTGCTAAAGGCAGCTCTGATGATCATCCTGACAAACTCGTAGTTTTCATCAAAACTCACCTGACACTTCATAAAGTCATGCTGGGTGTCTGGTGTCAAATTGGCTCCAATGACTTTGCCATATTTGAAGTTCTTTAGGTTTTTTTAGTATTTCTGTTGAATAGTTAATGATATAGATGATATTCCTTTAATGTTTGAAGGGTTTTTTGGTTGTTTTGTTTTACTTTGAATTGGCATTGGTCCAGAAGCTTGACTGTATCAGACATCTCTGACGAATCTGGGTAGTGTCTTCTTTACTTGTCAAGGTTGCCCGTGACAGTTCATCACCTCCAGAGCCTTCTGTTCTACAAAGGGATGGCAGGAGGCATCGAAACAGCAAATTGAATGTGAGCAGAGCTTCTACAAACCTCTATGAATAGGTGTGAACCAGGCACCGCTGAGCTGTGAGGGGCTATTAGCAATTTGAAACAATGTTCACAAACAATATCAGTCCGGACAGGGCCAATCTACCCCGAAAAGCTTGCAAAGATCACTTCTGAAGAGCCAGATTTCTTGGTATGAATCGGTCTGCACTGAATGGCTGACTAAAAAGGGGCAAGTGAAATGGCTTCTCCAGACTAGATTGTTACTGTTACATTTGCTGTACTAGGAAAACAGGACCTAAGGTTTCCGTGGAAGATATACACACAGGCAGCGTATGGGTTAAAGTGGAGGCTTCTCTTAATCTCTTTCCCAAGGTTCAGAAAGGAAGAAATCTGTACTATATTAACCAGTCAATGTGGTTAATAAATAAGTGGTGCTGTAAATCATGTGAAATTTATTTCCAAACTCTTTAAAGTACAACTATGTTCTGAATCGTCTGGTACTGTTCAAAAATCACTTGGTTGTGGTGCTGTCAAAACTGCTGTTTTTGTGGCTGTATGCTCTTTTCAGTGTATTTGCCCAACAGTGTTTCCTATTTCTTGAATGGAAAAATTCTTCTTTGAGAGAAAACAAGTAATTCTTTGCACAAAGCCTGCCTCTCAAGCTGTACAGGTACAAAGTGCAGAGCAGAGGTCATTACTAGAAGCGAGTTTGCAAGTGTGAAGATACTTCTACATGTCAGAAAAATGCCTGCATAAGAAAAAAAAGTAGATTTTATTTCATGCTTGTATTAGTTCAAATCTAGCTCTTAACTGTTCAACCTTTTTTTTTTTTTTTTGCTTTGGAGGCTTCTCCAGGTAGCTTTGAAATACGAGCTGGTAAGTACAGAGAGCCAGAGTTCTGGCCAAGCTAGAGCTTTAAGCATGGGTTTTTGTTTAATGTTTTGGGGGAGTTTTGGGGTTTTTTTTCTTTTTTTTTTTTTTTTTTAGAAGAAATTGTTGAGCTGTTTGGTTGAACATTTTATGTCAAGTAAATAAACTATCATTAGTTAATGAGAAATATGCTGACCTTGTATGCTCAAACCTCAGTTTTAAGAGTCTTAGTTTCTAGGCCAAATTTTGACAGTTTATATTCACACAGAATTCTGCTGTGGAAATCTTTTGGATCAAGGAAGAACATTTTTTGTCTTCAGGTGCACTTTCCTTGCTGGTAGAATTACAAAGAGCCACAGTGCTGCCTTGCTAATGTAATTGCATTAGAATTTTAATGTGAGGTAGCATTGAAAATGCTGGGGCAGTCCATGAAACTACAGCTGAACCTTTTAACACTGCCTCACTTTGGCATTTGCTGGAAAAATGTTCTGCCACAGTGCCTGTCACTATCCCTGTACTCTACCAATCTAAAATTACTTTTATCTTAATCTGCTAAATTTTGTCTGACATATACTGAATAGACAAGAAGCAATACAGATTTCAAATGCATGGCTCTTTTGAAAACAAACAGATCACTCTCTTAGTACCAAAATGCCTTTGCTTATCTTTTATGACCCACACTCTTGGGAATATTTCTTCTTCCAGATGTAACTGAAGGCTGTACTAACTTAAAGTTGCCATATTGAGCTAGATACCTTCCCTTAAAGGTAACATTTTTCTTTGGACATAGAAAATTGAAAATTTGAAACTAGTGATAACCTTGATAACCTGCAACTGTAAGTCAAATGTGAAACAATGATTTCCTTAGCTCTTAATTAATACCTGACTATATGGTCAGACCAGAGTCCCTTGGTTCCCTATAGAAATAGTACAGCTCTATCTCCATGGTTCTGTCCTGGGCTTTTTTTGCTGGGAATATATTTGGCACAATAATACCAAACATTGCATGTGATAAGAGCCAAGAGTAGCTACTGGTTCTCCCTTGTAGCTCTAAGGAAGTAACTGTATTTCTGTCTCAGCCAAGGAGTAGAATACAGGGATAGCATCTCTAGCACTGAGCTGCTGCTATTTGGGAATGACCTTTTTTTTTTGTTAGGTGTTAGTGCCTGCATAGAGGTAAAGTGTAACTGGCTGTTTATTTTTATAAGCAATAAACCTCTTACTCAAATTGGATTAGAAGTGTAGGAAGTAAAGTATTGTGCCTGTATATGCTAAATCATGCATTGCCTATGAGATTAGAAAGGAAAGAAAAAGATCTGATCAGCTGGCATGGGATTTTTTTTTCACTGAGTGGTAATAAACTCTGAACAGGCAGGGAGTCCAACACCAGAAGGTATTGGAACTGTCCTGTTTGAATTCCTGGCTGTAGGAGGTGATGTACATGGGAGCTAAAGTGTGCAAAATGTTAGCTTTGTGTTTATGTATAAATGCAAGTTGTATAAGCATAAAAGTTGGTTCACCTTAGTTTTTAAGGGGCAGCTTTTAATGTATCAGGACATACTTCAGTATTCCTCTATTAGGAACCTATTGCATGTGACAAGTAATCAATTCTTGTTCTCTTGGGTTACTGCCTAAAGTAACATTTGTTCTGTACCTGAGCTCATAAAACAGTATTTAAAGTATTCCTAAAAAGATGTCCTTGACTGTCAGAAGTGCAGGAAACAGAGGTGCTGAACCCCGTGATTGTACAGAGCTCTGACATCTCCACAGGCCACTGTGCAAACCTGACCCTTGGCTTGCAGAGAGGAGGCAGCCCTCCACAGCTCTCCAGAGGAATATGGGTCATGTGCTTTCATGTGCAAATGCTGGAGGTGATATGTTTAGAAAGGACCAAGTTTTGTACCTTGTGTAAAGACTGCCTAAAGTTTGAAGGGAGGGGGAAGAATATAGTAAGATGCTTATGTTTAATAGCAGTGATTTGCAAAATATTCAGGTGTGAGCTACGGACTTGGGACACTGACCTGCAGAAGTGAAGGGAGCTGTTTTGAGGTGTTTTGAAGTGTTATCCAGCACTTTTTTTACCAGAATTGCAGAGGGACTACAGTCAAAATGGTGAGTGTTCAAGAGTTTAGTAAGGGTGGTTAGGAATTTAGGATAAAGCAGAGGGCTGTTGGATAGATTCGAGTTTTTGCTTCACAATCTCTTTAAGGGTAAATATATTTGTCTTCTTGTAAGAGATCCATTTGTGTGATGTGGGAGTTGATTAGAAACTGTACTGAATAGTTTTTAAACTTTGTCCCTCTTAGCATAATCTTTCTCTAGAATGTGAGTGTGAGGAGACAGCCAGTTATAGCTGAATTTCTATAACTGAATAGTCTTCCTATCTTTTTTTTTTTCTAATCTGAATGAACAATCTAACATGAAATGTTTTTCATCACTGAGATAAAGATGTTTTTCAGAACTGAAAATGTTACTTCTAGCAACTGTCTTAGGGTTCTCTGTACAAGTCCATGGTCAAATGATCTGGCTTTGTGGGAATGAAAAATTTCAGGTAATGCAGGTTCAGCTAGTTCTGCTATAACCTTAAAGGCTTTGCAAATACAAAAATTGTGTCTTGGAAATGAATTCAAATTGGACCTCTCTTTATTTAGGGGAAACCATAATACCTGAAGCTCAGTGAATCTGTGTTCTGATGCTGAAAGATTGCTGAACAACATCTAAAAAAGACTTTAAGGAAGTGCTTATGCATAGCCAAGATTAATTGAACCAGAAATGATCCTAGAGACCTTAAAAAGAAATCTGTTACAATAGCTTTTCCCAGGTACCTGGGAAATTAATGTTTACTGTCTTGGAAAGAAGCCTGGTGCACCTACATCTGTATGGCTCTGACTTGGCAGATGACTTGCATCACTTTGACCTTTTTGGAAACAAATGTGCTTTCTTCAGAATGAGGCTTTCCCTATCATTGTTTCAGTCTTGAATTTTTAGGAATTCAGCACATCTGATGCTTGAGGTGGTACTTGAAGCCAGGTGAAGAACCATCTGTCCTGGTTTCAGCTGGGATAGAGTTAATTTTCACAGCAGCTGTTACAATGCTGTGTTTTGTGTTTAGGATGAGAATAGTTTTAATGCGCTGATGTTTTGCTGAGCAGTGCTTACTCTGAATCAAGGACTTTACAGGGTCCCATGTTCTGCCAGCCAGGAGCTGCACAAGCAGCTGGGAGGGAGCATGGCCAAGACAGGTGACCCAAACTGGCCAAAGGGATTCCCATCTGGAATCGTGCCCACTATTGTAAACTGGGGGAAGTTGGCTGGGAGGGGCTGGCTGCTGCTCATGGATGGTCTGGGCATCAGTCAGTGGGGTGGTGAGTAATTGTGCATCACTTTCTTGGGTTTCCTTTCTTTCTCCTTTTATGTTGTCTCTCTTTTCCTTATTATGTTTTGTTTTAATTTATTTCAATTACTTAATTGTTTTTATTTCAACCTGAGGGTTTTACCTTTTTTTCTCTGACTCTCCTACCTTTCTCACAGGCCAGGCGAGGTGTGAGCAAGCTGCATGGTACTTGGTGACTGGCTGGGGTTGGTTAAACCACAACATTGTTTTAAGAGCAGCTTAATTCCCAAATGTCTTACTTGGGCAACAGTTGCTGTGTTGAATTGCTCATTGGGCCCCATTTCTTTTGTGAAGGACTTCCCTGGTGTAGTTGAGGGACAGGCACACAAAGATGTAAGGGCGGAACAGGACTTCATAAGAATGCTCATTAGGTTTGTCTGATGGCAAAGTGTGACTCCTGTGATGGGAAATGCCTCTGTGTAGGGTGATAACTTGTTGCTACTTTGTAACTAGGCTGCTTCAGTCACAAATTGCTCCACAGTTGCTTAAGGGCCTCTATGGCTGCACGAGCAACATTTTAGAGTTGGCAAATCTGTTTGAAGGAGAATTTGTTGTGCCTTAAGAATTCAAGGTTCTGTTTAGGTCTTTTACTCAGCTGTCCTGCAAATCTAATTAACCTCTCCTACCCCTTCCAGAAGTGGTCAGTGTAGAAGAGTTCATAAAGTACCATCTACCCTTCATGTCACAGAAACTTGAATGTAGATAAGGGTTCTTATCTGGAAGCTGTAGCTATCACAATGGACCTTTGTTTTCTTGGCCCTTGTAAGAACTTTCTTACTTCTTGCCAGAAGCCACCACACTGTAGTGCAGGGGATTAGGTCATTTCCTTCCCTTCTCCTCTTCCTGCAGATTATTTGATTAGCATTTCTATTGTATACTCTAAATAGCATGTTCTTGGCTTCAGGCTGCTCCCCCCCTCTATAATCTCTTCAAAACACTCTAGTATGACTTTTTATTAGCAGCGTGACATGGGAACTCCTTGCACAGAGATTACATGTGACGTAACACAATAAAAGATTAATGAGGCTGGTAAGTCAGTAATCTTCCCTTCTTTCTTCTTCCCTCATGCACCTGAGATTAGGCTTCTGGGAACCCCCTAACAGTGTTAATGCCTTACAATACATGAAATATTTTTCTTGTTTGGATATCATTTGCTTTGATCAGAGTTCAGCCTCTGACTTAATGGAAAACAGAGTTCAGGTTGTGTATAGTGTATGTTCAACATTCAGCATTGAGTGTACAAATAGACCTCCCCCGTGGGATCATTACACGTCCTGGTCTTCCACCAGGTGTTTTGCTCCCTTTTCTCAGTGTTTCCTTTCCTTCAGTCTCTGTTTTTATATACCCTGTGTGCAGTCATTTCAAGCTCTAACGCTGCATGGGGTTTTTAGCCCACTCCTTGCCTGTTTTGTTGAATAAAATTATCAACAGGTTGTTTGGAATATCAGTCCTGAAATGTTGTAGTAATATACAGATAAGGATAACTGCAGCATGAAGAGTTTGCCATTCAGGCTTCTTGCCAGTCTGGACATTAGAGGCCATGGTGTTGTCTGTTGCTCCTATGTGTAAGGCTGTCATTTTAGCTGGAACAGCTAGAAATGCATTCCTCTTCAGAGCTCATGTTGAATGTCATTTGAAATCACGTAATTGTATCAAACTGTACAGCATGTTTGTGAGTCAGATAGAAGAACATGACGATAGAGCCCTTTATTTCCTTAACAACTTCAAAGAAAGAACCTCCTCTGCAGTTCAGCCTCACTTTGTGAAATTAGTAGTGATATCTTGGGCTGCAGATTGCATTGTTTTAGTCTGGCATGGTATCTGTACTCCAGGAGAAATCAGATAGCTCACCTAGCCACAGCGTGCTGGAGGCATTTCATTCCAGTCCTAAAGGCTGGCGTAGTTCTTGTGATTCCATGAAAATCATTAAACCCTCCTCATCATAGAAGTGAGGGGCAGTGCTGACACAAGAACAGCTGAGTAGAGCATGGCTGTGAGTAAACACAGGCAGGGAGACAAAGTGGTTCAAACTCTGTTGGGTGAGATTCAGAGGCAGCCACATAGAAGTGTGCCTAGGGGCAAAATAAACCCCCAAAAAAACCTGGATTAAGATGGGGCACGATTAGCTATAAAAAGGACATTGTGTGGTGTTGTCTGATCTCTCCAGAGGGTCACTAATATGAAGGCAGGTAAGGATTATCTGCAGGAGGCTGGTTGGGGTGGTAGAAAGCAAATCCACCTGCAGCTGCTTCTTAGGTGGCTGCAGCATAATCTACAAGCTTATTAACCTGAATGCTGAACTGCTGCAACTGTAAAATAAAGAATGTCTGGGAATAAAGGAGTTCTAGAAACAAATTAGTCTTGAAGTTCTGCTTTTCAGGATATTTTGAAACAGTACAACTCAAGTTTTACAACTTGTGTGAGAAAAGTAATGCAGTTTAGAAGTGGTCATACCAATGTAACTAATCACTGTGGTTAAATACCTGAATACAGAACAGCTTTTGTACTCTTGGTGCTGTATCTGTGTGTTAAGTGATACTAATGCAGTCCTGATGTGGTTTTCTTTTTTTTTCCTTTTAAAACAGAGTCACAAAAGCAACCCTTAGTCCTGATTAAAACAGCATTCAAGCTGCCAACTTTGCATAGGCTAGGATGAAACAGAAAGTACTTGAAAGTGATGAGGGAGGTGGGGTGATGTGACTCCTCCACCCCAGTAAAAATTGCCATTTTAAGGATCCACACATTACCAGTGGGTTTGTGTGCCAGTGGCATGAGGCTGTTGATTTTTTGGCAGGGAGGAGGATGCAGCCTAAATCTCAAGATCAGGCTTGATGAGTCCCTGATGTTTCTGTTGAGATGGATGCAGAAGGTCCCTATCCCCTCATTTGCGTTGGTATAATGGGATTACAGAATAAACACACAAACAGATAAGCAAAATTATCTGGGTTGAAATAGTTGGAGATTTGTGTGTGGTTTTGGTTTTTCCCTTAGACCCATGCCAGCTTAGTAATCTGATAGCTGTGATAATGACCATACCATTTCAGAGCAGTGTTCAGTCCTGTGGTTTTTTTTTGTCAAGCAGAAGAGTGGAAACAAGGGAGCACCTGTACATCAGTGTTTCTCCAGGCACTTTCCAGTGTTCAGCAGCTGTGGCTCAACCACTTCTGTGGAGCAAGGTGGTATCTTTGTGCTTAGTAATCTATGGTAGGAGGAAAAAAGTGTCTTTGACCCTATGTATAGTTTTATTTTCCAGAATAACCTATGACAAGGTGTTCTGCAGCTAAATTTTCTGGGTAGGTGACAAGATCCTGTAACAGGACAGCTGAGTACTTAAGGGAAAGTTTGCTATGGAGTATGGGTTGAGAAGAGAGAAAACACAGATGCATTCACCTTGTTCTCAGCAGTGAAGCCGACTTCTGTGGAGCTGCAACTTATGTTGTGTTATGGCATTATGAACAGAAAAGCTGCTTTGACAGTTCTTAGGTTTGAGTGTTACTCAGTGGCTATACTGTAAGGTGAACTGGGAAAGAGTTCTGTTAAAAAAATAACAGAGCAGATAAACCAACTTTAAAACATTGACAGATCAGTCCATAAAATTGTGTTTAAAAGTCTGAGGTCGCAAGCCAAGGAGAGAGCAGCAGAAACAGGAGCAGCAACAGTCATATGTACAACATGGAGATGTGAATTGTCAGGCTCTATCAACATTGCCTGAGCCAGGGTAACCATCTACCCCTTCTTCACCCACTAGAGCTGCGATGTAAAACTTGATGTAAAGGTTAAGCTACTGTGTCATATCGTGATTGCAGCAGCCTCGCAGCATTTGCATGTTCAATTCCACGAGGTAACTTGGAAGCTGTGGTAACTTGATCACCACTTTATGGCTCAGACATTTAAATTATCCCACCCACTGACTTGATGCAGTGATTTTGGTGTTGGTGGAATGAGAAATGAGCTCATAACCTGGTCTGGCACATGCAGATTTGCCTTTCTAAATGTGCATCCTACAGGATTGAGCTGTTTTAGAATCATTGGCCGTGACAGTCCAGTACACACAGGTGGCATCTGCAGAGGTGTCATGTGTCCAGTCCTACAGTATTAGTGAAAACAGAGATAGCAATGCCTGAAGAGTTTCTGCTGGTATAATTCTCAGTGTATTAAGAAATTACTCTTTGTGTGGGAGGTGAGGAAAGCTAGCTGGGCTAATAAATTATGGTTTAAAAAAAAAAAAAAGGTATAGCATGCATGGGTACAGTTATGTAAGAGAAGGAAATAAATCAGTGTTTCTCTGAGAACCTCATCCGCAGAGCTGCCAGGCAATTGGGCTGCAGTATTGTTCTCAACACACCCTCTGCTTCCTTTTTTCCTTTTTGGGGCCAGGGATGGATGAATTGATGGAGCAGGAGCAGGATGCTCGTTCTGCCTCCAGCCAATGCTGTGTGGTGCCGCGGTGTTTACCCAGCTTACGCAAGGCAGAGCCGGCCCCTCTCGAGGCAGGAGGCGCTTCCCACGGCTGAAGTAAAAGCACACAGAGCAGTCACTCAGTCTGGCAGTTGCTGGGGGTTTAAAGGAGTTGGTGGATTAACAAGATCGAAGGGTTGGGTTTTTTCTTCTGCACTGTGTAGGAATACTGCAAGGACACCAATATCCTGGTAAGTGCTCTGCATGCCGTCACTTTTCCCTTTTACTGTGGTATTGTTTCAGTCTCTCTTCTAAAAGTCTCCTCAGTTGCAGTGGTTTTCAGTGATGCGGTGGAAAGGAAATCTGAGAGCAGGCAGTGTGTCTGCAAGCTCCCCTTCCACCTCAAAGAGGCAGAGACATTCAAAGTGCACAGCATAGAAAGTGCTGTTTGATCATAAGTGTCAGTCACTTCTCATTTTTAGGGTGTAGAACAAGGTGCCTTAAAACTGCCATTACCTAACAAAATCGTACCAAGGGTAATTTCTCATGGAGCTGTTGAATATTTCTGTTGTCTAAACCAAGAAAAAGGCTTTAAATGTAACTGTAACTCCTATTTTTTTAAGATGATATAGTATGCTATATGAAAAGCTGTATGTAATACAAACAGCTATTTAGCAGATACTTTGGTACATGAACTGCCTTATCAGGAAGTCAGAGGCTCATAAAAAGCAAAACTGTAATGTTCGGGCATGTAGAACAAGAAGTCATTGTGGTTTTTTGCAAGCCCAGGCTCCTCAGCCATATATTCCAGTACAGGTGCAACAGACAGTGGATTTTCCTGGACTTGAAAAGCTCTACTGCTTTGTGTAAGAATAAGATGCCTCTGCTTTGGTCTAAGCTCTTAGGAATTTTAACTCTTGTGGCTGACTCTAAGTGAAAGTTGGGACTGCCTTTTTGTTTTCCTTGAGGTAATACTGTGTAATTAGTCTGAAGCAGTGGAGAAGGATAATGTTAAAGATTTCTAACTGTAGAGTTCTCTGCAGCAGAACTATGTGTCTATACTAGTATTGTACAAAGTTTTTTTCTTTTCTGTTTGTATGCAAGGCATACATATACATATTTGTATCTGAAGATACAAATAGGTATGCTATGGCTAATGAACACCTGATGTTCTCCTAGCATTTCTCTATGTAGTATTATTTTATGGCTTTTTCATACAGGTTACAGGTTACAATAAACTTCATTTGATAATCTGAGTGAAATGAAAATAAAATCAAAGCTACATTTTTTTTCAGCATAGTTTGTACTAACAGGCAAAATGCAAGTGCAGTTAAAGAGAAATCTGCAAATAATCTTATGAAGTAGCTTGTGTGAGTAACTGTGGCAGGTAGTTCGGCTGATGGAGCAAGGACAAGCTGCGGCGTTTGGCCCTCGCTCCGGAGGCTCTGAACCCTGTGCAGGGCTCCGCGCGTTGTCACCGCTGTATCCGAAAGGGGCAAGGGGGTTCAGGCTGCAGGTAAATGGAGCACGTTACCTGGTGAAGAACTTTCTCAGCTAATTAAGGATACAGATAATATTGCAGTGACAGCTTTAAAATAGACACCTTGTGCTAAAAGACAAATGTTGTTGGCTTCCCACACGCAGTCTGAATTACATCATTTATAACCCGTAGGAGGTTATCGTGGTTTCCTCAGGGGAGGATCAGCTGTTACTTTTCATAACTGAAAAAAATTCTGGACTGTTTCTTTTTCCAAGGGAATATTTTCAGAATTTATTTCTGTCAGTCTGTTGGAGTGGATCAGTATTGATTACATAAATCGTCCAGGTTTAATACGCCCAACCACATTCTCATGTCATCAATGGCAGTTCAGAATAAGGGAACTGAAGTTAGCAGAGGTCTGACTGAAATCAGACCCCTGTGCTTAGATGGGTTTTTTCAGTCTTCTGAAGAGGAATGCTATTTTTGAGTACTATCATAAAGTACAGACTTTCATATAGGTGCCTATAATAGAAGTCCTATTCTAAAACACTTCCCTTGTTCACTGAGCAAGGTTGCTTGTCCTCAAGGTGCTGTTCCTGTCTTTGCTGAAATTGCTGAGAGCCTCTCAGACCTGCTTCTGAGGCTGGAACAGAACCTGAAGCAGAATGCTAGATGCCAATTCAACCAAAACTGCTGTTTCTTACATTGGACAAAATTAGCTGTGGCCTTAGAGCAGAACAGTAGATTTTCTCTTGTCTATCAAGTTAATGCCCTTTTCAGAGTGTCCCCAGACAGTGGGTTTTTGTGTGTGTATGTGCTCTGACTCACACGACTTAGATGACCAGGCCACTAATGGCAGGTGTCCATGGTAAAAAGATGCTTTAATTCTGTTTGTGACAATGAAAAACTCCTCTATTGAGATTTTACAGATGTCCTCAAGGCATAGTAGTAGATAGCTGTTGCATTGGTTTATGCTTGATGTCCTGTGCAGGATTAGCTGCTTGCTCATTTCAGAGCTTGGCCTCGTTGCCTTGTTTTTGATATCTTGTTTTTGTCTGGCTTTCGTATCATAAGACACTTTTGTGTGTATAGTGGATGACTAAGCTTATTCTGAGTTAAAAAAGAAAAGGTTTACAGTATAGACTAAGGAAATAATAAGCCATACTAAAGCAAAAGGCTGGACTGATACTCCACACTCCCAAGGCTTCTTGGGGATTTTGATGCTGAAAAACTCCCTTTTCTAGAAATAAGAAAATTAATTTACCTTCCTTACAAGGGTAGTGTATGGCTATTGATGTAAAGTTGAAATTGCACTAACAGATGCTTCACTGTACCTTCCCTGTGCATCTGTAGTGAAGAATGTAAGCTGTACACAGAATGTGGCTAATCTCAAAAGTGGAGTCTGAAACCTGCTGATGGTAAAATTGCAGGTGTGTGTGGGAAGGAAACGTGAATTTGTTCTTAACTGGAAACTGGGAGAAGTGTTAAAACTGGTAGATAAACACATGTTCTTTTTACCCAGTGATCACTTCAGTAAAAACTATTTTAATACAAGCTTACAAAACTATTTATAGGAAAAACAGTTAAAGGAGAATAACTTCCCAGTGATGAGTATTACTTCTCCCATCACGTAGAAGAAAGTGATTTCTCAACCTTTGTCTCAGCTTTCAGAAACATAGTGATGCAAGGACCTGATTCCTTGTTGCTTGCACCAGTGGAGATCAGTAACATTATTGATATTGTCTGTGAAACCTGGCAAGTTGGGCTTGGTGGGAACACATACTCTCAAGCAAGCAGTCAGTCTGCTGCTGGGAATTACTGTGAGGTTTTGGGTTTGGGTGGCTTTTTGTGTGTGGGGGGTTTGGGTTTTCTGGTTTTTTTTTTTTGTTTTTTTTTGTTTTTTTTTTTTTTTTTTTTTTTTGTTGGTTTTGCTTGTTGCGTTTTTTTTTTTTTTTCTTTTTTTTCTCTGATTACTTATTGCCTCCTCCTTCCATGCTTGCAAGTATCTTCATTCTGAGAGACTAGTATTCTGTACAGCTTGCTTGTGTCTCTCAGTGACTTTTAACTTTAGTATTTTGGTAGTTTAAATCTGGAAATCAATCTACTTTCCTTTGAAGTGGTGAGATGTAACCATAGAAGAGAATATCCAGTGCTGAAATACCGTACATGTATTCAGAGGGTTTTGGTTTCTGATCTTGCAGTCACAGGAGACTTGCCTAGTGGAAACTGGAGTGATAAAGAGCTTAAATGTGTAAGTGGATATTGGCAAACTTGGATCCTACTTGTGTATTCTCAGGTGTTGTCACACTATTCAGTGTGAATTGTTTATTTGCAGTATGGGGTTTTAAATCCAAATAAAGCTGTAGACACTAATGTGTAAATCTTGAGGGATAAGGACAAAATCTTGTTTCATTGGTAATGGAGTTACTTATAATTTATGTCTAGCTGGTCAAAAGTGCACTTCAAGTGCATATTCCAGTTGCTTGATAGAATTGTGTAGGCTTCCTAAAATTAATTGTATTCCTGGAATAATTTAGGTTGGGGGGTTGTCTGGTTCAGTCCCTGGACTCAAAATGGGACTGGACTGCCTTTGATCAGGCTGTTCAGGGCCACATGCAGCTAATCTCCAAGGGTGGAGGTCTCAGGCTGTGTGGATTGAGTTTTTCCCTCCCATAATAGCTAATCAAGGTTTTCTGTGTTGTAGCTTGTTTGTTGCCTCTTGTTCTGCCACTGCAAAAGGACTAGATTCCATTTTGTCCCTATTCCCTCGCGTTTAGCAAAGAATTGCTCAGGGAAGAGCTGTATGTGAGGATTGCAAGGGTAGTCAGTGCAGAACTGCAAATAGTAAAAAAATAAAAACATCAATAGATAAAATGTCTTGTGCTTTATTTCTAAAAGCAAGTAAAAAAAAAAAAAAAGCCAGACCTTAAAATATGTAGATATAGAACATAAATATAGTATTATAAAAAGGGAGGGGTAAATTACCATTTTTTGCATCTGAATCAGCATATTTTTTAAAAATATATTCGTTGACAGAGGACTTCTTTCTATACTGTGAAAGTGGTTTTCTATGCAGTATTTTAGAAAAGGGCTAGTCTGGCACTAGCTACGGTTGCTAGCAGCCTATAATGCTGGCTCTGTGTTTAGAAAATGACGGTAATTTATTACAAAGAGACTTTTATTCTAGTATTTTTAGCTTTCAGCCGAGTGTTTAATGAATCTCTGCCTGGGCTCATTGAATTTATGTTCTCCCCTCCCCCACCCCATTTTAACCATTAAGATACTGCTATTCTTGCTGCAGTTCCAGAAGCTGTACTTGGTCTACAAAACAGCAAATTTAATTCACAAGGTGCTGTGCCTTACTGCAAACAACATCTGAAGCAACTAAAGATTAGTTGTGAGTGAGTCTCATGACCTGGAAAAGCAGCTGAATGCTTGCAAATGACTGGGCTAAACTAGAGCTGATAACCAGCCTAAATTCATCTGTCTCTGTCCCCCATGGAAAAATGATGTGCTCAATGAAAGTGAGCTCTTAACATCACCTACTCTGAAGCATCATTTGGGAGGTCTTCCCAGGGGATAGCCTGGATGCAGGGAGCAGTGTTTGCATGAGACAGGAGAGACTATGATATGACTTTGCCTTCTCCTGGAATGGAGTCAGAAATCTGTGGCTTGCTTTCTCAGCTATGGCAGTCTTTGCCTTCTGTGGCTTTAGTGATTACTAGAGAGCAAGAAGGTTTGTCAGAAACCAGACTCACTTTCCTCAAACAGATTTTACATGCTTTTCTCAGTTCAGTTGTCACTTTGCAGTCCTTCAAAACAGTTGCATGTGATAGTATTGAGCATTGAACTTTCTGCTTCCCCCAGAGGAACCAGTGTTGAGAATAAAAATATTACCTGTTCATGAGTTCTTCCTGTTCCAGTTTCCTATTTTTGATACTGAAGGATTTTAACTGGTACCCACTGTGGTTTGGGGCTAACTGCAAACAGTTGTGCTTACCTTTAGCCATGCAAGTTGCTTTACTTTCAAAATCTTTTCAAATCCATAATACAGGCCTGTGCAAAGGTAAGCATTTTTGGGCTTCAGTCTCTTCTCTTTGGCAGAATCTGAGATCTTGACATGAAATGTTTGCTGCTGCCAGTTCTATGATTTTGGAAGAACACTGGATGAGATGGAATCTTGTAATTGACATCTTATTCCTTATCAGTGTTGAATGTTCTTGGAGAAGTTTAGAAGAGTCTGTTCAGAGCTTGCTCCAATGAAGCCTACTCCACTGATGTGAATTTTTGCTGCAAGAAGCAACAAAATTTTAATTTGTGTGTATTTTATTCAAACAGTTGGTCCTCAGCTATATATTGGCCCTTCAGAGCCAAGCTGTCTTTTTAATTAGCCTTTCCTAACTTTTTGAAGAAAAGTAGTACTCTAGGAATAAAAACTGGTTAGGTTATACTACAAGAGAAGGCCCATTATATATTTTGTTGGATCCTTTTCTTCTACTCAACAGTTTTCCTTCAAGTAAGTTCTTCACTTAGCTTTAAATGATTCATAAGCCTGCTCTATTTCAGGAGTGGAGATGTTTTCCCATGGCAGATTAGATTCATCTCCAGTGGGACAGCACTTGAGTTTTACTTGCAGACATGAAATTTCCCTTGGACCTCACTGGAAGGGTATAATTGATCTTTGTTATTTAAGGGAACAAAAATATTTTCCTGTTGGGTACAGTGCACCAGACCAATCACACTGGATGAGAAGTAGTGTGTATGTTGGACTGATTATTTTTTTAGGAGTACTGAATCTCGTCGTATGTGCTTGAGTTGAAGTAATCTGGGGGTGTAGTAGCTGTGAAAGTGGTGTGTGAAGCTCATAAAGGTTCTGAGATGTATTTGAAGAAAAATGAAGTTCAAACATTTCAGCCAGACTTTTGAAAGGGGATGAGCAAGCTGTGTTATTAATGATAGCTCTAGATTTCTAACGCTCCAGCCTTCCTTAGGTTTAATAAGAAGTGGATTTCCATCATGTGCAAAATAAACTTGAGTGGATTTCTTTAAATGTAAAGCAAAAGAAAATGTTTTAAGGAGGAACTGAGCAATAGATGTGGGACATCTTTCCTTGTACTGAGATTTTCTGTGTAACTCCTTGTATTGCTGAAGTCTGTCCCTGGGAACTGCTGACCCCTTTTATAGTTTCTGCACAGTTCTCTGGTCAGTCGTGCAGGTAACACATTAGAGTCTCCTTTAACTGTTCACTTGTTATTTTCATGAGGCTTTGAAGCTGACTCAGACTGAGACATGCATTTTTTTAGTTTTCCATTAAAATTGTTCCCTTGGATGAACAGAAGAAGAGGAGAAGCTGTACCAAGCCTGTTCTTGTACTAATGGCTAAAGTTATTTTAAATGTTTGCCTTCCCACTTTCTCTGAGTGAAAGGATTAGCTCTTTAACACTAATATGGGGTTATACTATTTAAATCTTTGCTTACTGTGGCAAGGTGTTTCCTAGCTCTATGCTATTTCCTTGTAGACACTGCTGTAGTTTCATGGCAGTATTTCTTGTGAGTTGTTAAATGTGAAGGCAGAGGACAACTGTTGGCCAAGATGAAATTAGCTGTATGTGAAGAAGACTCAATTGCAGGGGAGAGGCTGTTGAGGAGATCAATATTCAAGCAGAAAATTGGTGGATCATGTGGGGAGGAAATGAGAGGCTGAGCTCTTCCAGAAGACACCTGTACAAGCGAGTATAACGCAAGATCTTAAATGCTGCAGTTGATTGTAAAAATACTTCATAGAAAATATATCTATATTTTTACATACAAATAAATCATGAAGATTTATACTCATTTCATAAGTAGACTACTTCAGAAGGGAAATGTGTCTAATGAACCGAGCACTATTAAACACTAGGATCTATATAGTTCAGTATTATGGTCAGAAAAGCAGCCCTGAGGTGTGTTCACAGGCACATAGTTCCAGTGTGACGCTCCAAAGTGGTGTGTGATGCAAGGAGGTAAGGAGGGCCCTGGAAGACATGAAAATTGTGAACAAAGTTAATGTTGTGGGGCTCTCACTACTGGCATCATATAAGGTCACATTTTCATGTGATAAGTTTGCTTTAATGTCTTCATTTTAGAATTCTAAAGGCAAAACCTACAACAGTGAGTGACCTCACAATCCCAGGGGAGTTACTGCTGCACTTGGGCCAGCAATCCAGAAAGGCTTTGAGCAAACTGTATTCCATGACTCTCTCCTGTGCCACTGCCACTGTTCCTGTGTGACAGAGGGAGACTGCTGGATCAGTAAAATGCACTTTCAGCACCAGCTGAGTGATGGTACCCTAAGGCTTGAACCAGGACAGCTGCTGAGTGAAAGTGCTCGCTGCTTCCCAGGCAGCAGAAATAGCTTGGTGTTTCTGTTCTGGAGATGGGACACAGACACTTGACAGCAGTGTTGTGCAAATCAGGTTTATTGCAATGCACTCATCTCTCAGTGGGTCAGGGTACTGTTGTGATAGTATTGTGTGTGCTAAGCACAAAGGCTGCAGTTCGCTTGTTTCAAGCACTATGAAATCTACAGTACCCACACTTGGAAAAAAAAGAAGAGATTTGGAAAACAATGAGGAATGAAAGGAGAAAATAAAGATTTCTGTTTACTCTACTGGTTGTGTTCTGCAGGCATCATAGCAAATGCTTTAATGATAGTGTGATGTCTTCACCTGTATTAGTGACAAGCCCTCCCAAATATGTGGAATAGCATGAAGGAGCAAACTTGAGTTTTTAGAGCACTGTGAGCTGATTGCAGATGACAATCAATGTATGCATGCTGAATAGGAACTTATAGATTTGAGAAAGCATGTTGAAGGCCAAGCTTCTCCATGAAGGAGCAAAGACTGGGAGAGATAAGGTCAGTAAAGGGATCTTTGCATCAGCTTCTGAACAAATGGGAGCAGGCTGTCAAGCACTGCCACATCTTTTTCTCTGTTCTTACGACATACTGTGGGGATAGATAAAATCTGTATGATGACATCTTTTCTGCTAATAACCATGGTCTAGTCAAGGTAGAAGAAAGTGGAGATACAGCACTGTAGTTGTGATCAAAGTTGATGACAGGATTCAAAAAGTGCTGTGTGGGTCAAAAAGTGCATTTGCACAGAAGGCAGAATGTTAACCATCAGTACTAAAAAAGATTAGCAGCTCTTTGAGTTGGTATGAAAACTCACCTGGAAGGACCAAGGGAATGTTCTTATTTCTGTTTAAAAAAGCCTCAAACAGGCTCTCATCAGCTTTATTCTTTATCAAGCAAGTGCTCTGCTGGGTAGGCTTTCTCTAGAGGAAGGTCAGAGATGAGCTGCATAGGTCAAAAGTGTCTGGAAATGCTACTAATGAGAAGCTGTAAAAAATACAATATGAACTGTTCCTCAAAGCAGAAGTCTGAGTAAAAAATGTACTTCAGGTCTGTTTTCATTAGGAGTTACATGGAATTCCCTCAGGAAACCTCCTTCAAACAGATGTTTATGTCACTTCTGTCTCTGGCTAAACATGAGAGATCACATTGCACACCCTAAACTTTTATAGTAGGCTTGATATCAAATTGTCCTACAACTTCCTTCCATCTGCAAATCCAGAAACTTCTTAGAAAGCTCTGAATTAGACCTTTCCCATGAAAACTTTTGCCTGTCTAGCTAATGGTTTGTCTGGCTTGTGGGTTTTTTTTCTTTAAATTTAATGCCTGATTGGCTCTATTTCTCAACAGCTGAATGAAATAAAATAAATGAAGCTATGTATAATTTATTCTACATGGAGGAAAAACATGTGGATGTTTTAAGGCCATAGTGGAATTTTCTAAATGCATTTTTTTGGTGATCTGGCACTTCTTCAAGGCAATTCAACCTTAATTCATGTGGTTTTATATATATGCTTTTAAAAATTATTTCAGGCAAAGTTAAAACATGGAAAACACAAAATATTGTACTTGCAGTATCAGATTGGTCTGCAAGTTTGTGTAATTGGAGTAGAATATTTTCTCTTACACTTAATTTTGGACTTATTTTTACAGGAAATAATGAAAAAAGTGTGCCACAACTCCTGATCAGAGACCTGAAGTTTGAGAAGTCATTAGCTAAGCTCATGTTTTCTCCTGATCAAGAAAATCATCCATCAAAAGCACCAGTCAAATATGGTGAATTGATTGTACTGGGGTAAGTGTTTAAGAGTCTGAGAGTTTCCTATGCTGTAATCCTGTGGGCATGTTTCAGTACTGTGTTAATCAATTCTTGGATTTAAATGAGATTAATTGAAAATGTGTAATTAGTAACACTACTACTTCAGAATACTTGGTGCTTAGAATGAAAGTTCTTGTGGGTCTTTTTTCTCATGAGAAACAAAGTAATACAGGAGTGATGATGGGCTTTGTTCTTTTTCTGTGCTTTTTGATAGGTACAATGGGTCTCTCCCAAATGGAGATAGAGGAAGAAGGAAAAGTAGGTTTGCTTTATTTAAAAGGCCCAAGGCAAATGGGGTGAAACCCAGCACTGTGCACATTGCCTGTACCCCTCAAGCAGCAAAGGTAAGCTCCATTTCTCCCTTCAAGTCTGTCTGATTTCTCCTTGTGCCATATAAAGAGCTGTTAGGAAATGATTTAAACAGCATAAATATCTGACTGTGAAAAGAATGGTTTGTGTTTATCCAAAGTTTTTTAGTACCTGTCAGAGTTAGCAAGAAACAATTCAGCAGAGATGATTTGGCGTGTAGCCCTTGCCATGGCCAGAAAAAAAAAATAGTTTTGAAGCATGAATGTTCTGGGCACAGGCTAGTCATATAAAAAGCTTTATGTTTTGTTTTTCTTCCAAACTCACTACAGACATCTGTTCCAGACTTTGTGGTTTTGTACTCATGCTGCTTTAGGATTAACTTTGTGCAGCTGACTTTTAAATGATCCTTTGCCAAAGCTCCACGTGCACTTGGTGCTCCATCCAGTGGGTAGGAGCTCCCCAGGGGTCAGGACAGGTGGGTTTTGCAGGGTATGTTTCATAGGGCTTGTAATCAAGAGTTCCCATTAAGCAGCAGAAAAGGAAGGGCTTAGACCCCAAATTGAACTGTATTTCGTGTCAAAACTAACACATCATTGCTAAGGTATTGCCATGAAATATTGTGGCTCTTCAAGTGTGTGTACAATTGTGTTCAATAAGGAATGGAGCATTTCTACTACAACTGTGGAATTTGAGCAAGCTTAGTGGTTGTTTAGTGTTGTTTAGAAACAAGATCAGGCCTTTAAACAAACATAGTAGTGCTAAGTGTTTGACTCCCAGAATATCTTGACCCTAAATTCAGGGAATGGTATAAAGTGTTCTGAAATCAGAAGCATTTTTATACCAACATCATTCTTGTAGTAGAGCTACATTTATATTAGATCTGTGAAAATAACATTTATTTTTGCAAATTCTTTATGGTCTGGTAAGTGCTGTTTAGCAGCACTTTTAGAAGTGTTGGTTAGCTCCCTAGTAGGTAATTGCAGAATGAACATCTAGACTAACAAACTGAAACCTTTGCTACAACTTCTGCAACCTATGCTGAGTTTCTCCATTTTACCCTATTTACCACCACTTTATCTATGTATCTTAAATCAGTCATTACTGATTTTAGTATTAACTCAAATCCTGTTTTTAGAATGAAGTCCCTAAATTTTTGTCCTCACTTTGCTGTTGGCCAAGTTCACTCTGAGATGGCCATGAAGGTGTTACATTCAGTTTTAGCCTTTGCATTTGGTTGTTTTGTCCTTTTGTGTTCAGGCCAGTGTTGCTTTAACACAAAACATGACTAATTATATACCCTGGTTATGTTTGTTTAGTAGCAGCATGTGGTGAAGAGACCAGTTTGGTCTGTTGCTGAATCAATCCTGCAGCTTTTTTTTAGTGGCCAGGACTAGGTTTTGTGAAGTTTAACTGCAGGTGTGTCATTAACAACCATCTGCCTTAATTAGCAGAAGAGTCTGATGTTATATATAAATAGTGTCTGCTTTGCTACTGTATTCTGTAGAATTATTGTGCACTGGTTCAATAATATTTGGCATTTTTCCATAGGCAATAAGTAATAAGGACCAACACAGCATATCTTACACTTTGTCTCGAGCCCAGACAGTAGTGGTTGAATATACTCATGACAGCAACACAGATATGTTCCAGGTATGTGAAATTAATGTGTACATGTGTTCTCATTTTTGGTAGTTTCAAACAAGGCAGCCTCTCAGCAGGTTTTTTCCCTGAGACCCAAAAGTTTGTCAGTTTCTGCACTCACCATTCAGAGCAATTTAATTCAGTTCATTCCCAAGGCTATCCTGTGAACAAGGCTGTGTGTCTGTACATCTCTTTTAGACCTGGGCAAAGGTGAAAGTTGGGGGGTTTTGTGACTAATGCACAAGAGTATGGTTTTGCTTTTGTTTGCTGGTCTGCAAGGCACATAATCTGTCTCCTAGTCCCTCCTTGCAAAATGAAGAATAAAGGGCACCTTTCTCTTCAAGCACTTGGAACTTTGCTTCTGGCATTTACAAAGGGATCTGGGATCAGCCAGTTGGAGACAGTAGAAGAAATACAGTGTGGAAACACAGGAAAGCTTTTGGCACAAGGAATATGAAAAATACTCTGAACTTCTTTAAGAAAACCCAGAAATGTCTAAAGCACTGGGAGATGTGAAGAGAGGAGCCTCAGTGCTGATCCTGGCAGTTCAAAACAACTTTGCTGCAGTTCCTGTGTGTATGAGAAGGGACCACAAACACATCTGCAGCTGTGGTGTGCCCTCATATCTTCTAATTGTTTCCTGTTTTTCTCAAAAGGAAGGGGTTTGTTTTGGGGTTCTTTTTAACATGTGCTTTGTTCTCTCTGATTCCCACACTGTGATCTTGTGTAGCTTTTTTTTTTCCCCTCGTTGTTGCCACTAGTTTATGGCAAGGAGTTTTGCTGTCACAGCATTTAGCTGTGACGCCACTGCAGGATCTAAGGAGGTGGGAGGTGCTGGGAAGTGGTGGAGGAAGCTGCTTTGCAACTGCAAATACAACAGAGCAAAAGGACTGTAATGAAATCACTGCAGCATAAGCTATTGCTTGTGTGAGTGTTGTCTCTTCAGGCATGCTCTGGCATGTGTGCTGCTCTGAAATTGCTCCTGGCAGCCCTTGTGTACTCATGGGTTATCCTGCCTAAGAAGCAGTAGAAAAATAGATTTTGACAAAGCAGTTTTAGTCTCATGAAAGCTCTCCAGCCCTCACCAAAAAGCACCTCAAGCTTTTGGGTCTCTTGCTCAGCAGTTAATCAGTCTTAATATAATCACCTATTTTCAAAGAGCCTGAGAGCTCTGGAAGTGAGTGAGCAGTAGTGTGTAAGGGGGCTTTAAACCCAGCTATATGGGTGTTTGGGAAAGGGTTATTGCTTTTCCTCTTTGCAAGGAAAAGTACAAGATGAGTTGGCTGGAAAAGCAGGGATGCAGTTTTAGCAAACTCAGTACAGTTTTTGCAGTGTGGGACTGCAAGACTCACAGTTCCCTGCAGCCAGAAAAGAAAAGGAGGCACAGCTACTAGCAAAACCTGATTGTAATCAGATGTTACACTCTTGTGTTCTGAGTGTGTAAATGTAGCCCCTCTCTGCCACAACCATCTGGTCTCTGGTCTTTCACAAAAGGTTTGCTGCTTCTCAGTACCCACCAGAGCTGAAGAGACAGCTCACGTAATCTGATTTTCATACATCTATACCTTGACTTAGTCTGGCACTGTTCAGAATGTTCTGGGCATACAAAGTGACTGCATGTCACTGTTCTCCCCTCTAACTGCTGTTCCCTGGCTGTTTTGGTGCTCCTGCAGCTGGTCTGCCTGACCTGAGTGTAACATCTCTGATGAAAAGGCCTTCAATGGGAAATCGTCTCAGAACTGACTTAATTACATCATTTTATTTCTCTTTCCTTCATTTGGCTGTACCCAGCTTTCAGAATAACTTTGATCATTTGGAGGCAGAAAAATTCATCAATTCAGATGAGGTTTCTAGGCTTTAGAAACCTAAATTGATAGACTGGTGGACAGGAATGCTTTAAACTGTAATGCCATGATTTTTGTATCATTGCTTTTAATTGCTTTGAATTTGAATAGTCCTAGACCCAAAGACAAACTTCTGACCAGGTTGGTTTTTTTTTTTTTTCAATGCTTTTCCAGATTGGTCGGTCAACAGAGAGTCCTATAGACTTTGTAGTAACCGATACAGTTCCTGGGAGTCAGAGTAATTCGGATACACAGTCTGTGCAGAGCACAATATCAAGGTTTGCCTGCAGAATCATATGTGAACGTAACCCTCCCTTTACAGCAAGGATATATGCTGCAGGATTTGACTCCTCAAAAAACATTTTTCTTGGGGTAAGGGAATTCTTTTTCTTTTTTCCACTAAAAGTTCAGTGCAGGCTTATTTTTTTAAACTAATACATAACTCCAGCCAAATTAAAGGTTCTCATTGGTGTAATTTCTTTTAGGAGAAAGCTGCAAAGTGGAAGACGTCAGATGGGCAAATGGATGGACTAACAACAAATGGAGTTCTTGTTATGCATCCTCGTAATGGATTCACAGAAGACTCCAAGCCAGGAGTGTGGAGAGAGATTTCTGTGTGTGGGAACGTGTTCAGCCTCCGTGAAACCAGATCAGCTCAACAGAGGGGAAAGATGGTGAGAGGAGTGACCAGTGTTTTATGCAAGCTATTTAAAATGGTGCAGCCATAAGGGGTATCGTTTGGGCATAGAGCTGGAATCTGCTGGAATTCTGTGTAGTTGTCACCTCTGCAATTAGTTACACTGCCTCTGATGTGTCTGTCTGCGTGCACAAAGGTGCCTTGCTCAACCTGAATAACTGACTGAGTTTATCTGCAAACTAGTACTTAATTGCACATCTAGGCTGCTCTCCTAAACTGAGTTTCCAGTCTACTCTGTATTTTTGCAAGCTCTTCTAGGCCTCTGCACATTCTACAAGTATTTTCCCAATTCTCCCTTGTGAGTTTATGCTTTTCCCACTTTTCCTTTTTTTATAGAATAACGAAGAATAGTTATAATTTTATTGGATATTCATTTCCATGTTGGCGTTCTGAGTTTTCCCTCCTCCTCTTGTTTCCAAAGCATTGGTGACATTTCCAGGAGATATTTGGGTTCGATGTGACTTGGGATGTCTCAGCAAAAAGAAATGCTACATTGAACACATTGAACATTTTAAGCAGCATATTTAGCTAGGAATGCTAATGGGAGGAGGGGAAAGCCATGTGTAAAGGGGTGTTTTAAGAAAACAGTCTAAAATACTATGGACTAAAACAGTCTTGTGATACTCCTTGAGGCATTTCAAGTAACATAATTGAGAGTGCTATAGGGATGGAAGAGAGAGTTGTTAAGAGGGGAGAGGAGCTTTTCTTGACTCAATGTGATCTATTTTAATGTACACTTTAATCTCTTAAGATGTTGGGGTTGGGTTTTTCCCAAAAAAAAAAACAAAACCAAGGAGGGCAGAGAGAAGCTGATACTGGGCTTTCTATGGGTGTCTTGTGGATACAGTTAGAAGCTGCTTGAAGCTTTGATGGATCTTCCAGGCGGATTAGTATTGTGGAAGTGCACGTTGTTACTCTTCAGAGAGCCTTAGGTGACAGCTCTCCGTGTCTGTGTCCATGTCAAGGTTGAGAACGAGACGAACCAGCTGCAGGACGGCTCCCTGATCGACCTGTGCGGGGCGACGCTGCTGTGGCGCACGGCCGAGGGGCTCGCGCGCACGCCGACCGTCAAGCACCTGGAGGCTCTGAGGCAGGAGATCAACGCAGCCAGGCCCCAGTGCCCCGTGGGCTTCAACACCCTGGCCTTCCCCAGCATGAAGAGAAAAGATGTTGTAGACGAAAAGCAGCCGTGGGTGTACCTGAACTGCGGCCACGTGCACGGCTACCACAACTGGGGGAACAAAGAGGAGAGGGACGGCAAGGACCGCGAGTGCCCCATGTGCCGCTCCGTCGGCCCCTACGTGCCCCTGTGGCTCGGGTGTGAAGCGGGATTTTACGTGGATGCCGGACCTCCGACTCATGCATTCAGCCCGTGTGGACACGTGTGCTCAGAAAAGACAACTGCATATTGGTCCCAAATTCCTCTTCCTCACGGTACTCACACTTTTCACGCAGCCTGTCCCTTCTGTGCGCATCAGCTGGCTGGTGAGCAGGGTTACATCAGGCTCATTTTCCAAGGGCCTCTCGACTAACACAGGTGTTCCCAAGGACTGCAGTAAACTGATAAGCTAAGCGATTCTCATTTTTAAACCAACTGTTTTTCATATTCTCTGGGCTTTGCTGGTTTGCATTAAGATGAAGAATTTTTTGGTTTTTTGGTTACAACAGCTAAATCCCTCTTTATTGGGAAAAGTCTGGAAATAGAAGAAATGGGGGGAGAAGGGGGAGACCTCCTGCTTTTTTTGGTTAATAACTACATCTGAAGAGGTAAAGGAAGTGTTGTAGAGTGAACTTCAATGCCTTCAGTTTAATGGTTTTTGAATCACATGCCCACAGTGTTTGAAAGGTGTTTCATTCTTTTTGTATATGGAGGGTAAATAGTTCAAAGAACATTAGTTTACAGCTTGGATGCAAACATTGTAAAATATAACATGTATATTAACTCTTTTCTATTTATCTTTATTATTGAAAATATTTAGAATGTTTAGAGAGTAGCATGGTCATAGTGTGTTACATCCAGCAATTGGATGTGTAGAATAGTTCTGGATGGAGAAGAAGGTGGGATGAAAATGGTAGAAAAATCTTTTAATCTAAAATACTGAGTTCTTAGAATAGTTAAAATGCTTTTTAAACCAAGCTAATGCAAATTATGATGACATAAAGTTGTGTTTTAACAGTGTTGAAAGGTAGCTAAGAAGGACTTCTTGAAATGTCTTTTTGGTAGGACTGTACTTAAGATCTGGTTATGAGGAGAATTTACCAGACTCTTCGAATATGCAACTTAGTCTAGATTAAGGATTTTTTTCTCCCTTCACGCTAACACTTCTCTTTATTTAGCATTAGTGACATTTGTGAGGGTTTTTCCAATGTTAAATGTGAACAGACCAGAAAGATGAGGCTTGTTCTGTTCCTTGCTGTTTGGGGGTGGGGTGGGGGGAGCAAGGGGAGAGGTGGATGCACCGGGGCACGTGTGTGGGGAGCAGTTTGTGACTTGGCCACAGTCCCAGCCTGAGAAGGGTTTGTCAGCTGCCTTCCACCTGCTGACTGGTGGGGGGGCCTCAGGCCTGGCCTTTGCCCCTCTGCCAGGTGCAGATGCTCATCTGGGCCACACATGGAACAGAGGTGGAGCCTGGTAGCCAGGGGATGTGTCCCTGCATCCTGGGGCACAGCTGGCAGTCTGCTGGGAGAGCTGTGGCTGGGCTCAGGCCCTCAGTGTGAGATGCTGCCATGGGCTCTGCTTACTCTGGTCTCTGTCTGCTCTCCCCTTCCTCCCCTCCCTCCCCTCCGTATCCACCAGAAAAGACCAGTATACCACATGCAGCTCTGCTGCCAGCCCACTGTGCTTCATGGCAACCTGACCCTTTTAGCATTGATTTGAGCTTTTTCAGCCAGCTTCGTACATTTTTTTTTCAATATGTACTGTATAATTGACAGTAAGAAAATTTCTGTACTTTATAGCAAAGCTTTAGCTTTCATTTTTCTTTTGAAGCTGTTCTAAAATTTTCTTTGTTCAAAGAGACCTGTGTTGCTTAGATGTCATGAATTACTTACTTTGACTGTCAATTATTTCTCCATTTTTAAAAAGAAATTCTATATATTGTTTGGTTCACTCAGGAAATGCATGTGTCAGGAAACCTGTACTATAAGTTCAGTTAGCTGTCATGTAAAGTAACTGCTGTTACTCCCTTTCCATAGAAATATAACTGATTTTGACATTTTCCAGATTATATGCATTAAGTAATGAAACTTATGCAGCAAGAAATCCCTGTATTGTAGTTGTTCTAATCATCTTATTCGAACTATAGTATACTGTAGTTTTAATTTTTATTTGCAAATTAATTTATTTAAACGACGTGAGTAAACACTTTTCAAAAACAGAAATTCTGGGATTGTGGCTTTGTTTCCAAGAGATGGGAAAGGGCTGGGGATGGCCCTTCTGTTGTCACCTCAGGTGTTCCTCTGTTCTGCACATATGGACTAAGAGCACAAAGAAGCAGCAGCTGTAATGACTTTGGACTTTTTTCCTGGTCAAGGCTTTGAATGGCTCCTTCCAGATGAGTCCTCTCAATGTGTTTTATATTTAACTCTGTGTTAAAGGTGAGATTGTTGTTTAAATGACACAGTTAAATGAGTAAGTTACAAATACTGAAATGTAAGCAAGAACTGAACTAAATTTTAAAATTACAAGAGGTCTTGTTTCTGTCTTCCACAAAATCTAATTGACATTTCTCTGGTCCTGATCTTGTTGACTACAGGAACATGAAAAGCCAGAAAAGAACACGATGAAAGCTACAAGGCAGTATGAGTAACACAGAGCTGAACTGTGAGCACAGATGGAGCACAGGATGGTAGGAGGAATATGGGAAGTGGTGTTGGAGGTCCAGCTGGAGGCTGATGCAGAGCCAGGGATGCAGTTGGGTACATGCACACCTAACTGCAGAGGGGAAGAAGAGAGGGTCATGCCCAACGTGCAGCCCTTGTTAAAGCCCTACCCCATTTAAGATGATACATTGTGCTTACACTGTACTTCTCTACCTCACTCCTCACCTCCCCCAAAAAAAGGCATCCCAGACAAAGGTATCTGAGCAGAACTGGCTGTGTCTCTGGGGAGTGTTAGGCTAAGGTCACTCTTCAGTCTGCCCCACATTCTGCCTGTGTTGTACTTCTCCTCACCCAAGTTTGGCTTGTTTTATCCCATTTTTAGAAGGGCGGAACATGGGCATTCAAACACTTGAGACAGGGAAATCCCACAGTCAGAGGCAGCATAGCAATGGTTGAGTAGTTTGAGGAGCAAGTTCCATCACCAACAACAGCATCTCTAACTCTGGTACCCTGTTTGAGTTTCCCCAGGCTTCTGTTCTTTGATAAATGACTGCAATAGTCCTCTGTAAATGGTAAAGTGAATTTCAGATTAAAAGTACTCAAGAAGATGACTGAAGCACTCTGAACTTTAAGGCCAAACCTTTTGAACAAATTTTAGTGCTGCAAGAGGTGGCACCTTGCTGACTTTAAGACAATCACAGCTCCACTTGTGACAGCCTAAAGCAGCCCCTTGCAGCTGCAAAGACCAGCCCCAGGTGAGATCTGGGCCTTCACCTGCTTTTAAAGGTTTGCTGGACTGGCAAGAAGCATTGGTGATGCAAGCAGCAGATGGGACAGGACTGTTCTCTGGGAGACCACTGCAGGTATAAGGAACTGGTAAGGGAATGAATGGGAAAATGACATTAAGTGTAGGTACTTTTCTAGCCTCAAAGTTCAGTGAAGCTCTGCAGAAGTGCCTCTGGAAATGAGCAGCCAGTGTTCTGGTTTGTGTGTGGCTTCCCTGTTCTGTGCAATGTGTAAAGCAGGTGATTTAATGAACTAATTTGCCTTTCAGCTGTAGGAAATTGCATGGATTTAACACTGCTAGAAAGCAGCAGCTGGCTAATGAAGTCCTTTTGTTTTGTTTTTTTGTTTTTTCCCTATAGCAGAAGTGGGGCACCACAAGGTGCTGGCAGGGGGGCAGGAGCATCGACGGGGGGTTGCTGTGGCTTTCCTGGGGAGAACAGAGTGCTCTGGTTCCTTTGCTGACTCAGCCACTGGGTTGGAGCAGCCCCACGAGTGCCTGGTGTGGTGCAGGCTGAGGATGAGGCCTTCCCATCCCAGCTGTGCTGGGCTTGTTACACCTGCAGGAATGAGCCTGGTCTTAGGGAAGGTTTAACATGAAGTCACCTCAGGAGACTCTTGTGTAGGAAGGTGCTCTGCAAATCCCATAATGATCCTGCCATGGCATGCTTGATCTTCTGAAGCGACACTTTCCAGGCTCAATTCTAAAAATACATTTCCAGTTTTGCAATATAAATCTACCCTGATGACTACAAATACTTCCATGCTGTCTTTCAGCCTGGATTAGGCCTGGTTGCTGTTGAATTAGACCAGATTTTGTGGTCCTTGTCTTGGCTCATCTCTTTCTGTAAAAACACTGGCAGAGCTCATCTATTTTTAATTGTAGCGCTTGGCTTTACCATAAGGGCTGTGATCATCCTAGAAATGCAGTTTCTAAGGCTCTTTTGTGACTGTAGCAGATCACTTGTACCTGCACTGTTGTGCATATTGTAAAGAAGATCTGGGAAGGCATCTCTGCAGGAGCTGTGATGGTTCCTGTGACTGGGATCAGGGACTCCTTGGCACGTGTGGCCTCTGCAGGGGCAGCAGCAGTCCTGCCCCTTCCCAGGTGCTGCTTTCAGGGCAGCAGCAGGAGCTCAGGCTCCTGTTTCCTCCTGGAGAACAGCTCTACATCACTGTGCTGTTGGGAGGCAATCCTCCTGTATTCCAGTGGGGAAACACCAGTAGGTGCTACTGCAGCAGGAGCAGCCAGCTCCTTCAGCTCTGCTGGTTCTTGGTCTGGTTCCATCTCTGAAAGCAAAAAGGGGGCAGATTCAAAGAGCAGAAAAAATGGGGTTTTATTCCCTCAAGCCTTAGGTGCCTCTGTGAGAGCAGCCATGCCAAACCCAGCTTCTGGGACCACAGCAGGGCCAGTGGCCTTGGACATGCCCGAGGCTGGGATCAGTGCAGCCTTAGGGAATGGCATTAGCTATAAACCCCAGTGCCTGAATCTTTATGTTCCTGCCTTGGATGAGCTGCTGCCCATCCTCCCTGTGCCTTGAAGCCCTGGCAACACAGCCCATCCCACAGTCACAGTGGGCAGCTCCTGTTTGCCTTGCCCAGCACAAGCCCTTGTGGGATCAGGAATGCATGGCCTGGGGCTGCATTCCTCGAGGCTAAGCTCCAGGGAAGATGAGTAACCAGAGGCAAAGTGCCAGCTCTGGCAGTCAGGAGCTCCCTGCCACTCTTGGGCTTGCTGCTTTTGTGCCTGGCTCTCAGTCCTTGTCCTACTGCCCCTCTTGCAGGGCTGGCAGGAGGGGATGGAACCAGCACCAACATCACTCTTTCCTGGTGTGGTGTTTGCCTGGCTCTGCTGGCAAGGATATATGTTTGTGGCAGCAGCAAAGCACCAGAAAATCCTGGCTTCTGCCAGCCCTGCTGAGAGCCCCTTGCTCCAGTGCAGGGGCTGAGATATTCCATGGGAATACAAATGACCTCAAGATCAACTCAAAGAAGGACTTTCCTGCTGCAAAGGCAACTTCTCTGCAATTTGGCAATACCTGCAATATTGTAATGTTTTTATTTTGATTTAAGGTCACTAAACAGCTCTGAGGCAGGAGTAAATTATTAATCTGCTCTGACTTCCTTCCTCTACCTTGTCTACATCTGTAGTACCAGTTCTGTGCTGAGATCACTACTGGAGATCTGCTGCCTTCCAGAAAAACAATGAGAGTGGAGTTCTTAGGAGTTTGAACACACGCCAGGATGGTCTGTTTTTCCTTTTTGTAGTGGAAAGGTCTCCTGAAAAGGCTTCCCCTCTTCCAGCCCTGGCATGGCACACAGACTCCTCAGGATTCCCTGTGAGCACTGCACGGAGCGTGAGCGGCACAGAGAGAGGAAGGAGGACATGATAGTTCATGTTGTCAGTCAGATTTAAGTGTGGTTAAATACAGTTATAAACCAGTGGGAAAAGCTTCTTCATGTGTGTTTTCTTTGCTACTCACTCCCAAGATTAAGTGTCTGCTTATTTATACAATTGTCTTGACCCTTATATTTGTTTCTGCTTCAACATCCCCCCAAAGAAAAAAAATTAAATTCACTTTACTCTGCAAATGTTTTATGTGAAAGTTTCTCAATTGTGTTTGCTGTGATTATGCCTTTCCTTAAGTTATTCTATTAAAAGATGTGACTTTTAATGCATTGAACTATGTTGGCACCCAGGCCCTGAGGTTTTTTTTGGTCACCTAGTTTTCAGCTTAGATGGGGTTTCCCTTCAGTCTGTCCTGGAAAATGCTGGAAAACAAGCTGGTCAAGGATGAGGGAAGAGCAATGGCTTTCCTGGGCTCTTGGGAAATAGCTCACAAAAGCTGGGTCTTGTGTAAAGCCTGTCTCTGGGCTGAAGGGATCCACTTCTTTTCCTGGATCATGCTCAGATTCCAAGCGCCTCCCACTTCCCAGCTCTCTGTAAAATAACTTTTAATATAACCATCTTACAATTGGGATCTACCCGTCATTCCCTTTGGTTGGCTGCAGTTTAGGAGCTGGATGAACACGAAGCCTTCAGTGCTTCCATATCTACATCTCTCCAAAATAATATTTTTAGCTGATCCCAGAAGATTTGAAACAAAACAAATGCATGCAGCGATATTCTAAACTTGCCTGGATGCAAAGCTAAAAACTGCAGCTTGCTGTCATGTGCTTGATGAAAGGAATTGAGTCAACTCATCCTTTCCAAAAATCCCATGCTTGCTTTTTTTTTTTTTTTTTTTCTTTTTGCTGTTGTGTGGGAGGAGGAGAGAATTAGTTATTCAGTGGAATGAGGACAATTAAAAGCAAATGCAGCTTCCAGCGATGCCATCATCTGTTCAGTTTGCCCTGAGCAACACAGAGGCTTTTTAATTGGCCCCTTTCCCTTCTGTCCTGTGCTTCCCATTGGCACAGGGGCTGGCAGTTTCCAAAGTCTCCATAGGACTGTGATGCCCATTCTAGCTTTGCCTGGACAATCCCCTGAGTTGTGACCTCAAAAGGGCTGGAAGGCTCTGAACTGCTGTGGCTTGAGAGGTCACGATTGAGGCAGCTCTGCTGCCCAGCTTGTCTTTCCCTGGAGTGTTGCTCTGTAGTGGGGACATGTCCATGGATCCCAGCCCAGGATGAAGCTGTGGTGTCACCTTTGGCCATTGCTGGAGGATAAACGTTGCCTGAGATGGGTCACAGGGATATGGGCCTTCCCACAGCCTGTGGTCACAGTGGACGCCTGGACCCAGCTGGGACCAAGCTCTGCGCAGCAAAGCTGTTGAAGTAGTTTGCTTCACTTTTGAAGGGGAGCTAAAGCAATCAGCAGGCCTTTAAATGCCACCTAACCACCCAGGGCATGGATGTTTAATGCTTTTTCACTTATTCACATTAAAAGTGGATCCAGAGCAGCTTTCCTGAGGAGGCAGGATCAGCAGTGCCAAGACCTCGGCTCCACCATCGCTCCAAGGGCTTTCAGTGTTACTCAGCGTTTTTTTGCCAGCGTCACTTGTTATCACTTGGAAATCTCACTCCACCTGTTCTGGAGCAGGAGCAGCAGAAGGTGTGTTCAGGCACCTTTGGGCAATGATGAATCATGCTCATGGCAAAGTCCTTGGCAGCTCCTGGCCGCTGCCTGCCAGGGAAAGCTGTCACCAGAGCAAGCTAAATGCCTACACAAAACTGGGGTTTGCCTGGAGCCTGTGCCAGCCCTAAAGCAAAAAAACCCAAACAACCCATCCCCTCAGGCCCTTCACCAATATTGCCAAATACACATTATTCATGGTGGAGAGTTTTTCATACTGTAGAGGCCTGGGATTAGTGTTCCTCCCAAGAACATAAATATATTTATAGCCCATGGGTGTCTGCATTTTGTTATACTTTTAACTTCGTAGGCTAATGATTAATAAAGCCAGGCTCTATTTATGCTTCTGCAGCAAAAAATATGTTCAATAGTATCATGCAAGAGGCTTAGGATCTGCTGGCCCAAAACAATCTTTAAGACTGTAATCTAGGAGCTCATTCACAGAAGGATAAAAGTGGTATGTCTTAGGTTGGCTTCCCCAGGGCACAGCAAAGGAAGAGCAGCTATAGGAATCTCCAGGACAGGGCATATTTAACCCACCTTTGCTCTTGATACTCAAAAAAATCATTGTGTCTGGAGTTCCTATTATATTATTACTACTATTATATTATCCTATTATATTATACTATACTATTTAAAAGTAAAAAAAACCCCAAACAACCACTGCCAAAAAGAGTTCCCAGGTTGTATCAAACAAGATTTTTGCAAGTTTGAGATGCAAGTTTCTTTGCACCAGCTGATTTAAAAATATGTTGTTCATCATGTAACCATAGATCCATGTCCTGTACTTCATTTGTCTGCCCTGTGGCAGGGTCAGTTCTACCCAAATACTTCTTCCAGGTGTTTAACATGCTTACTCTTTCAAAATCTGTAGTAATGGAGACTCCACGATGTCTCCTGGCAGCCTGGTCCATGGTTCATTTACAGAATTTATAAACTCAGATCTCCTATAAAACTGTAGTACTCATAAACTTGTATCTACTAAAGTAAACTGAAGAGCACGTTGGGACCAAATATCTACCTACTGTTAGGGGTTTGCTTTCTTAAAGAAAAAGAAACAACTCAAAGCAAAAGCTTTTGTATTCCAGGCACTTCTGCAGAGTTTGGAAATAAAGGAAAAAAGCAACTTCCTGCAAAACATATTGATTGGCACCTTCCCCTGTGTGACACCAAATGATCTTGTCCAAGAAATAGACCTGGAAGGAAAAAAAAAAAAAAAGGAGGAAAGGTGCCTACAAAGCTGTAAACCTCTGATATTCATTTTATTAAAATTTAATGAGGAGCTATTAATAATGAATGCAGCCAGGAAGATGGAAGAACAGCAGTGGAATGGCCTCGAGATTCCTCGTTAGCCAGATTTCTCTACAGAGCTGGGAAATAAGAGGGCAGCTTTCAAAGGATGAGAGGGCTCCTGTGAGGGACAGCTGGAAGCAGCAGTCTGCAGCAGGCTCTGTGGGCTGCCTCTATTGGTGGAAGAGTATTTTAAGTGGTTTTTTCATTAAAAGCTGAACTGGGGGTGAGTTGTACACATGTCCTGTAAGGAAAATATGCTCCTGAATTACAATGCCTTGAGTCTAGGTGGAGAATTGGGGTCATTTCCTCACTGCTGGTGATTTCCTGTGTGAAGTTAACTCTGTCTCCCTGTGTCTCCCATCCCACGCAGTATTATCTGCACAGAAATCCAGCTCCTAGCTCTTCAGCCAGATTTTGGGAGCTGATCAAGCACCATGGCAGTGGCTGATGTGACACACAGAGCTGGGGATGATGGATGTTACACCTTGAGCATAAACAACTGCACTGCCTGTTCAGCTCGCAGCAATGCCGTCTGGACCGTTTCCTTTGGTGGCTGCGTTACCCAGCGTCATTCAAGGGGAGATGCAGCACACCCGTGACTTCCCTTTCCCAGGCCAGCTGCCTTATCAAAGAGAGGAATGGAGCTGATTAGACACGGCCTGTTTTTTTTTTTTTTTTTTTTTTTTAAGCCCCTAGCAGTTGCTTTAAGGCTTATGTGGGTCTTTAAGATTAATTAATGCTGTATTTGGATGTCCCCCTAGCTATTGCTAATAGGTTCTCTGTCCTGTGGGACCTCTTCTATTCCCTAGAGTTTATAGTGCCATTCAACTGACAACAATTTGATCTGTTTCTTGAAGGTTCCAGAGTAAATTCTACTTGGCCCTGCTGAGTGTGGATTCCTCTCATCTCTCTTAGCTGTTGTTTAAGCTCTTCTCTTCCTCATCTGGCCTGTATTTCCTGTCGCTGGTTCTTACTATGAAGCGTGTTAATAAGCATCTGGATGCCATTAACATGTTTTGTGAGAACAGAAGCGGGATAAAAAGTAGAAATTGAAAGCAGAGCCTATGTAGAAGTAAATCTGTGTTCTTTTGTGTTTCCATCAGGAGCAACCTCCCAGAAGAAGATATCTTTGCATCTTTCTCATGCTTGTGAAACAGACCCCTAGGCCTGACTAATCCCAGTCAGGTAGGTATAAAAACACAGTTTGGACAAGGGAGTTGCTATGTGGCAATAAGAAATGTTTCCAAGGATCCAGGAGGTATTAGAAAGAGCTTGGCTATGGTCATCTCAAAACCCCCTTTCCCAGTCAGCATTCCTCTTCTGGAACAAAAAGGGGCATGACAGAAGAGTGCTGATCACTTTTCTCCTTACTTTTCAGGGCTGGGTGAATCCACAGAGTTTATCTGAGTCTCTTTTGAAAAGTCACCAGCAGATGAAGTAATTTGAGGCCTCACCCACACCACAGTTTATTCAGCCAGCTGCGTAGGTCTCTTAACAGAGGTGCTTTTTAATACAGCATGTCAAGTGCTGAGAAATATCGCTTTGATTTTCACATACTCCCCACCAAGGATGATGTGTTTTCTGTTATGCCTTGTTGTCAAGGTGAAGAAATGAATTATCATGGATTTTTAATTGCTTCAGTGTTGAACTCTGATATAAGCTGGAAGGGAAACATCATCCTAGATAAATAAAGAGGTGGTGCAAGAGCTGATCACCCTTTGGTGAGAAGCCAAGCTCTCCAAATGCAAGGAGGAGATTTCAGTGTTGCTTCTGTCTCTAGCTGCATTGAATCAGTTGCTGGTTCCTACAGAGGCTTCTTCTGGCTGCTAGCAGACACCAGGGGACAAGAAGAAGCACGATTGTCTGAAATCCAGGTACTCCTCATTTCTGGAAGTCTGGGGAAAGGCTGCCATCTGCTGTAATACAGAGCGGTTGCTGGAAATACATTTGACTTAAATCAAATCCCAGCAGTCGTGTTGAAGCTGCGATGAGCTCAGGGTAGGAGCAAAGTAAAACAAACAAAAACAAACTGTGCACAAACTGTGCACCTGATGATGCTTTTCACACAGATCCCTCTCCTAATAATGGCTGTTACCTAGCATGCCCTTAGAGGAAAAAAATCTTCCATGTGGACCTGCTTTAATCCCTGGGATTTCCAGCCAAGGTCAAAGTCAGGACTGAGGCACCATTCAGAAAGCTGCTGGCTGGGCCAGCCTGTAGTGAGGGTGCTGCTTCCTCAGTTTAATCTAGGCACCCTCATCATTCCACAGCCTCTCAGCTGTAGAGTTTTAGAATGCAGAAAGGTGTGTGGATTTTCCCTCAGCAGTATGTGTGTGACACCTACACTAGCTACAAGTGTACCCTCTACCCACAGGTCTTGCAACCTAGACAAGAGCAAAGTCTAAAAACATCTACAACTCATGGTCTTTATCTCTGATCTTTAAAATAAAACATGTACTGAACCCTGTGGTATATAGAATCAAATTCTTCTCTTTAACAGTCACTAAGATGCCAGCCCTCAGTACCAATATGGTCCACTTTTTCTGCACTTTTTTTCTTTTTTTATCCAACCATCACGTGCTTTGAAACTGCACGTTTTGACTCACAAGTAATCTCAGAAACAAGAGCTTTTTGCTTGCCTGAGGTGCTGCTTGGACCAGACTGTTTTCCATTACACTTTCCTGAAAGAATCCCACTAGAATCCTTCCTTTTGTAATGTTGGAGTGGCCGTGGCTGGATTCAAAGGGAGCAGTGCACATAACAAGCTAGCCTGGAAAGCTGACATAAAGAAAGCCAGAGCTCCTGATGACTCAGGTACTGATGTACTCCATCAGAATAAACTGCTATCTGATAAAATTGGCTCACTCCAGATACAGAAGAAAGAGCTTTTAATTTTACAGGGCCTCTTTACTGGAGACTGAGAGAACCAAGAACTGTGTGAAATGCAGTCACATCTGTGGCATGTCTGAGGTGCTGTGGCATGTCTGAGGTGCCGAGGAATGACTTGGAGCCAGGAGGAGCTCTGCTACCCTTGCAGACATGGAGGAATACATGCCAGGGCATTCAGGAGCAGCAGGAGAGACTTGGCATCCCAGTTTTATGGGTGGTCCTTATGTTATAACAGTGTCTTGATGGAGTCTATTAAGAAACTGTCCTAGAAAGAGCCGTGTGAGGGGGTCACTCTTGAGGTGGGCCAGTCAAAGGTCTGAACCTGAGTTCCACCAGTTGGCATTTGGTTGACAGGATAAAAATAATCTTCAAAATTGTCATCTGTGTTAATTTTGAGAGCCAGGTGCCCTATAATACTGGCATCCCATTCTGCATGTTCCTAAGCTCCTGTCTTGAAAGGCTTCTCATGGCATGGAGCACCACGCTCCACTTAAACAAGGCCTGGAAATGTGTTCCCTGCTACTGGCATGAAATATTCAGTCTTAATATCCCTTCACATCACTTGAGACAAGAAGAGCAGAAACTCTCCATCTGCTTTCTCTGCAGTGTTCATTATTTTACATATTTCTTTTATATCCCTTGCTTCCTCCAAGGAGAGCTTTTCCTCGAAGTTTGGTTGTTCCTATTATTGTTTAATGCTGCTCTTTTAGAGACAAGATTACCCACTACACTCAGGGTTCCTGGGGGACCTGCCCCTCTAATTACATTTAATCACTATTTTCCCTCACATTCCCTATGGATTGCAGTACCTTCTTCAGTTTTTAGCAAGCTGAGCAAAGGTTTTCTGTGCAAAACTGAAAGCTAGTGGTACCAGGATCCTGTAAGCAAGGACCTTCTGAAACACTATGACATCTCAAGAAAAGAGGTCAGGTGTTCCTAGAGATGACCCAGCTTTTACAATAGTTGGCTGCTAGTTCTGCCATTAAGCAGGAATAAGCATTTCCTTATTTTTTTTGTCTCTTGTATCTGAGAAAATATCAAGCTACTTTGTGTTTTTTACTGTTTATTTTCTACAGCACAAAACTCACTGTTTCCCATTTCTTTTCCAGGAAGACTCCACCGAGGACTCCTGAGCTGGTGTGAGTGTAGGAAAAAACCCTGTCATATTTCTGTTGTTTTATAAGAATGCCAGTTTAACTCTCAGAGATGAAAAAGCAGCAGTAGAAAGATTTTCCTGGCTAAAGCTACTTGGGGTTGGAGGCTTTCCCTGGGAGAGCCTTTGTGGAACTATGTCCTGTGTGCCCAGGGTAAGGGTGTTTGTTGGGCTGAGTCACGCTGCCCTGCAGAGCTGACGTGGCCCTTGGCAATCAGTAGGAAGCACAGATAACTGAAATGCTCCCATAAAAGCAGACTTTGTGGACATAAGCTGTACGTGAGGAGGTAGACTGACAACAGATCAAGTGAACTATGGTTGACTGACTCACAATTTCCTCACCTCACCAGCTCTGCTGGTGAAGCGACGGCTGTTCTTACCCACAGAGCGCATTCAGGCTGCGAACACCACAGTTCACAAGCCCAGCCACGCCACGTGCCTTGGGGAGCTTTGTTATGCTTCAAAGCAGCCTTTCTTCTCAAAGTCTCCAGAAATCACCCACTGAGTCTCCTACGGTCTGGAGGAGAGGAGGTTTCTCAGGCTGGACTGGCGTTGTCACTGCCACCACGGGGTTTAGCAGAAAGGTGGCAGTCAGAAAAGGAAGCAGCAAGATGCAACCTCATGACTGAGGCAACCTTTCCTTCTGATCCACAAAGATGATGCAGCTCTGGTTTATTTTTCCCAAGGGGAAGAGAGGGCTTTGCTGTTAATACAAAATGCAGCAGAACAGTAACAACATTCAGCTCAGAGATAATGTCAATGAAACATAAGGTAGAAAATCAAACAGTTTGTTACTTTCCCTGCGTCAGCAGATAACATGACTCTTTTTATTGCAACTGGAAAACATTAAAGTCACAGGAGGGTGCATGGCTTAAATATCACTTTGAGGGTATGGCTTCCCCCTGCATCTCTGACACAATTAATTACTGGCTTTGAAAGTACCTCTCTGGTGCAAGAGAAACAGACCCGAGGTTTTCAGCTAGATCAGGGCTCCCTGGGAAAATGTCAACTGAGGGGTAAGCCAGCTCTACATAAAGGTCATTTCATGCTAAGCAACTGATGCAAAATTTCTTCTTAAAGCTGCTCTGACCAATTCACTGAGATGAACTCAGTGGGATAGCTCCCTGACTCAGTGAAGATGCTGCAAGAACAGTGTTGTGAACCTCAGCAGCTCAGCACTGAGGTTAGTCCTGCGCAGCTGGACTTGGCTCTGGCTCAGTTTGCTGACCAGGACTGGACACATTTCAGCAGTGAGTGGATCAACCCATGATTCATACAAGGGAGGCATGGAAAATTGTATTCATGCTGCAGGACTCACCTTCAGCCTCAGGCTGACCCATAGAGCTAAAGAGGGGAAAATTGGTTTACCACTAAGCCTGTAGGAAGGGCTTTCCCCTCAAAACCAGTGTCTGTAGTTAATAATCACGTACAGCTGCTTCTCTGCTGGGGATTCCCTTTCCTTTTGCCTTCCACTCTCTTTCCATTCACTCCCATCTGTTTCTTTGCTAGTGCAAAGGGGTTATATAGGTACTCTCAGGTCCAATTCCAGAAGGTCAGACTACTGAAAGCAAACTGGGAGCTCTGTCGGGGCAAATCCAAACTTTCCAACTCAGTTGTGAGTGGTTGCAGGAGCCATGGAGACACACCCCCAGCCAGCTGGCAGCAATGCTGAGGCAGGAATGCCATCCTCAACCCACACAGCCAAGGACTTTTGTCTGGCTCAACAGCAAGTAACACAAAGCAGAACCCCAGTGAGGACAGGGCTAACACCACCTCCCTCCTACAGCCTCTCCAATTTCCTTACCTTTATCCACGTGACTAAATTCTGCAAACTCAGTCCTTCTGCAGTCTGGATCAATACACAGCAATCTGTTTTACATTATGTCCATGATCTCTTTCCTCACTTTATTGCTGCTGTGTCATATTTTAGGGATTAGGAGACAGGCAGACTCCAACCAGTGTGATCCCCAAGGGGAAAAAAAAACCCAGAAAAACCCCAAGCCACCATATTTTGCCCATGAGGAGTCTGAGCATAATGGAGATTGTAAGGCACAAAGAGATTTCTGCTGGGTAGGGGAAAATGTGCTGTGAAAATATTGTGAGTGACATTTACAGGTTGCTGGAGGGAAATCCCCACTGACTTCCTAACAAGCATTTAATATTTAACATAGTTGTGTTTTTTGACTTCTTTTGCTGTTCTAGCTTCCAATGAAGTCTGTTTGAGCTGTGCTAATATTAACTCCAGAAAGCTAAGGATGGAATTCTGAAGCATGAGAAGGTACATCTTTATTTTCTAAAGCATGTCTATGAAAGGTAAAATTAATGGCCACTGACACTGAAGCCCACGGTTATGAAGGAATGGTAATATTAAACTAGTCTTTCTGGTAGTGTCACGTTTTTTGCTCTTTAAACTCAACTTTTTAAAGGGTGAGCACTGGTCAGGTCAGACACATCTCTCAAGGAAGTCATCAAGGAGTCCCTGATCCTGGTGATATTCATTTGGGATTTACTGGCTGAGTCGGCAGAACAAATTGTACCGGACAAACAAACCTCTGCCAGCCTTGACCACCAAGGAGCAGAACAACACGCGCAGGGCAGTCTGCCTGGGGCCAGCACCGGACACAAACACGAGTTAGTGAGCTGCGAGCCCAGGCGTGAACCCGTGTAACCCACGCATTTCCACACTCGTGCGTTCACACAGCCCATAGCCACACGCTTGTGTTATTAAATACAGCCGGAATCGCTGCTGTTAATTAATCAGTTTCCTTTTTTTTTTTTTTTTTTTTGACTGGCACAGGGCTACGGCCGAGAATTTAAGCCTGTTTAAAGTACGATCAGGCATGAGGCTGCCACTGCTTCAGCGCGACCTAACGCGCCCCTCTATTTCAGCAGCTTCTGCGGCCTGACGGAGAACTGCAGCCTAAAATATAAATCTGAGTCAAACGGGCCGCGGAGCACCCGCGGGAGGGGTTCGGTGACGAGAGCTCCCAAACGCCGGCCGCGGGCACTGCGGGCCGCCGCAGGGCCGGCACCGCGGACGGCAGCGCGGCCCCTTCCGCCGGCCTCGGCCGCGGCTCCTCCTCCGGGCGGTGGCAGAGGCGGGGCCTGGTTCCTCCCGCCGCCGCCCGGGCCCTTCCTGCGCCGCCCTGCGCGGGGGCACCGACGTGTCGCGGCGCAGGAGCCGCGCTAGGCCGCGCATCCCGCCCGGCGCCTCAGGTACAGCGCCGGGGGCCCGCCCGCCGCCGGCCGCCCCCGCCCGCCGCCGGGGCTCCCCCGGGGAGCGGCCGGGAAAGTTTAATTTCCCCGGGTGCCCTTTGTGTGGGCGGCCCGGGCGGCCTGGGCCGGGCGGCGGAGCGGAGGGACGCGAGGGGAGGTGGGCGGTGGGGGGGGGGGGCGGCCCGCTTTCCCTCCTTCCCTCCTTCCCTCCTTCCCTGCAAATCCCCGTTCCGAATTTCCATGGTAACGCCCGGCGGGCAGCAGGCGGTGCCCGGCGGGAGGCGCGGGGAGGGTGCGGAGGTGCCGGCGTGAGGCCGGGCCTCCCTCATGCGGTCGCTGTCCCGCAGGTCCCCGGCAGCATTCCCGACGATGCCACGGGGAGAGATATGACGACGGCCTCCGGGAGATACTCCTGGCGTGTTCTCCATAAGGTATGGCCGGCTCGGGAGCTAACGTTCAGAGCAAGTATTTAGTGTTTTCCTCTGGCGCATGGCAGCCAGGATAGATTGGGACGTGGAGCGCTAAAGGGCTTGTTGGTTCCATAAGCCGTGTAGGAATGCGAATGGTTCCTGGGGTTGTAGATGACCCTAAAATTGTGTGATGCGCAGATTAATCTCTTGCATTTCTTTACTGCAATTTTTCAAAGACGGTATGTGGTGTTGAGAGAAATACACATATGGAGGTGTAAAATACCAACCTTCTGCAACCCCAACAGAAACTTTCCCTCTCTGACTGTCCAGTTTGGGCCTTAATACATTGCTGAGTCCCTTTTTCTTCTCTATTTTTCTAATACTTTCTAAATACTTAGGGTTTCTGTTACAGGACACAGAGTTATCACAGTCCAGTGTAAAAAAATATAGAATGCCAATTTTAATGTTCATCAAAGTAATTACCGGCCTACAGATTTGCATGTGGTTTTTTGGTGGGGTTTTTTTTTTTTGAGTTTCTAGCATAGGTGGTGTATTGCCTTTCCTGTCTTACCTGTGCTGATGAAGTCCTGCATGAGAAGTCCTATGGACTTGTGCAGCTGTTGCTGTGCAACCCTGCAAGAAATTGCTCTCTTACTGAAAAACCCAGCTGCAGTATGCTAATTGTTGTAGTGGCTGAAGTAATTACTGTTGTGATCTGAGTGAGCGTCAGTGTGACTCTTCGACAGACTGTAGTGCAGACAAAAGGTCTTGAAATGCTTTGGGCATTAGGGTGGTGTATCTGTTGGGTAGGAGAACAGTGCCTAAAATTGACAAATAGACAGGAGATCCATGGAGATCCAGGAGATCCACTGGGCAGCCTCGCTAGTGAGGCCAGAAGGTTGCACAACGAGAAGCATCTCTACCTCTCCTATCCCATTTGCCAGCAACAGGATCTGTCCCAAGTGTCCCTCTGTCTTCAGCACCATCTTTCTCTGTAGTGGGAGTCTGGCATGTGTGCAGGAATCTTGCCTTGTTGACAAGCACAAAATTCATGGGAGGAGGAGGAAATGCTCATTTCCAATGTTGAACGAAGATATTGTTTGCCTGGAGAATGTCAGGCAGCGTTAGAAATGAGTGGAGAAAGCAGACTGCAGGCTTCTCTTTGGCAGTTTGAGCAGGAAGAGGTTGGGAAATGGAATCATGATCATGTAGGTATTGTTTCTTCTTTTGGGGCAGCAACTCTGTGAAGAAGCCACTTCTGCTTCTCCAGAGTTTGAGTAAAATGAGGAGCTGTGAGTCTGAAGGAGAGAGAAGGCCCATGAACACCATATTGTCCTTCCACTTGAGAGGCTCACAGTTTTCCTTTGGTTTCCTTTTTTTTTTTCTTCACACTTCGTTTATTCTTGTCTTGTTTTATGAATGGAGTAGAAAGAGTGAGCAGGTGAGCATGAGTGTGGATGTTCTACTTACATTTTTCTGGGCCCTCATATGAGTAAGTCAAATCAAATTTACCAGCAAATCTAGGATTTGTCTTAATATTTTTAGCTTTTTGCACCCACCTCACCTAGGTGCTAGATTAAAAAAAAAACAAAAAAAAAAACAACTGAATATTCTTAGCAGAAGGTAGAGAATTCTTAATGTGTTTCTTTCATACTCAAAAGTGACAGGTGTTCCAAAGTACTCATACCTAATAGCTTAAATATCCCAGCTTTTTCTCTATTAATCTGGTTCTTAAAATTTTAAAAAAAGGGGGCCATTTTGGATGTGTGTGGGTGTGTGTTAGGGCTAGATTATTAGAATTGGAGTAGCATGTCTGGCACTTTGCAATATGTTAGAGAGTTTCCATCAGTTTTATACAGTCGCTGTCAGCAGCAGTGCAAGACCTTCCTTTTGGTTTTTGGCATTCTAGGTGTAGCATGACCATACTGGGTTTTATGCCGTGGAATTATTTACTCTTTTTGTCAACGGAAGCTGTTTGAGGGATGAAAAGGAAGTGATGTGATTAGAGGTGATCAGTTTTGTTTGATCTTCTGTTGGGCAGGTATTAATACCACAAGGACTATCAGCAAACATGGATGGCACGCTCTGTTGCACACCAAGTTAAAGTTTGGATGTTCTTGTTTGCAGAGTACCTGCCCTGTAGAGTGACAGTGGGCTGGCATCCTGTGTCAGGACTTGATGTGAGGGGCACTGGGCCTGCTTTTTGTTAGTCTCTGGTCACAGCTTTATGCATGATGTCAAACTGTGAAATATTTTTATTTGGCTCCCTCAGAGCCACTTCCAGTTCAGGACTTGGGTAAGGCTTTGGAAAGACACAATTCCCATGAAAACTTGTATTTTTAGGAAGTTATTTTCTGATGAACAAGAGCCTAGTCCTGCTGGAGATGGCAAGTGGAAGTGCTGTACAGGGAATCGTGCTGTTGACACAAATTGCAGTGAGCATCTGTCAGACTCCTTTTGTCACGTCAGCACCTTGGTGTTGGGATTTTTGCTGGGGCTGGTGCAGTTCTTCTGCCTTTTCTCCACATGTCACTGCTCTGCAGTCTCTGCATTTAACAGACTCGTAGCAGGAATGCCTGCTGGGGCTCCTTGGTCTTTGTTCAGCTGTGTGGACCCCTCTGGAGCTCTGTAAGATGCTCGTATTTTGCTGTTTTCCAAGGTGGTAATGCACACTGTAATGCTGATGCCTGGAAAAAAGGGTACAAAGAGACTTCATTCTCATCTTGTGTGATACTGTGGGCAACTAACCACAAGGCCTTTTCTGACACATATTTTTACTGCTTTGATGATTGTTTCTGAATTATTCTGACCTGTCTGGTGTGGAAGAACTGGGTGCATAATGACCTAAATAGCTGTAGGTAGGTTTGTTTCTCCAGCACAGAATCTGCCTTCTGATTTCAAATTAGTGTTCAGCATTGGGACGTTGGGTTTCCAGGTGAGAGGAAGTACATTTGCTACAGTGGGTACATCACAAGTGTTTAGTGTAATTGTTTATTTGGTACTTGAATGAAAGTGAAAGATTACTTTCCAGATAGTTTGTCTAAAAGGAGATAAATAGCTTTCCAGTTTTTTGACAAAATGTTTACACTTGTGGATTGTTTTAAGTAACAAGACAATATTCAGTGATGGGACATTTTGGGGTAATTCTTTTCAGAGGATCTTATTCCTGTGTTTAAAGAAATGAAGCTCAGCTAAAGCTTTTTTTAAATTTTTTTTTAATCTGCTGTTCATGTGGCTACAGCTGGGAAGGGCAAAAGAAACCAGTACAAAATGTGATAATATGAAAGTCAGATGTTTTTTTATCCTGGCCTTGTAGGCTACCCATAGTGCTTTGCAGTGGGGATGCAGCTGTTCTGTTCTTTCTTTGGAGTCACTACTGTTTTTTCTTGCCTCTTGCCCTGTTTGAGGAGAGTGTTTTGGGATGTTCTTATGAAAGAAACAATTCAAGGGGAGGGTGGTGGCATTACTCTTTGGGCTATTCAAGTGCTTTTGCTTTTCCACAGTCCCCAGTCTGCAGTTTGCTGGAAAAGTAGCACAGTCTGAGGAATTACAGAATCTGCTGGAGCATAACAGCAGGGCTGATGGGAAATGCAGATAACTCATACATTGCTTCCTTGTTGGGTTGATTTCATCCCATCAAGGCTAACCTGGATGGTCATCAGTCATGTTAACTTTGCAGAGAAGGTACACCCTAAGTGTGAGAACATGAGATTGGGGATACTGTTAGTGTGTGCAGAGTGCACTCAAATAAGTGTTTTTTTTGTGAATACAAATGTAGTTGTATTTATTAGGCTCTGAGAAAGGCCAGGCTCATATGGGCCTCCTCTCTAAGTTGTGTGAAGAGGTTTTATGTTGGAGTGTGCTCCAAATGTTTCAGCCTGAGGAATTAGCTGGTTAAAAAAAAAAAAAGTGAAAGCTTGCACTAGTGCAGTCTGGCTCACATTGTCTTACAAAGGTGCTGTGTACTTTGCTCGTACCATGGTTTCCCTGTTACAGGGTGAAATCCTGCTGATTTAGAGCTGGGTAATAATACGTATGGAAAGCTCAACTTTTGAGGACAGAGTAAATATATTAGGCCAATAACAACATGCCATTTATCAGCTGTTGAGGTCCTGGAAGGAGTCCCTTGTGTATTTTTATCTTTTAGTTACGTTTCAGGCATGCTTTTCTTTAATAAATATCTTTGGTATTTATCATATTTTCTAGAAATGGTGCAGTATCTTCCTTTAGCTTGACTTGTGGGTGGCTTCTGATAGTTTTCTATTCCAAAGCATCTTGGGTAGCCAGAAGAGTGCTTGAAATACTTTCATTTCACTCTGTTGTTGCCAAAGCCATGACAAGCAGCAGGGACTTTAGCATGCCATTTGTGTTCACAGAGAAACTTCTCCTGCTTTACCTTTGGGGTGCAGAAAAGTGCCTGCTGGTGTCCACGTGTGGCTTGTTGTGGACAATGGGGAATACTTGAAGGAAAGCTTGCTCAGTGTTGCATGTTCAGTTGGAACCCTGAGGCTCTTCCCCCTGAGTGCTGAGTGTCTCTTCTTAGATGTCACTATTTTTGAAGCTGAAATAAAATTTGGAGAGCAGATTCTATGAATGACACTGGAAAAACAAAGCATGTGAATAATTACACTCAGAACATGGGAAGGCAGTTTCTGAAGAACTTTTGTACAAGTCCTGATACTTAGAAAAACAAACACGTTCTCCAGAGTTACAACCACCCCGTGCAGTCACTTCTGAGTAATACACGTTGTTGTTTGTTGTGCTCTCTTCCAACAGCTGAAACCTCGGGTGCGAAACTCAAGAGTCACAGCGCAGTCATCTCAGAAATAACCTCGTGATTAATGCAGTGCTAGCTCACAGAGCTGCTCTTTCGCTGACTGTGCAGTGTCCGAGCGTGTGGCTCTTCCTCTGTCACCACAGTGTTTTGTTCCGTGCTCTCTTGTACAGCTGTGTCATATTGTACTTGCTGAGCGTGTTACTGAACAGGAATGTTTTTAGAGAGGAGGCTGTAAGGTGAAGTTACAACTCTTTGTGTGCTCAAACTGTGGGAATACTGTCAATTCAGATCATCAAAGCTATTTTCATTGTTGCTGTAGCTGATTTGGTTTAACTTCAGCAGTATTAAGTCATTACAGTGACAGTATAATTTAATATAATCTTTCTAAATAAGGAAATTAATACAGTGTGTACAAAATAGATGTAATGTATTGAAGGCATGTTGCAAGTAGAGCCATAATCCTGGGTTCCAGGCTCCATCACTACTCTTGTGTCTAACCTCTAAATGTTTTTTTAATTGCATTAGTTTAATAGACATCGCTAGACAAAATGTGAGTAAATTATGGTGATTACTGGAGAGAGCACAGTTGATCTAACCCATTTTAATTGTATATCATTTCAACACTGATGTCATGAAGTTACACAGTTGCATATTTTTACTACAGCCATATGTTCTTCTAAGTAAGAGACTCAGGGGATTCACCATTTCATAATTCACTCTGCACAGTGAATGCAGTTAACTGCATTTACCTGCCTGTCATTTTGCACAGTTAGTGCAGTTAACTGTGTTTACCTGCCTTTGACTTGCATGGAAAATTTAATGAGTTAAAATACTCTGCAGAAGTTTTGTTCTGTGTTAACACTGAGTTTCATTTTTTTGGTATGTTTAAATTGGCAAATTTGTTTATTATTGTGTATTTGAAAATGTTGATTTAGGGGCTAGTTATAGATTCATTTGTCTATAAAATGTTTAGTAGTGGAGCACAAGGAGCTGCTGTTCTGTTGGTGAACAAATTAAAGTTTTTCAGTTGTGGGTAAGGTTAATGTACAGAGGTGAGTGTAGGGCAGGATTTTTGCCTTTATATGGGCTTGGCACATATTCCTTTGTAATGTGGATTTAATTCAGGTACTATTGTCCAGTTTTCTTTGTCTTTCTGGAGTTATACTTTGTTGATCGATTTAAGGACTGCATTTTGAGGAACGCCTGGTTCTGGGCAGTACAGAGATGAGTTTTTTCCTGTGCAAATGTGGTTGTTCATTGGGGTTAATTATCCATAAGGTCCGGACTTATGAGGGTACTAGAATAGCTGCTAGCTATGAATAATTTAGTACAGCATCAGATTGCGTGCCACTTAAGAAGGCCTCTGCCTATGAAGCCTTATATCTTGTTGAAATTCACTCAACAGTATGAAGGTTACTGCTTGCACTGGTATTTTATTGTACTCTTTCCTTTCTATTTTAAGATTGTCAATAAATATTTCATAGTGATAAGTAATGAAAATACCTGTGCAAGAGTAGGCAGAGCTTGTTTTTGAAATGCTGAGGTGTTGAGCTACTCTTCAGTCTTAACTTGTCTTTTAAATTTATTTTAAATCTTTGACTAGCATCAGACAGATAGCATTTTCTTCACTTATATTTATGTAGTTGAGACAATTCATATCCTAGACAATTCTTTTAGATGATATTTCATTGTGGGGAAAGGAGAAAGGCTTAATGAAAGGCTTGCAATAGTTACAAGATTTCAGTGCTTTCTACAAATTGCCCTAGTTGTTCATACATCTGACTAGAGCAGACTGTGGCTCATATTACAGAGGCTTTTTCAGGAGAAAAACTGCAAATACAGCACTTTGAAGCAGTTCCAAGTGCAGATAAATTTACTGTATGCCTTTAGGAGACTTGGTCATGGCAACATAGCACTGGATGTGTTTTTTAAGAATGCTTAAAATAAGTGTTTTATCATCATATACTAGATTTTTCACAAAACCACCCCAAAACACTTGAGAAGAGCTTAATGAAGAAGTTACATTGGAAATGTTAAGGGAAGAACATAAGCAATAAAAGTAGTAGAGAAAAAGAGTTTTGTGGGGCTTTTGGGGGAGAGAGATAAATGCTTTATGATATTTAAGGAAGATCTGCCAGATGTCTGGAAAGGTTTTTTGTCTGACTACTTCTGACTGTTCCCATTCTCTGTCTGCTAGTAAGTTTTCCTTACTATGGGCCTCTTCATTGGGATGCTCTGTTATAGCTGAACATCTTTTAGAATTGTCTTGTAGGACACTTTCAACCTCGATTAGAAAGTAGAACCTGTTCTTTTTCTTTTCCAAATGAGATTTGTAATATATGTGATGCTGCTGGAAGCCAACACGGTGAGATACAGCCATCCCTTGGTGCCTGCTTTAGCACTTGAAGATAAAATTGGCCTTTAATCTTCTTGTGCTCCTTCACAGGGTAGTGAGTAATTTAAGTGTCCATTAAGGGTTAGTAGTTAAATGCTAAGATCTTGCTAGATGTGTTTAATTTCTCCTTAAAGGCGAGCATCCAGATGAGTCCCTTTGAACAGGCACTCCTTGAGATGTACAGTTTTAATAAACTCTCAAACCTCTAATAGTTGTGCTACTGTCTGATACTTTGATGGAAATGCAGTTTTGTTTACAGGTGGAAAGAACTCATTAAGTTCAGCCCCGATGTAAAATTTTTAAGGCTATTTATTTTCAAACTGGGATCTTAAAATTGAACTGAAAATTAGTGGGACTTTGCTTACTCTGGAGCTTTTTGATCTGATTTAATTGTCTTCTCTATTACATTATGCTGGAATAAACTGTACTTCACTAAGCAGCCAAAGAAGTTGAATTGTCAGTTTTCCTGATTCAAGTACAAGGTTTCCTGATATTTGAGAGGAAATTTTAGTGTCAATGTGTGCAGGGTGGCTGCAATAGTTATGGCAAGAGAGGAAGAAGTGCCTGAAAGACTTGCCCTTTTTTTTCAAATGTAACATTTTATTGTTGCTGTGCTCAAGAACAGGCTATCCTCCAAACCTACAGGTGTGTGAGGAGCAGAGTACAAAGTTACTTTCTACCTTTTGTTTTTGTGTTTAAAATAAACTTTCTCCTGTTGTTGAAATATCTCAGTTGAAGTATTGCAGTTAAAAACAATACTGGAGTGTCATTGTTTTGATACATTGTCTCCCCAGAGCTTTATTAAAGCCTTGCTATCTATTGTTTCCTATTTAGCTTTTATCAAGTGGTGATTTTATGCAATGGCATCAAGCCACAGTTCTTCACCAGTGCCTCAGTCAAACAGCAGCGATGCTTTCTTTAAAAAAGAAGTGGACGCCACGAAACGCTTCCGCCCCGTGCAGTCCCTGCCAGATGTGTGTCCCAAGGAGCCCACAGGTACTGCTGGTGTGCAGGGAGAGGGAGAAAGCAGCTCAACTTGCTGAACCATGGCCAGCTATCCAGTCAATATTTCTTGTATACTGGGTGTAGAGTACTAAGCCATAGTCTTCCTTCCAAGCATGCTGTGATTCTTTTTTATACCACCCAGTGTCCCTTTGGAGCAATAGGAGAGACCATTTGCAGCTTGTTTTAAGATGTCCCCATTATAGGTGGGACTTTGCTTGCATGATTCCACCCATACTCCATGTAAGAAGAAGGTGCAGTCTGACAGAGCTGGTAGCAGATGTGTCCAGTGTGTGCTTGGAGCCTGGCTGCATTCCTTCTGGGAGACATCCCAGCCCTTCTGCAGGAAGAAGCAAGTGACCTGTCTGTAGTACTAAGTCTCTGGTGCTGTTGTTAAACCAGATTTTGGTCATGGTTCCAGCTGTAGTGTTGCACTAAGGCTTAGTGTACAAAAAGGAGTAGGTGGGATGGAATCTTAAGAATTATGAATTAACAAATTGCAGCTGTCATTCTGATCAAGATCAGGTTATTAGAAACAGTTTGTGGTTGGAATCTTTGTGCTTCATCTACAACAATCTTTTTCTCTTCAGTAGAAACTATTGTTGAGCTAAATCTGTTTAATGAGTGTCAATACACCACTTCTATGTTCAAAACTTGAGTTGGTTAATCTCATAGAAGAAATGCAAGGTGACATGTTGCAGAAGGAGAATATCATCAGTCATTTGCATAGATAATTCTAATCCAGTATGTAATTGGTAAAATATGGTTTGATTAAGAACCACATTTTAGCAAAAGTTTACAGCTTTGTTTCTCACCCTAACAAACTGTCTTGTCTTTTGTGCTGCAGGCAATCCCAATGACTTACATGACAGCCCATCTCTAGTTGTGGATCAGCAAAGATGGACTATTTATCATTCCAAAGTCAATCTCCCAGCAGCACTAAATGATCCTAGGTTAGCAAAAAGGGAATCTGATTTCTTTACAAAAACATGGGGAGTGGACTTTGTGGACACTGAAGTCACGCCTTCATTCTACCTCCCACAGATCACCAAGGAACATTTTGCATTATACCAACAGGAAATCACTCCGGTAAGAACCCCCAATTAGGTGGGCATAGTCCTAGGAACTAGAAAGAAATCCTTCTTCTAATTAGTCTATCCTGGCTAGTAGCCCACTGTACAGTTATTTGATAATGAATTTGCTTTTTCAGTGTTGTTTTGGTCTTCATTAGACATTTCTGATTTTATAATCTCAGAACCCAACGTGTGGAAAATGCTCTCTGAATTGTCCTGAGGCAATTTAATGTTATTTTTAACTTCTGTTTCTCAGTACTGAGCTCTGCACCAGGGCTTGCAGTTCATATTTATTCTTTCTGGTTGTTAATCCTTTTTTCCTGTAAGGATTTTTTAAGGATTGGGCTCTACTATGCACCAGAGCATTCTCAGACCTTTGGATCAAATGACTACATGCTGCAAGGGTTGGAGATATTTTTTAGGAGTCTTCAATCTAAACATTGAAACATTTATACATTAACTTCTTAAACTATAAAGAGGCCTATTATCTTGGTGATTTCTTTTGTAACAGGGAAGTGTAAGCTACATCTAAGGACACCAGGACCAGTAGGAGACTTCTACAATCTCTTAAAAATACAAGTGTCAGTAAGTATGTAGTCTTTTTTTTTTTTAATTGAAAAAACATGTAGAAGTCTCCTGCTGTTTTCTGCTTCCTTGGTTTGTAACTTCCTTATTTTTTTTTTTTTGCTGGTTCAGAATTAGCAGGAAGTGTTACTTGTGTAATTATAGTTAAGGACTGTAGAAGGGAATTGTCTGTAACTGAACTACAGCGGAACGATTGTCTTTAACTCGCATATTCAGCATTTAAAATGTTTTAAGATTTCATCCTTTAAAATTAGTACTTCATGCAGTGACTGCTAAATGAAGGAAGGTTTTGAAACTGGGACCTGAGCTGTGATGTAGTTTCTTGCAGAAATCTAGTTAACATTGGTATTCTTTAGAAACATAATTTATCACCACTATGGTTTCTGGTGGTGTTTAAAATCCAAAGCTCAGCATGATGAAACAAGATATGTGGTTTCAGCAAGGTACTTATTAGTAATATGTACAAGTAATTTCTCCTTTCATCCAGTTTGATTTAGCAATGAAAAATGATTCTTTGTGTGTTAGTGTGATTCCTAGATTAGTCAGTAAATAAGTGTTTGTATATGTAATTACCATTTATCTGTGGTTGTATATCATTATGTAGAGAAGTTATTACACCTCTTCAATAACTTCTGTGTTCATTTTCTCTTGAGATGTAAAGATACAGGAAAAAAACAACACATCCACTGTAGGTTGAAGTTTATGGTGCCTTTCACCTGGACAAACTTTGTCTCAGCTTGTAAGAGGAAGAAAATACTGTGAACTTGCCAAAATTATTTTGCATAATTTAGTTGTGTTTCACTAAATGTTTTGCTTCAAATGAAAAAATTCTGGGTTTTAAGCATCAGAATAATTCTTTAATATATTTTCTCTTCTACAGAGAGAGAAGGTTCATGAAAGGTGCAAGAATACTTGTACTCCTAAAGATACCTTTGACAGGACACTATTACACACTCACGGTACAGTCAAAGCCTCCTTTAGTCATTAAAAAGTGGTGTCTTTTTGTATCAATATCTTATAAAATCAGTATCAAATGTTATGAATGTTACTCATCATTGATTCTATAATGTACTAATTGTCTCTGTTACTTGCTTGAGATCTTCATGTACAATAATAGCTGATGATTTCTTTGAAACAAGAATTGAAAACTCAGACATGGTAGGCTTAGAAGTATTCATGACCACTGCTGACATGTTACAGGTCAAAACTTTAGTGATACCTGCTTTTAAACTTTTTCTTGGCATGTTTGGATTTGTGATGGGTCATTGTGGCCCTGGCAGTGTTTTCTTTAACTGCTTTTTATTTAAAGATCAATTGAAACCATTGCATCAAATTTGTATCACCTGTTGGCTTCTCAGTGAAGAACTGCAGTGCCATTCCTATATCTCTGCCATGAGAGTCACGTCATGGCTGAGGTGGGAAATTATATCTCAAAATGATCTAGTCTAGACCATCTGCTCAAGCCAGGGCCATCTATGGGAGGACAATGTCTTGTTGGGTTGTGAATTTCACAGATGGAAATTACACAATCTGTCTGGGCAACCTGTTTCAGTGTTTTAGCACCCTCACAGTAAAAAATACTTCCTTATGTTCAAGTGAAATCTTTCATGTATCAGTTTCTGCACATTGCCTCCTATCCTGGCACTGGACATCACTGAGAAAAATCAGCTTTGTGTTCTTTGCAGCCCCTCTTCAGGTCTTTAAGCACATTGACCTCAGCTGGGCTTTTCCAGTCTAAACAGTCTCTCCTTCTTGTTTCTTAATAATCTTCATGGCTCTTGACACGATTCATTCCGGTGTGTCTAGGTCTGCCTTGTGCTGCCTTTGTGCTCCCTGTGAGAGGGAGCTCAAACCTGCTTGTGAAGGCTGAATTTCAGGACTTCTTGGAAGTAGTTCAACTAATAGGAAACTAAGCAAGAAGGAAGGCAAGAGGCAAAAAAAAAAAAACCACCAAAAAAAAAAAAAAAAAAAAAAAAAAAAAAAAACAAGGAAAAGAGAAAAGAAACACTCATAACTTGGAGAAAGTTTTTATGATTTATTGTAATCTACTTTCTTAAAAAGGGTAAAGGGTTTTTATTAGCATCAAAGGGTTCATTTATCAATCCTTGTTTGATAAGTCTTAATCTATATCAATGTCTACAGGTCATACAGCAAAAAGGGTTCAGTAGTTTACTCCTTCTGATCAAGTTGTTTCTGTTGACTTTCTTCCTCCTCTTCTGTGCAAAAGGAAGCCCTTCTGCAGGGTTTCTCTGTGTTGGTGTTACTTTGGAATAGCTGTTCCAGAATGAGTCTGTCTGTGCTGCATGCTGCAAAATCACTCTTAGCTTAATCCATTTTAAAAGAGTCTGAGTGTTTTTAAAAAGAGAAAGTTGCTGCCCCCAAAGTAACTGGGAGCTCCTTGTGTAGCTGGACAGTTCCTAGTAGAAGCATCATTTGGTAAACTGAAGCTTACGATTTTGTATAAATTCTGCTGTTACTGTTTCCTATCTTCCTCTAACTCCTGCCCACAAGACTTAGCCTTTCACTCTTGTAAGTATTGGTCTGTCCAAAGGCTGAGGACAGCAGGATGATTCCAAGGTTGCCCTTTGTACTTCAATACACATAAAGTAAGAGACAAATGAAGTAAAAACCAGAGAACAGTATGGGAGTTGATGCTGGGGTAGCACTTGCCATGTTTGTCAGGGTTGAGCAGACTGTCCAGCAGAGATATGGGCTTGTTGCTTTTAAATTCCTCAACGTTTTTGTTCTCCAGTGTGCCCCCTCTTCATAATGCCCACTAAAGTAATGAGTAAGGTGGGACAGGGGATTTTGGCTGAACCTCAGAAGTCTGAATTTGCCTTTTCTTCAAGTTCTGCTGGGATATAATGAATAACTCTTTTCCCAGCTCAACTCTCTCAAGCTCTGCAATTGTCAAGTCAGCATACTTCATGGGAATTAGTGCTGCTGCGCTGCTTGCTCAGTGCTTGAGACTCTGGCCCGAGCCCTTGTTCATCCTTCTTGCCAGTCTTTGTGCATCCAATCTCCAAGTGCTGGGCAAAAGTGATTATATGGGCAGCTGCAGTCTGAAGCATTAAAACTGGGATGATGTTAGAAGGACCTTTTACTGGCTCTTGCCAGTGCACTAATGAATGTGAAGTGCTAAGTGGATTGCTTTGTATGACAAAAACTGACACCGCCAAAGCAGCCAAGTGCAAGCTCCCTTGAGTAGTCTGGGCATGAGACCTGAACTGCAAAGGACAAAAGAGCACTTCAAGGAATCAGAATATTTCAGGTTGGCAGGGACTTCAGAAGGCCTTCACTGCAACTGCCGTCTCAAAGCCAGTTCAACTGTGAGGTCAGACCAAGCCATTCAAAGCTTTACCAAGAAAAAAACAGAAATATCCAGAAAATCTCCAAAGTACCCAGCCCTTCTGGGCAGCCTGCTCCAATGCTTGACTGTCCTCATGTCATCAAGGTTCTCCTCATGTTCAGTCAGAAAGTTTCATTGCAGTTTGTAAGCCTGTTCCCCTTCTGTGAGGAACGTGGCATCATTGTCTTGGAAACTTCCTCACGGGATTCACTTGTTCAAGGGAATTGTTTCCTATTATTTGCTCATGAATGACTACCTGTGTTTTGTTTAATTTTAGATAAATCCAGGACAGATCTGGAACAAGTACCTAAGGTATGGCATCTGTGGACTTGGAGCTGTTGCTTTCTCACATGAAGTGTTGGATATATGCACGTACTCTGTTCTTTGTAGAAATTTTGCCTTCACTGGTGACTTGGGTTGATTCTCAAGAGGATTTGTAGTGCTCAGAATTTAAAGACTAAGGATTATTTGCTTTGTTGTTTTTTTTTTTTTCTTATTGTTTCCATGGTCTCACTTTTAAAGTATAATACAACTACCATTATTTTTTTCATCTTTAAATAAATGAAGTTAAGCCCTCAGAGCTGGGCAGAATTAGCCAGTCTAGGAGGAAGGGAACACTGAAGAGTTTGAGAAAAGCTTGAATATTGCCTAATGTACAACTCAGCATTAGGTTTAACTACTTGAACCCTTGATCAGAGCTCTCTTGCATATAGGCATGGAGCATACATGATGTGGGTTTTTGTGTCAGGTTGACAAAAGACACAGCTCCAGATTGCATTTTAGTCTGAATAATTTTTTATAGGTATAATAAGAAGTCAGAGTGTTAATATGGGTCAGCATCTCTGTGCCTGTTGTGTAGGCTGCAACTTGAGTAGCTGTCACTGCAGTATTTAAAGTCCAGGAAACAAGAATGCTTGAGTGTGGTGTGATGCTGCAGTCTGTGCTGAACCTTTTAAAATTACACTTCATAAATAGAAGGCAGAGGGTTCTACTGCCTGCCTGTAAGCTCAAGGTGTTGTCAAGTATAAATAATGTTACCAGAGAGAATTGTAGATTAATAGTTCTCCAGGAGGTGTGGCTAATGTTACATGTTACACTCTCTTCCTGTGCCCAGCACAGTTGCTACATCCTGCCTAAAGGATGTCAGCTGGAGGCTCTGCTCCCTCCCAGGGAACACTTGCTGCACCCTGACAGCCAGCTGGAGGATCAGCCTGGTGGGAGCTGTGGCCCCAGGAATGGGCAGATCAGCAGTAGGATGCTCTTGTTAGTGAAGAAGCTTTGCTCAGATCCTTGAGAGGGCCCACCTGCACTTCAAAGCTGCCTGTGTTTGCACACTCAGGGTGTTCAGGTCATCTCAGGTGGTTGAATACATATGTAATTTTGGAGCTGTGACTTCCACTTTCAGGAGGATATGACTTTGTCAGATCACACAAGCTCTTAAAGTACATTGGTCGTAAGGTCTGGAATGAATTTCTTTGCCCGGATAAATGAAAATCTGGATTTTGAAATCAACAAATAAGGTCTCTGTTAGCTTAATGAGACAGGAGATGTGTTTAACTGGGGCAAAAAATATAGGGGTGAGTGAGGCACATTTATTTCTTTTGTTTTTCTGTTTCAGATTTTTATGAAACCAGATTTTGCCTTGGAAGATTCCTTAACGTTTAATGCCGTTTTACCATGGTCTCATTTTAGTACCGCTGGTGGAAAAGGAAATCGTGATGCAGCTTCCTCCAAGTTACTTCAAGAAAAGGTACAACTTGTACAACTTTGACACAAGTTATGGTTATCCATCAGTGCTGGTGGATAGTGCAAAGGAGCTGCATGGCTGCTGCTGTGTAGTGTTTCTTGAGACATCACTGTGGGCTCTGCTATCTCTTGTTTTATAGCAGGCTGCAGATTGTTAGTAAATCATGCAGGAAGCATCCTACTGAAAGAGAACTTTTTTTTCCCTGCTCAGTAATCTGTCAAATCTGGAAAAAAAGAATCTGTGTATGGTGTAACAACTGGCTCTTCACGACAGCTTTAACTTACTGAAAGAGCTGTATATGGAGAACTTCAGAGGTGTGGAGTGGTTTTCTTAGGGAGGAAGAGCAGTTCTGTGAGAAGGGAAAGCTGGGTTGCACAGGTTGTACACTGTGTCTGTTATTTTCCAACATCTCAGGAAACTTTGAGATTCAAGGCACTGTGGTTTCTATGCTAAAAGCAATACTAAAGTCTATGGTGTTTGTGTTTTAGGAGATTCCTCTTGTTGTCTGCATTGATCTGTTTTTGCATTTCACAGAGGAGAACATGAAAGCAGATTGGTTTCTTTCATATTGGAAACAGAAGTCTTTTTTCTTTTTATCTTTTTTTGCTAGTTATGTAGTCATACTATAGAAGATCTCATAATGAGTCATCTTTACAGTACCAATACCCATAAAATGCTTTTAGGAAATCTGAGTAGTGAGGTACATTAGGAAAAAATGAGGTACCTTAGGAAAAAATAACATGAGATTGTCTGGAAGGTGTTTCCAAATTTCTGGGAATTAATCTTCCTGCTCTCCTGCCAACTCAGGAAGAAGTGGCAGGCTCTGCTGGAGGCTAACTCAAAGGTTTATTAGGTTGTCCTCCACATCTAAAGTTGGAGGAAGGCTTCTTTGGAGTTTTTTGGAGCAGTTGCTGTCTGAAGATGAAAAAGCAATGTCTGGCATATGCTGTGAAATTCCCAAAATGTGCCTGGCAGCAGCATGGACACTCAGAAAGGACTTGTGTTGAAGCAGACCCAGAGCCCTCACTGATGCAGAGGAGTGAAAATACTGCTTCATATGACTGAAATGAGCCCAAGTTTGTTATTTTGCTTTTTAAAGCCTCTGAACTGCACGAGGTTTACACTTACCACATGTAAATATGTGCTCTGCTGCCATAATTGTCCCTAGCTCCAGGCAACATTTTCCAACAGGATTTTGAAAACCTTGTCTTAAGTAGCATCTGCTTACAGCCTTTTGGACTGCTATTGATCTACTTCAGAAATTTCCTCTTGATGTTTCCTTCTTTACCTCCTCCCATGTGTTGCCCTACATTGGGACTGTAAGCTCTTTGAGGCAGGTGCTGTTTGCTCTGATTGTTCTACCTTGTTTAGCATAGTGAAGGGACCTGGGGCACTGGTTGGTATAATCACATAAATAACTGTTTGTAACAGCCATTTCTCTGATCCCTGTGTCAGAGTCTGTCTTGGCTTTCCCTGTGGCTAGGTGTGTCACAGCTGGTTGGTGGAGGATGCTTCTGATTAAATTAGATGTCAACAAAAAAGGTGAGTTTGCATATTGTATAAATCCCTAGTGTATCCATAGGAAGCAGTAAGAAAATAACTCCAAGAAGGAGACATTCTCCAGCTGATTTCCTTTCCAACTCTGGTTGGCCTTTTGGAATTCAGCAGGAGGTTTGAATGCTTGGCATCTCTGAGAAACCAGGTCATCTGAGTATTAACATTCAGATGAGCATCCTGAAGCCTCAGTCCTTTGAGTTTGCATATTCAGCAGAAGCCAAAACAGAGAGCTTTTACAGTCAAAGAACCAGGTCAGCACAGTGGTCTGGTAACTGTTGGACATGGAGAAATTGAATTTCAAGTTCTGAACATGTAGGTGGACTCTGTCTCTGGGAATCCCACAGTGCCAGCACACAGGAAACAGGCTTAGTACTAATTCCAGCTGGTTGGCAAAAGTACAACTGCAGCCAGGGATACCCTGGAGATTTTTCTACAAAGAAGGTACTACAGCTTTTTAAAAAAGCAGAGCCATTCCAGTGTCATCAAATCTAGTGGCTCCACCTTTAGCAGCTTCAGTGACCCAAATTTCATAGCATATCTGCATACATATATACTGTTGCTTGCAAGCCAGCATCCAGAGCTGTCTCCTGGTTATTGTCCATATTCTGTGGCCAGTGTGCAACCACATGGTACAAAACTTTGGGTATTTTAGATTTATTTTCTTTTCTAACTTTTTGTTTTCAAGCAGGAAAGGCATCAAATCAGTTTTCCCGCAGTGATTTTGAGTTAATTTAAGAAGAAGTTATTAAACCACAACAACAAAGGGATTTAACTTTTATTAGCAAAATTTCCTTGTGATACAATGAGACAAATACTCTGAAAGTGTATTTGCATGGTGATAAAGCTTCCAAGTCATAACAATAGTGTTGGTTTTTCCTCTTCCCTCCTCTTCCCAGCTGAGCCATTATCTGGACATCGTGGAAGTCAATATTGCTCATCAGATTTCTCTCCGTTCAGAAGCATTTTTTCATGCAATGACCTCTCAGCATGAGTTGCAGGACTACCTCAGGAAAACCTCCCAGGCTGTAAAATTGCTTAGAGAGAAAATCTCTAAAATTGATAAAGTAATGTGTGAAGGATCGCTTCGAGTTTTAAGACTGTCGCTCACCAGAAATAACTGTATAAAAGCATACAATAAACTGAAGTTAATGGCTACTGTACACCAAACACAGCCCACAGTACAGCTGCTGCTCTCCACTTCGGAGTATGTTGGAGCTTTGGACTTAATAGCAACAACACAAGAGGTGTTACAGCAAGAGCTTCAAGGTATTCACAGTTTCCGGTAGGTAACCATGTAGGAAATACGTAAAATGCAAGCAGAGCTGGAATGTGTTGAGCACAATATGTTGGCTGAAGGGATTTGTTCCACCTTTGTTCATTCATTCTTAGAGGATCTAATACAGAAGGTATAAAATGTAAGTGTGGCATAAGCAGTGTGACTAATGCCTTTGCCATAGATGGGGTGGTTTTTTTTGGAGTGGGATGAACTTTTGACATCTAAATGCTTTGTCCTCTGTTCTGATTTACAGATGTTTTAGGGGTGCAGAGATGAGAGTAAAGCTGTGGCTGGACTTTCATCTTGCATGGCTTGTAGCTGAGAGGTTTTTTCCACATGGGCATTTGCAATCTTCCTGCAGGCAGCACGCCAGGGATGGGTCCTTGGGCCCGTGCCTTTAGTGGCTCCTGAGCTGGAGTTGTTAAAGGAACATGCAGGAGTATTAGCACAGTAGAATCCTTCTAGCTGATTTAAAATAAGCTGTCATAAGATACAGGTGGTTTAAAAGTGGTGCATGTAAAGCTGCCAGTGTGGCATGATGCTGGCAGAAGCAGTGTGTGGTTAAATCAGCTCCAAGGCTTGCATCAGCCAGCTGAGGAGCTGTGTGCTAGGTTTTCTAAGTTGATGCTGGGTGAGGGGTGCTTTGTTTAGAGGTTTTGTGGTTCCTGCAGCCCAGTTGTCCACAGCTTGGATAATGGAAGCATGGTTGCTGCTCAGTACCTGCAACATGAACGTTCAGAACTTTATATAATTGCTGCTCTTGTCCATCTCTTCCTGTCAAGTTCCTAACACATCTTCTAGCTAGTTTGGAAAAACACTCAAATTTTATGTGGAAAAGATCTCAGGAAAAAGTCCTAGAAAAAGTATTAAAAATGAAAAAAATTTTAAAAGCTAATAAATTATTGGGATGAAGTTGCTGTAAGTGTTTTTGTTAAAAAACCTAGAAACAGACCATCTAAAAAGTGTACCTTGTCTCTCTTCAGATGCCTCAGTGCAGTCTGTCCTCTTTAGTGTTCCTGCTATCAACCACTTGATTCTAGTGCACAGTGCTTGACTGAGTCACCTCTGTATCGACCTTGGTGACAAGTCAGTGCAGTTCTACAGCCCTGTGACAGCATCACTCAGAATCAGCTGTGTTTTGCAGCTGGGTAACTTTTGTGCTCTGTCAGCAGAGAGTGCCATTCTCTTGTTGTTGATTGACATGATATTTGCAGGTAGATAGTCATCTTATCTGTAAAGAATAATTTCTATGAGTAAAGCTGAGCTGGTTGTTTTGGTAGTTACAGACAGTGGTGTGTGTGGGAAATATCCTCTCTGCTTTGGACAGTAAAGGCTGACAAAGGTGAGTTAAGGGCTACCTAAGTCACATACCCCACCAGAAATGCAAGTGCAGTTGAGAAGCCCAGCACAGTTTCCAAATCTCACAGTGGCCTGTGTATATAACTTGTGTGAAGAAATAAGGTGCAGTGGTAAGATGGAAATCTTGATAAAACTGCTCAGTAGAATGTTGTGTTTCTAAAAAAAAATAAAAATTTAAAAAAAAATCTTAATTGGTGGCAAGCACATATTCTTAGGCCTTTCTTCAGTTAGAAATACCAAAGGTATCTTCTTGCTTTATTCTGAGCAAGAATGATGCAGTTGTCAAGGGAGTTAAATACCCAGTTTATTTTAAAAGATACTTCTAAAGCAATAACACATTTTCTAAATAATTACTATTTTTTACTAAATATCTGATAAAAAACTCCCAACATCTTGTTTTAGTGTTACCATGGCAGCTTGTAGAATTTGGTGTTTCCAATTGAGTCAGAATCATTCAATATAAAGCAGTAAGAAAACTACTCAAATCATCAATTAATATTTCCTTTGTCATACTGTATGCAGAGAAAAATGTAGTTTGTTTCTAGTTGTAGCAAAAAATGAAAAAATCGTAAAGGTTGTGTGAAGGAATACTCTGGTGTCTTTAGTCTGGGTTAATGTCACTAATGATATGTGTCAGTTGTAACTGCTTGCTACTACTCTAGGATAAAGTTTTAGAGCTCTAACATTTCCAAGTTCACCCTTTTAATTTTACAAAAGAAAGCTAATGTGTTAACTAACTTAAAAATCTGTGAAAACACTTTCTGCATTGTTTTCACAGCCCTTGTTGGGGTGATGGAGATACAGTGATGTTGTTTGTTGCGGGGGTGGTTTGGTTTTTTGTTTAGTGTTTTGGGGTTTTTTTCCCACAAGTATGCTGGCCAACCACACTTTTATAGTATCTTTTTAGAGTAAACCACAGATATATGGAAAAATTGTTCTCATTTGTGTATTTTAAAAGAGGCTTTACCCTGCAGTCGTCATTATGCATGGTAGAGTTGTCATATTCAGTATTCATTGGAAGGATCTGATGTGTGAGGGGTACCTGTTCAGAGATAATTACCAAGGTGTTTTGCTGGAGTGTGAATTAAGGTTTGACTTGCTCCTGATTGTTTCAGGTTGGAGGGATTTTTGTGGCTGCTGGGGACTGGAACCTCTTGGGCAAAGCGGTGGGGGCAGGTGCTGGGAGCTGTTGGATGTTGTAGCTGGGGTTTGAGAGGACAGGTTTTAGTGTGTTTCAGTGCAGTTCAGCACAGGTACAGAAATAATGTACCAAAGAACATCTTCATGCTTACCTCAGTGAGAGCCTTTGTGTTGTGGCTCCTAGTGCTGCAACTCCAGTTACATTAATCTTTGGGGTGTTTTTCTGTTGTGTTTGTTCTGAAATGCCCGTGATGCAACTGGCTTGGATTTTCTACAGGCTATTTTTGCTTAAATTAGATACTTGAATATGTCTGCTTTGTCCATTTCAATGAATTATTGAGCAACAATTTCAAAAGCAAGTACATCCCTGGCCATCTTGAAATTAAAATAAATAAATTAATCTGCTCAACTCAGATCCAGCCAGATTCATGGACTTCAGCTCAGTGCTGGCCATGTGGATTTCTGCAAGGAGGAGGAACCAGGTGTCTTAAGCTATGACAGCAAAGGATCCAGCTACAACAGCACTGAATTAAAGCCATGTTCATCCCCCCCATTTTGCATCTAGGCTTATCTAAAATGTCATAGCTCTTCTTAATTCTCATTTGCAAAGTGTCTGTGTGTGTTTGTTTTTGTTAAAGAAAAGGCAGTCTGATTTTTACAGACACTTGTTTCCAGCTGTTAGTGGAAGTTGAAAAGCCTGGAGTGTTTGACATCTCTGAAGTTGACACTTTTAAAGGGTGGTTGGCATTTCTGATGTGAGAAATTCCCTTGTGGTTCTGTATGACAACAGTCTGCAAAATATGGTCTAAAATCTCCCATACGTGGGAAAAATATTTTTCATTTAGAGTAGCAAAAAAAAAGGCAAATTTAAAAACTCCAGTATATTCTCTGAAAGCCATCCTCTCATGTGAATTTAATCTGTGATCACATCAAAAGCTCAAAGGTTTGAATTAGAAGAACTTGTGGACTGATGGTCTGAGGAACTCAACAAGGAAAAGAAGTATTCCTTCTTTTTAACACCTTTATACTGACAAGCACTGAGTATTCTTAGTTCTGGTTCACCTCACTGGGCAGAGAGGTACTTGGCACCTTCCAAAAAAGGAAAAAATCCCTACTTCCAGATTTTATCCTCCATCAATATTCAAGTCCATATGTTTTGGTTTAAGGTGACAGTGCCTCTGAAAAATGCATGATTTCAGCTGCTCTGAGGAGTGAAAGATTGGAGCCTCCCATTAAGCCAGCACTGATTGCATGGAAATTTCCTGCTGGGTGGTTATTTTCTTCAACTGTGAACTAATGATTTGTTTTCAGGTTGATTATTTAGCTCATATCTCAATGGCTGTTTTTCTTAGGCATCTTGGCTCACAGCTCTGTGAACTGGAAAAGCTGATAGATAAAATGATGATTGCAGAGTTTTCAACTTATGCTCGCAATGATTTAAATAGACCCCTAGAAGATGATTGCCAAATTCTAGAAGAGGTATGTCTGTTATTGAAATAAACTGTCTCATGAATATGTTTGCATCTTTAACATACTTAATTAGCACCAACTAATTCACTCAGGTCCCTAGTAGCAACACTATAATTTTAGACTATTTATCTTCTCATCCACACCTCTCCCCACCCATTTATTTTTGTGCTTGATAAGATTAAATAATTCTAATTAAACTCTGAACTGCAATCCAGGCCCACTTTATTTTTTCAGAATAATCAGTTTTCTTTTCTGTGATTAAATGTACACTGAGTTCACTTCATGAACCTGAGCATCTAAGTGGAAAAGACTCTGATCAACTTGGTTGTAAAATTTAAGTTTTGCTATGAAAGCTGATATTTGCATGTTGTTCTCATTCTGTCTCCCCACGCTTTTATGGGTGTTTATACCAAGCATATGCTTGTCCTGAATGCATGCTTCATTCACAGTAAATATATATATATATATATATATATATATTTATATATATATATATATTTTTATATATATATATATATATATATATATATATATATATATTCATTCCTCTGAAGATCATAAACATACACCGATTAAGTTATTGTGGATGCTTTCTAGCCCAGAAGAGATTTTTCTGGTTTTTGCCTGTAGGGCTCTTTATTAATTGCTAGAGCCTGTGACCTGTTCAGCCTTGTTTAATCCAGTTCATGAGGTGCAGGGGTTGGCAGTAGCACTGCAGTGCTCCCCTTTCTGCCCTGTGGTTCCTTGCCCTCTGTGCTGCAGCGTGCTAACCTCTCACTCAGGCTGTGCTTAGTGCCAGTCTTGCTCAGGATCAGGAAACTCACTCATGGTTAGAAATATCCACAGGTTTAAGCACTTGTGAATGAGCCCAGTTGAGGAATTGGCAGGAAAAGGGGGTGGGAGACTCAGCTGGTATTGCCACAGGGAACTTTTTTTGTATAGGCAAAGCTTGGCATTATTCTGGAGGAATTGGATTGACCTAAATGCTGTTCACTGTGTGCTTGGTACATGAACTTTCTTACTGCTGTGTAATTTCTTAAAATTGTTTCTTGTCTTCAACTTTTTCTTTTTCATGTCTGTTTTTTTTTTTAATTTTCTTTGTTCTTGATAGGAGAGACTTGTATCTCTAGTATTTGGACTTCTAAAACAAAGGAAGCTAAATTTTTATGAAATATATGGAGATGAAATGATTAATACTGCAAAGAATATAATTAAACAGGTAAGATAAACATTTCTAATGTATCTGGCAAGCTTTCCTCTACGTGTTGCAAATAATTTTTTTAGTCATTAAGAACAGCTCTGATGAATTTTTTTGTTGGCTGATGGTCTCTCAGAGCAGCTGAGCTTGCAGGCACTTAAGAGCTCCCTGAAGCACAGAGGTCTTTACAGAATAACTTTTGGAAGGTGTAGGAAACATAAGCTCCCTGTTTTCTGTGTAAAATTAACATTCTTGTGAACTTCCCTTTCTCTTAACACATGGCTCTCTGAAATAGTAGAGTTGTGTCATAGCACTACATTTTATTAAAAACCTACAACAAAACAAACACTCCAAAACCACACTAAAAACCTCTCCCTCCCAACACCTGTAAGGCAAAACCCTTGAGTTCTTGGTGTAAACACATAAAGGAGAATCAAAGAACTTGCCAGTTTAAACAAATTAATTCCCTGCAAATGGTACAGAAAATATTTCTTGCTTTAATGGTAACACAGACCTAGCATAGGCACATGATAAAAGGTTGGAAAATATCCTTGCCTATTTCTGAGAGAGCAAGGTGAAGTAATAGAGAAGGTAGAAGTGCTTACCTGTAAAACAAACTTAATTTAAGCCCCAAGTCCTTTTCTGCATTGGTGTGGTGGTTTGCCATTTAGGGCAGAGTATCTTTCAAGCCAAAAAACCTTACTGATAAAATCACCAGCTAAAATCAATGTTTGAACAGTATTCAGATTCTTGCTTTGGGGGAAATACATTGGCTAATTTGGATAGTGACATGATGACTTTTGTTTGCAAATAGATCTTAGGCTGAACTTAGGGAGTGTGTGTGGTACTTTCAGTTTTACTCATCTTGTTTGTTTGCCCACATATGTGAGAATATTGTGTAAGAATTTTTTTTTTCCTAGACATAGGTGATTATTTAAAGAGTTATGCTCTGATGTGCTATGAACTCCCTCTGATTTGTATCTCAAAGGCTGGGAGATAGGTGCTGAGTTGGGCATCTCCTGTCCTCATAGGGTAGTCTGCAGCTCACAGCTGCATTGTGAACTGAGTTGGGAACCTAATTTTTAAAAGTTTGGATTTGGTTTTTTAATACTGTTATTTGAAGGCTTTTGTTTTAAGCCAGACTTGGCTGTTCCAATTCCTTTCACCTTACAGCCCCATGGTTCTGTTGGTCTGGTTGTACAAGGTGAATAGGCCCCTATTGCTATTAATTAAAAAAAAAAATAATTAATAACACCAGGATAAAGCTGTTCATCTGCCTGGCAGTCTCCACTGGCTTTTCACTTGCCTGTATCAGCAGACATAAGGAGACTTTTTTCTCCCTTCAAATTCTTTGTTTGATCCTGTAATAGACAAGTAGCACTCCCTATTTTCCTGCTCATTCTCAGTCTCAAAATGCTTTTCCCGTTCTGTTGGGAAAATGTAAGTTGGGTTTTTCAGGTTTCCCCTCTGTTTAATAGTAGACAATGTTTCCAGTGTAAATTTCTGTCCAATAAGGAAAATAGGCAGGATTTGTGTAATTCCTGTGTGGTTTGTGCAATGCTTTTGTATGGTGGCCCATTGTCTCAACTCTTGGGGTACTTTTCCTTAATAAAGGAAACACTTCTCTTGACACACCTCAAATGTGCTTCCTCTTCAAATGCGTTGCTGGGCTGTTCTGGTCAGTGAATTTTAGTAGGTTTTGGTTGCCAGGCAAGTGTAAGAGCAGAGGTCTGTAAGCACTGAGCACACTGCATAGTTCAAGAACAAGGTTCTGTTCTTCAGAAGCTTCTGTAGTGACCACCATTATTCAGAACACAGGTAAAGCCCAGATGGCAGCCCTCAGTCACCACTGGGATTGTACAAACTTGCTTAAAGGCAAGATGAGTTCACACTCTGCTACTCATTTGTTCAGTTTATTGACTGGCATTTGAAGAGAAAAGCCCCTTTTCAGTCTGAGTGGAGCTGATTTGTACCTTGGGCATACAAGTAATGGGAAAAGAGATTAATGAAATGGCTGTAGAGCTGTAGATGTGTTTGGAATGAAAATTGATTACACTGGAGACCTGAAGAAGCTGGCCAGTTTTGTATGCACCAGTTGCTTTAGGGGGTTTCTTTTGGGGTTTTTTTTTGGGGAGGGTTTTGATTGTTTTTTGGGGTTTTTTTTTGGTGTGTTTTTAGAGAAACAAGTTGTTAAGTGATACAAGTATGTCTTTCTTTTCTTATTTTACTTTTCCTTATTTAACTTGAGGATTAATGTGTTTGTTATGAAATTCAGCAGTGGTTAGAAAGAAGCTAAGATCTTCTTTTGTTTTTGGTTTTTTTTTCCTCCTTGAAATTTGACAGTGTGTGGTTAATACGGTATCACAGATAGAAGAAATAGACACAGAAGTGGTTGTTAAGTAAGTATGCACCCAGATTTTTTGGTTTTTTTGTGGTGGTGGTGGGTGGGGATAGTATGATTTTTAGCATAGATAAATTTACTGTTCTAATTTTTGCTTAAATTTCCCTATAATTAAGGATTATGCTTCTCTTGCATCTTAAGACTGTGCTTTTGTCCACCTCTGGGTGGATATTGTTTTACTTCTCATTCAGATTCTAATGTTACCTTAAATTTACCTTTGAAATAAATACTAAAATTCCGTGAATCTCACTACATGAAGCAAATATCTCTTGAATACATCTCCACTTGAAAACATTCCCTGTTGCCATAATCTGGGACTTTGTATTAGAAGATGTCATGACTTTAAGTTCCTCCCCCATAATCAAGAACAGAAGCTCTCCAGAGAGGAGACCAGACAACTTTAGCCCTAGAAATCGTCCATCAGGAACCTCACCAAGCCCAGCAAAGGCAAATGCCAGAGCAGAGATGGAGATGGAGCCAGTGGGCACAATGTGGAAGAGGAGAAGTGCCAGTTGATTCGTAGGGAGAACCTGTTCCCCAGCAGGCTGGTCAAACACTGGAACACAAGCCCAGAGAGGTTGTGGGATCTGTGTTCTGATTTGACTGGTCCAGGGCAACCCAGTGTAGTTGGACCTGCCTTGAGCAGGGCTTGGCCAAGGCAGCTCCAGAGGCCCCAGCTCCAGGGGCCCCTGCCAGATTCTGTTTTTTCTGTGGCTTTATGATTCACTTGACTCAGCAAAGTGTTACCCCAAGATAATAAAAATAGTCCAGCTGATAAAGCAAAGTGAGTTGCAAAACCTGCATGGATTTCATACCCAGATTGGGAAATGACTGGGCACAGGGTCATTTTTACACACTGGATATTTGGTCACCATTCTCCAGTGTTTAGTCTTTTGCTTTTGGGTCTTAACTGTATATTACAGCATTTAATTTTTGTTCTGTCAATGATTTTTCTGCCCTTTTACCACAAACTGCTGACTTGTACTTTAATAGTAGAAGTGGTCTCATTACAATGCCTTGCAAATTGAGCCTTTAAATGGGCTGAATTACATAGTTTTTTAACACTTGAAAAGTATTTTCATGTAGGTTTTTTTGTAATGTTTTTTTTTCCTCCCACGTGGTTTGTGAGAATGTTATTAACTCCTTCCTTGTTGGTAACACATACTTATCCTAGGGAAGGGAACATTATGCCCAGGAAAGAACTAAAGGGTAAATGTGAAACTTTCATTTTCTGATAGTATGAGCTAATCCTATATCCCTCCTTCCCCTCTCCACTTGCATTGTGTTGATCATGACTGTTGTTTAGGTGGTGTCTGTCGCTTGCCAGGTAAAAGTCTACACAGTTTTCCTTATATTTGCAATTCAATTTAAAGCATGTTTTCTTTTCCTTTATGTGCCAGTAAGCATCATGGCCAGCAAACAATTGCTGTTTGCTGAATACTGCTCTTTTTTTAGGCTTGCAGATCAGATGAGGATGATGAATTTTCCTCAGTGGTTTGATTTACTGAAGAATATTTTTTCAAAATTCACTATCTTCCTCAAGAGAGTAAAGGTAAGACATTCATCTACAAAGAACTTCATGCAGTTCAGGCACGAAAGGGAATGAAGTTGCTTTTCCATTTGAAGTCTTAAGATGTTGGTTTTGCTTATAGAGTTCAAACTTCTGACTGAAAGGAGATGTGAATATCAGCATTCAGGGCAAAAATGGTGTAGTGCTAACAAAGAGAGCAGTGACAAAGAGATAATGCCTCTTTTGCTCTATTACTTCTATTCTAAGCTGCTAGGGATTAGGACAGGACTTTTGTATGTGTTAGATTGCTCCAAATGAGGTTTCTTTCACCTATCTCAGAAACACCAGATATTGGTTGCCATCAGACAAATGGGTCTGACTCTAAGTACTAATTACACAACAAAGAAAATCTCTTTCTAGCACAAGCTTGTGGCACTGGGTTTTGGGGTGTTATTTTTGTAATAAAAGTTATATTTCATTCTAGGCAACGTTAAATACTATCCGTAGCGTGGTTTTCTTGGTTCTAGACAAGAACCAAAAAACCAGAGACCTGGAGGACACGTTACAGAAGAACTCTGCTAAGGAGAGCATGGTGGACAGCGAGGTGGCCTACCTGACCCACGAGGGGATGTTCATCAGCGACGCCTTCGGCGACGGCGAGCTCGCGGCCGGAGCAGCCGACTCGGCCTCCCAAAGGAACACCTCCCCCAACAGCGAGCCCTGCAGCAGCGACTCCGTCTCGGAGCCCGAGGGCACCACCGACTCCTCGTCCAGCAAGGAGCACACGTCCTCTTCTGTCACTCCAGGAGGAGTAGAGATGATGTGAGTGAACACCCTGCCTGTCTCTGCCTGGCAGCATGGCCAGAACAAGGGGTGAGGTGCAGGCGGTTTGTTCTGGTCACACAGTACAAAAATGACTTTGGAGGAATGTGCTTTTTAGCTAGGTGAAGTGTAGTGGTTCTCCCCCTAGGGACTGCCATCAGAGTGCACTGTTATATTTGCCTTTTTTCCACCCCCATATGTAGTGGTACAGGGACTGATTTATGTCACTTCTTCCAGAAAAGAGCCCCTTCTCCATTAGTTTTTTGGGGGATGTCACTTGTGTAGAGAGCAGGAGGGATGTGAGTCCCTGAAAGACAGATTGTTTATCATGCCTTTAGCAGGCAGAAGCATTTCTGTTCCCTGTCCATGTTCCCTATGGTTATTTTTCCTGTTTTTTTTTCTTTTCATTTGTTTGTTTTAAGCTGGCTTCACAGAATATACCTTGATAAATTCTAGACAACAATCTTCTGTTTGTCATCAACTATTTGACTTGCATAAATAAATAAATAAATCCATCTCAGTGCTTTGGTTACATAGGCAGTGCTGCCCTGAGGTGCTCCAGTCTCCAAAGTTCCAACCTTCTGGCATCCTTTTATGCACCCCTTACTTGTGGCTGCAAATCAGAGCTATCTTTTGAAAAGAACCAGGCATAATGTGTGTGGGACTCGGGCATGAACCACTTCAAAAGCCAGCATGTCTGGATACAGAGTTATATGAAGCAAAACTGAAATACCACTTGTTACCCTGCTGAGAGATGGAAGACAGCAAGTGGCCTGCTCTTGCTGCTTGGTCCTTGAGTATCTGTACTTGTGTGTTGAAGCAGCTGTTAGTTTTGATAGAGGCATTCCCCACCAAATGACAATGCTGGCTGAAGGAGATAGATTTAAAGTAAATATGCTGTGCATAAAACACAGGCCTTTGTATGTCTGAACATCTGTCATGTGCTGGAGGAGAAACGAAACGTGAAGAGGAGTCCAGGGTTACATGGAGGAGCAAGGAAAGGGAAGGGGGTTGGATCCAAACTAGTCTGGAGCACTTTGCCAAGTTGGCTAAAAATACACCATCCAGCTAGAGCTTCTGAGGAGTAAAGTTGTTTCTGAGGCTGGTTGCATAACTTTGTTCTAAAATAAATTTACTTCTTCACTTCTGGTTTTGTTTGCACCTTTGCTCTGTGTTTGGAGCAGGCTAGTAAAAATACACAGAACAATGTTAGCCCGGTTGCTGCTCTGTAGTGTCCTGAGTTCTGTTCTGTTGTGCTGTCACTCCTTGGGCTGGCCCAGAAGATTGTGATCTTCACTAATGGTGTGAACCATGAACAGCAGAGCTGTGCAAAGTGCTGGCCTCAGAACAGTAGACAAGTCATACAAGGTCTTTTAAAAAGCACCACCTTAAGAGCCTGTAGTCTAAAGAGGTAATAGAAAGACAGCCTGTGGATTAAAGCTGTGGGAACTGCAGAGTATCTATTTTAGGCCTTACACTTGCATAGGAAGAAAAGAGCTGTGTTTTATTTGTCATATGCTTGTGATGCTGAAGTCTCACAGGAGCTGGGTAAATTTTAACTCAGTAAATTGCTAATTACATTTATTATATCAGTAATGGCTATAGCATGTTTACTCTTAGACCATTAATAGCAATTAGAATGCAGAATCAAAAAAAAAAGGAAAGGTTGTGCTGTTACGCATTTCCTTGCTACAAGGGGCTGACAGGACCTTGACAGCAGCTTAGAAGAACCCATCTGTATAAAGTGACTCGGGGGATTAACTGACTGCTTTTGACAGTTGCTGCAAGGCTTTTTCCTTCTGTGTGCAAAAATACTCTTTGCTCCATAAACTGATGCTCAGCCAACTGCTTCTGTCATTTGTAGGATCGGCGAGGACATGAAACTGACTGACCTGGAGCTGGTCAGGCTGGCAAACAATATCCAAGAGTTACTTTATAACGCCTCTGATATCTGCCACGATCGTGCAGTCAAGTTCCTGATGGCAAGAGCAAAGGTGAGGAGCTTGGCTCAGAACTGCTGGTGGTGCCTTGTGCTTGGTGAACATTCGCTTCCAGGTTACTGCTTTGATGAGGGCTCTGAAGCAGCATCTGCGATGGGAGTACAGGAACTGTTCCTGCTGCCACAGGCTCTGTGTGGTAATGCTCAGAGCACACCAGTGTTAACATAAATCATTGCAGGACAGTGTTGGTTTCTTCTACCTATTTCTTTATCTTTTTAATATTCTGATTTGCTGTCTTTGATGCTTCATGCAGAGAATGCGTGTCTGTGACAAGGTAGCAGCTTGCACTGTAGTCTACTCTGTCTGTCACATGTAGGGTTAAATAATGTGCCTCTTGAAACTGTAGTAGCCCTCAGACATGCTGACTAGTTATTTCTGTATGTCTCTGGATTTTTGTGGTGGTATGTCTCCTTACAATGGTTTTCTTTGCATGCAGGATGGCTTCCTAGAGAAGCTGAATTCCAACGAGTTCGTTACTCTTTCTCGCTTGATGGAAGGCTTTATCTTGGATACTGAGCAGATCTGTGGCAGGAAAAGCATGTCCTTGAGAGGAGCTCTTCAGAGTCAAGCCAATAGATTTGTGAATAGGTTTCATGAGGAGAGGAAGACAAAACTAAGGTACCTCTGGGTAGACAATCTTTGTGTTCTTCCATGAATAATTTTATGTATCGTATGCCAGCCAAACACAATCTTTTGTTGCCTAGAACATCAGCAAGATTGTTATACTTAAAAGCAGGGGGGGGAAAACTGTATTAAACCCCAATTATTTCCAGTTGGTTTAGACTTTTACTGTTTTCATAACTTGATTTCTTCAAACTGGATTGTTCTACAGTTACCTAAATAAGTACAGTAATGGCTACAGAAAGTACACAAAACTAGCTTTGAAGAGCAGGATTGTTCTGTTTCAGGGGGTTAAGAATTACTCACTTTCAGCTGTTTTCTAAAAAAAAAAAATCAAAGCCAAACCTCTCAGAGAAACAGCCTGGCCAGTAACATCCATCAAGTCTGTTTGCTCTCATCCATCAAAAGCTGTTAAAATTCCAGTATTTATGCATCACTTCATTGGCAGTGATCTCACAAAGACCTTCATTGCCTGGTGTAGTTTTTGGTCCCCTACGACAGATTGAATGGACAAATTGTGAGATGTCAAGACCAGCACAGTGTTGTTCTGTTTTGCTGCTGACAATTGTCAGGCACCTCCTTATCATGAAGATGACTGACATAACATCTTGGGCCAGTGGTTTTTGTTAAAGTTGTTTTTCAGCATTACAGGCAAGAGAAGTGTCAATACCAGGTATTTCTTTCTCAGTCTCCTCTCTTTTGTGTTTGTAACCAGCTTGCTTTTGGACAATGAGCGCTGGAAGCAAGCTGAAGTTCCTGCTGAGTTCCAGGACCTCGTTGATTCAGTGTCAGATGGCAGAATTTCTCTCCCTGAAAAAAAACCAACAGGTGTGTGTCTTGCAGTCCTGCTGTGAAATGAATTTATTATCTGCAAATTCTGCTGTTGAATGTTGATGGACATATTCTGATGACACACTGGATCTGTTTCTGCTCACTGTCCTTTGCGGGGATGGGAAGAAAGTTGATAGCTGTTCTCTTATCTTTTTCTTTTTTTTTTTTTTTTTTTTTTTGGTGTTGAAATGCTTTATGCTGAAAGATTATCTGTTTATTTTTTGGAAACACCCAGAAGTGTTAGCACAGGGAGTGAGCTGCCTTTTTATGGAAATATTCCCAGTGTAGAGGCTTGCAGCCTCTGCACAAATTCAGTCTTTTCCCACAAGGTACCACTGAGGAAGTGCAAGGGACTGAGGAGCCACATGCATGTGCTCAACCCTCCTTGTGTGAAACAAAGCCTGCTCCTTCCCACTACTTCATTTGCCAGTTCAAATGAAAGGCAGCATGCCATGTGGCTGCTCAGGGAAGGGAAAACTCATGTTCATTTGATTATTTACCCTGCCACAGAAACCTCGTTTGACCTCAGAGAAGTCACTTTTTCCTCCTTCTCTCCCACTTTTCCATGTGCACAGTGGTAATGCTTAATGTGTTCTTATCTTGTGGGAATATTTATCCAATATTGCAGTGATGGGGGGGAAGTGAATAACTCAGTAAATTAAAAATATAATAGTAAAATAAAAAAAGAGGAAGAAAGCATGCAGAGAGGGGGAAAAAATGGCAAGAGATTGGAAGGAAGAAAATTCAGTGATGTCATGGTGGAGAAACCCTTATCTCCCAGAAGGAACATAGCAGATAACAGAGAGTGTATTAAAGCAATAATCACTCCAGTTATGGAACATGACACCAAAAGATGTTTGTCAGCCATTGCTTGTAAAATAAACTCCTGCAGTCTCCTTCAAGCAGAAAATTTAGCATGAAAAACTGCATCAGTAAGAGCTTCTGTTATGAAGCCTGAGGAAAAAGTGATTTGAAGCTAAAATACTAATATACACAGCAAATCACTTGAGAAAACCTAGTGGCTTTTTCTGCCTGCCTTCCGTTTGTAACCTGTTGTATTTGGAGTTTTTACATCCATAATGCCTGTGGGACTATGAGATTTTTTTAATCTAAAATCATAGCAGATAATGAAGTACCTTTGTGGGTCATAAAAATTTTGATGGGTTATCAGCTATTTAATAAATACTGTAAGAGAGAGAAGTGCTTGCTACAAAAACAGTGGGTTTTTTCAAACCTTAGCAAGTGAGCACTGCATTTTTATAAACAGCATTTTTTGCACTTGTTTTTAGTTCAACTCACTCTTTTTCCTGTCTTACTAAAATATCTAGCTACTGAAGAAAGAAAGCCAGCTGAATTCCTTATTGTTGAAGGACAAAAATATGCAACAGTTGGGTAAGATGCTCTCTTTTCTTTTAGCAGTGGGTTACTTGGCAAGAACTTTGGAATAGAAATGTGATGAATGCCAACAGCTCTAGCAATCTTATTTAAATTAAAAATCCCTCTCCTTTCACAGACTAGTTTCTCTTTGGTTCCCAACAGTTATAAAACACTACAAGCTCTTTGCTACATTAAAATGCCATTTTTTCTTTGAGTGGCTAGGTTCTAATTTATAATTTTATTTGAATTTTTTTTCCAATTATTTCATAAAAACACACACCTGAAAATACAGGTTTGTCTTCTGAGCACATTGTCATTTCTTGCAATCTAGGTTATCTGTGGCAAAAATTGTAGGCTCTTAGAATAGTTTGGGATGAGAGAAACATTTAAAGATTGTCTTGTCCTGCAGTGAGCAGGGACACCCTGCACTTGCTCAGGGCCCTGACCAACTCAGCCTTGAATGTTTTGCAGGGCTGGGGCACTACCACCTCTGTGGGCAGCCTGTACCAATGTTCCACCATTCTCATTGTAAAAAATTTCTTCCTTGTGTCTAGTGTGAATCTACCCTGCTTTACTTTAAAGCTGTTTGTTGCTCCTTGTCCTGTCAGAGTTTGTCCTATCTTTCCTATAAGCCCCTACAAGTACTGAAAGGCTGCAGTAAGGTCTCCTCAGAGCCCTGTTCTCTCCAGGCTGGACAGCACCAAAATACCTGAGTCCACTACTGAATGGTTGCTTACCTTATTCAGAATAAGATATGGGCCATCTCAGAAGCTGCATATGCTATTTCTTAGTATCCTGGCTGATTTGAATTGGAAAGTGTTTTTTTAAAGCTGGTTATATCAGAGACATTTTTAAATGTATGATACTCACTTACTTCTTTCATTTAAAAGCATGCTGTGTTTCCAGAGATTGTGAGGCTTAAGTATTAATTATGCATGAGAGTGTTTTTGGAGAGGGAGTAAAGCCTGGAAGATCTCACTCCCCAGAGTTCTAACATCAATTTGCACCAAACTTAAAAGGTGTGATGTACAGGATGTCTTGGACCAGCTGTCATTTTATGAGTTGCTTCATGATGATGTGTCATTGTTCAATTGGAAGCAGATTCTGATGCCTGAGAATTTCTATGCCAGGCAGATGATATCACTGCTAAAGAGCATTTCAGGTCGAGTAGGAGCATTGCTCTAAAGGATAAAATTTGCTTAATATATGATGTGTTGGATAATATACCTCTGCTCACTTGAAGCTTGTTATATTTAGCTCTGTGAAGCAAGTGAGGGCTTCACAGTGCAAATACTTGTTTCATTCCTACACACTTCTGCATCCAGTTTCATTGCATCTAATCAAATAAAATGCATTCATCACAAATTCCTCATGTTCACAAAACATTCTCCAGGGGTTTATTTTCAGTTGACTTGTCATCTTCTTTTTGCACTCCACTGCCTTAAAGAAGAAAGAGTTTTAACTTTTTGAAATGTTAAAATATCTACTCTGAACATTTGATCTTGTGTCAATTTTCCTGCCTTCTGTGTATTTGAATTTTAAGGAGCATGCTTGCTCTATGGGGAGCCTTCTTAATTCCATCCAGTAGCTCCCAAATTCTCCAGTGCCTGCTGACTTCAGGAGAAATTGCAGGTGTTGAGCATCTTTGAATATTTGATGCTGTTTCTTCACAACTGCCTTCTCTGTTTGTGACTCCTTAGCACTTATTATGTATTTTTCAGAGATTTTCTTTCATATAAAATACTTCTTCCACACACCACCCTGTGGAGTGGGTATTGGTTGTAACTATCTCTATGTAAATCTCCTTTTATGTTTCACTTCTGCTCCACATCAGTTAGTGGGTTTATTCAGTGCTATAATCTCTAGCATTGGGTAGCTTTCTATCAACATGACTGGCCTGTGTTTGATTTTTCAGCTTCTTTTGTGCACTGAGATGACATATTTGGCTGTTTCCTCTCTTTCAGGACAGTATTGCTGCTAATAAGAATAATCCTGGAGTACTGCCAGTGTGTGGATAACATTCCTTCCATCACCACTGACATGCTGACCCGCCTGTCGGATTTACTCAAGGTATGGCTCCAAATGTGCCCCAGGGCCAGGCAGGGTGCAGAGAACATGTGCTCCTCTCAATAATGCTCATGTGTTTTTGTGATTTCATATAAATTGTAAAAATTATCTAGAATCATTGTGTTTGCCATAAGGAAAGCTTTCAAGCCAAAGGCATTAAAGATGCAATTTGTTGTGGGAATTAACACTGGCTGTTCACTTGGAATATTGGAAATCCCATCTAGTAGTATTTGACAGAGCTGTCTGTCCTTCAGGCTGGGTGTGGGATTAATGCTGCTGAAAAAAAAGCAATTTGATCCCAGATGCCACAGAAATATATATCTGTATTGAGGAAGGAAATAAGTTTTTACATATCAGTAGAGATATAGTCAGTAGAAGCATGAAAACCAGTATAGGATGAAGGTTCTGTTGTAAAATGTAAAGGTAATAAAACACCAGGACCTATTATTGGTCATTTATTTCTCACTAGGGAAGAGGAAAGCTGGTAAAGCCCAGACACTGCAAGGTAATATAAATAATCAGTAATAAAAGGAGCACATTAATGCACCTTAAAGCTGTCATTCATATATATATATATATATGTGTGTGTGTGTGTGTGTGTGTTTATACAGGCTCCAAAGCCTAGCAGCTAATTTATGTCAAGGTTTTCACTTGTATCTTTGCCCACAAGGGTCATATCAGGTATTTGAGTTCTGAATATGAGCATAATCAATGAAAGATAAACAGATTCAATCTCCAAAAGGCTATTTTACATGAGGTGGGGGGCAGGGGAGGAGAAACTCTAGGACATGGACCTTTAAATATTTGTCTTATTGGTAGCTGGTATTTGAATAACCAGATGCAGGAAGACTGCTCCCTGCAGTTGTCATTCAGATTCATCCACAAATTTTCCCTTTGAAAAGCACTATCCAGGGCAAATCAGTCTGTTTGAGCCTGCCCCTATTCAAGTCTCCTTCTCCAGCTGCTGCTTCCCTCGGGAATTGCAGCACCTTTTCACAGGTAGAATAGCAGTGCATGTGTCAAACTTGGCCGGATTTGCATATCTGTGTTACTTCCTTCACCTTATCTCATTCTAGCTCTGTCATTTGTGGTTTATTTCTTGGTATTCAAGCATCATGTGCAGTTTAATTGCTCTATTTTTTATCTGTCAACAAGGTGCCATTAATTGGAGAGACGTCAAGAACAGCTAGAAAAAACAAACCTCATTTATTATACTTTGAGCAAAATAGAGCCACTCCAGGTGTCCTGGCACTGTACTTTTTGTTTGACAGCTGTCAGAGACAGCAAACTTTGAGAGTTGCAAGAGCTAGACTTGATTGTAATGGAAAATGGAAAGCATTCCCAGGTAATGAAATTCCAGGCAGTTCTGAGCTGGTGCTGCAGCCTGAGTGAAATGACACCTGTGTATGGGGGAAATCATGGAATCCTTTAGCTTGGAAAAGACCTTTAAGATCAGTCAAGTCCAGTCATTTACCCAACACTGCCAAGGCCACCACTAAACCACGTCCCCAGGGCCACATCTACACATCTTTAAATACCTCCAGGGCAGCCTGTTCCAATGTTTGACAACCATTTCAGTGAAGAGATTATCCCTAATACCCAACCCTGGCACAGCTTGAGGCTGTTTCCTCTTGTCCTGTTGCTTTTGGAAGTAGAGGCTGACCCCTACCTGGCTACACCCTCCTGTCAGGGAGTTCTAGAGAGCAAAAAGGTCCCCCTGAGCCTCCTTTTCTCCAGGTTGAGCACCCCTGGCTCCCTCAGCTGCTGACTTGTGCTCCAGATCTGTGGCAACCCAGGGCACTGGGAATATTTCTCTGCTCTGGGGTGTCCTGATCCCCAGGGGAGCACTGGCTGTGACCCTCATTCATGGAGAAAACTTCCAAAGCCTCAAGGTAAACTAGAAACCACAAAAGTGTGAAACAGATTGTAGAGATTGTAGAGAATAGTGTAGTATGTCACATGGGTGAGAAATTTAGGTTTTAGGATTTTTAGTATGTTATAGATGGTTACAAGATGGAGGGTACAGGATGTTGTCTCGAGTTCTTTTCTTCTTTCTTCTTAGGTTTAGGTGGTATCTTGTAATTGGGTAGAAAAATCCACATTGTGGGTCTTTAGGGGTCAGTTATTGGGTTAGAAAGGGAAATAATTTAGGTGTCACTTTTTAATTGGGTAGCTTAGTTTTTTATTAGGCTTAAAAGGCCTTGTAACAAGAGATTGTTGGCCATTTTTGTGCTGTTTTTCCTGCACGCAGAGTCTGGTGCAGACAGTGCTGAAGTTTTGATAAGATAACAATAAACAGAAGCTGAAGACTGAAAAAGTTCAATGTGTCTCTCATTCCTGACACAGAACTGCTCCAGGAGGAGCCAGAACTGCCAGGGAGTTGCCCAATTTGGGGCCAGCAACTCACAGAGCTCCTGCTGTGGAGCAGCTCAGTGTTGTGAGAGGCACACGTGGCTGCAATTACTGGGGTTGCTCAGGTGCTGCAGACAAGAGAGGGCTCCTGGCCTTCCTGCCAGGAATGCTTTCCTCCCAGCAGGCACAAGGAGGAGGTGTTGCTCTGTTCCAGGCTCCCTCCCTGCTCTGGCTGCACCAGGCCAGCTGGGAACTGTCACTGTCACAAAAGGCAGGGGACACAACGTGTGGCCAGCACCCTCCACAGACCAAGCTTTTGGTGGTTTGTCTCACAGTTAATGCTAACCTGAGCTAAACACCTCAGAGGAGCTTAGGCTGTGTGAGATGTGTGCAGGGAAAATCTCCCAAAAAATTCCAGGAAAAACATGTAAGATTTGAGAGATAAGCCTTTTAAAAATTCCAGGAGAAATCCCTGGGAAAATCCCTCCAAAATTCTGGGATAAATCCCCCAAAAATCTCCAGGAAAAATCTAAAAATTTAGGGGAGAAAAACCCTAAGAATTCCAGGAAAAAACTCTCAGAATTTGAGGGGAAAATCCCCCAAAATTCCAGGAAAACCCCCTGAAGTTTGACCAAAAAGCCTCCAAATTTTAGGAAAAAACATCCTAAAAATTCCAGAAAAACATTGAAAAAAATCAAAGAAAAAGAGCCAAAATTCCAGGAACCCCCCTGCCCCAAAAAAAAAAAAAATCCCAAAATAAACTCCAGCAAAAAAATAAAAAACCCATGAAAAAAACCCCCAAAAATTCCTGAAGAAACACCAAAAAATAATCCAGGAAAAATCCGTTAAAAATTCCAGGGAAAAGCCTTAAAAATCTGCTGGAAAAAAACCCCAAAATTTTAGGAAAAATCTCAAAAAAAAAAAAATCCAGGAAAAACACGCAATATTTGAGGGAAAATCTTTTTTAAAAATCCAGGAAAAATCTCCCAAAAATTTGAAAATTTTGGCTCAGTGATTCTACTTTGACATCCACACAGAGATGTAAAGAATGTTGCTTTCTGGAGAGGATGAAGTGGATGGGAGGCAGTTTCAGAGGGCAGTGGAGGTTTTGCCTCTCTCACATCAGGGGCCACACATAGCTCTGGGTCAGTTGTGGGATGAGGTCTGGGTTGCTTTTCCAGCCCTGGATGCACCATTCTGGCAGCCCAAATTTGGGGGATGGTTCATGGGGACTCGGCCAGAAAATTATTTCCCCTTTTTACACAAGGAGAGTTGAAATTTTGGGTTTGTTATTGTGAAGAAAGGCCTGTGAAAGCAAAATAATGCCCCTTCCCTCCAAAAGGAGGTCTTTGTGAGAGCAGTTCTTTGTGTTGCAGGCACAAGCTGCAGGGCAGCCTTGTCACAATTTCTTCTGCATCTTCAGGTGTATGAGAAAGGGTCAGGTCTCTCTAAGTTTTGCCTCTCAGTGTCAACAGACATTTCTGTTCAAACATGAGCCCTGGGATTTCTGCTCTTCATCCAGTGCAGGAGCTGGGGACAACAGCAATGGCTTTTCTGCTGCATCACCCAGGCCCAGCCTGGAATATCTGGTGTCTCAAGCTGGGTGAGGAAGCAGAATTCCTGTGTAAGACAGAACCTGCTGATAGCAACTGTCTTACTGTCCAGAGGCTTTGTTGGCCTATGTGCTTTTAATGATAAGTTCTCTTCTCCTGGAATTAAGTTAGGAAAGTCTAAGCATGAGTTGTCCACTATACCTGGAATTCTTACAGGATTGGCTTTTCATCTTCTGTGCATCACTTGTTAAATCTAGTATTTCAGTGTTACAAACAGATTCAGTCACTTCAGCAGGAGGGAGTTTCGGTGCCTTCAAGTTTCCTTTAACATCAGCAGTGGAGAAGGTCAAGAGCCTGAGCAGAAACCTTTTGTCTTATGTTTTCCACTCTGCTATTACGTGGCTACTCTACTGAGGAAAACTAGTGAAACTCTGGAACTGGCCTTCATAATGACTTATTTAATCTTGCAAAATTCTATTGAGGGTGTTTCTAAACTGTGGGTTTATGTAGATGGTAAAGAGTCAACATGCATTTTCACTGTCCTTCTTTTTCTCACAGTATTTCAACTCTAGAAGTTGCCAATTAGTGCTTGGAGCTGGTGCATTACAAGTTGTTGGCTTGAAAACAATCACTACGAAAAACCTAGGTATGGATTTCTGGATTTAAAATGTCAAAGCTGGTTCCCCTGCCTGTTAAAAATCCCATGTGCAGAAAAGCCCTAAATATTTATGATAAGCTGTGTTTGAGTTGTGAGGCTGTGCACAGACACAGAGGGTGGTAAGACCTTGCCAGTTACTTGCCTGGAGTGTGGTTTTAAACTTTCTCCTGAAATTAAGAAATTGACTGATGGACTGGAGCAGGCATTTAAACTTAGAGTTCCCCTGTTTCAGGGTGAGAAAATTGTGAGATTACCAGCCTGCATTTCCCTTCTGGGAAATGAGAGCCTGATGAGAATAGGTTGAGAGGCTGTGGGCCACAGCTGGGTCAGGTTTTTCCTGCAGAATCTTAGGTCAGTGTGGTGACCATTGGCACAATTGTGTGTCCTGCTGCTGGCCCAGGCCCTGTTGGAGTTGGGAGAAGCCTGGTTCTTGGGATCCTGTTGGCACTGCAGCAGGAGCAGGTTCAGGGCAGGTCAGTGCTGGCAGGGCAGGGTGTTTTGTACCACTGCAGCAGAAACACTGCTGCCTTGAGAATGTGGTTGCTGAGGTTAAGTAGCTGATGAGTCAGGTATTTAGAGATTTCTCCGCTGTCTGCGTGTGCTCAGGGCTCAAAATGTCGAGTAAACACTCAAAGAGCCTCTTGTAAAATCAGTCCCTTAGCCCATCTTCCCAAAGCTGGGTGTGAGCAGCCAAGTGTGGCATCTTCTGGGGTGGGGGTTCCCAGGGAAACAAACACGTACCTCTGTGCTTTTAGAACAGACAAAAGCCCACCGTGTGAAATTGTGTCAGATCTGTTTCTTATGGTAAAGGAGACACGGTCCATACAGAAATGACTCTTCCTGTGTAATAACTCCATTATTTCTCCTCCTGGATTCACAGCCCTTTCTTCACGTTGCCTCCAGCTCATCGTACACTACATTCCCATTATCAGGGCTCATTTTGAAGCTCGGCTGCAGCCGAAGCAGTTCAGCATGCTCAGGCATTTTGACCACATCACAAAGGTAATTCTTCTGGCATTTCCTGAAACACACAGTTCTGCTTTTCAACTGTACTCTGAAGAACGTGAATACCACTAGAAAATGAAACCTGCTTTCTTCCCTTACAGGATTATCACGACCACATAGCTGAAATTTCAGCAAAGCTCGTTGCCATAATGGATAGCTTATTTGACAAACTATTATCCAAGGTAATGATTTATGGAAATAATTATACACTCTCTAAATTACAATTGGAGGTCTCATTGTATACAGTCTATATGTTTCAAATGGACTCTTAAACTTTCCTAACCAGGACTTGTTTGAACTTCTTTTAACTATATAGAAGGAAAGCTCTGTGTTGTTCTCATGAATGTGTCTTGTGTTCACATTTGCCACCTGGGTGTCAGTCACCTTCACTCCGAGGAAAATGAAATGTTTCATTGGCTGCTTCAGCAGCAGCAGCAATGCTGTGGCTGGCACAGATGCTCAAGTGTTCAGGAGCTGAAGTGCTCTCCTACCACTGACAGCTCTTGTCAGCAGCCAGGCTCAGCAGATCCTGTTTCCTGCTCTTTCCAACGGCGAGGGTGGCATTTCCGGCAGCTGAGGAAACAGCAGGAAAGTGCTGAGGAGGAAGAGTTTTGGAGGGGAAGGACCAGCCCATCTGTTGGGCTGCAGGCCTGGGGACTGGAGGTCTGTGCTCAGCAGTTCCTGCTCTGGAGCAGCATTAGTACTCCTGGTGTGTTTTGGTGTTTAAACAGTGCTACAGTGTGGTCTTGGGCTGGATCTGCTCCGACTCACCTCAGGGTAGAACACACTGAGACACCTCCTTGACCCACAGGTACATAAAGTACATGACCTTTTAAAGCTTAGTGCTGTGCTTTGGATCTTAGGGTTTTGGAGGGAAAAAATAAGCTGTTTCATGACAGGGATGAGTTTATTTTTTAATAACCAATTTGATTGATTGGCCTGGGCCTACATCTTCCTTCAAGGAGCTCATGAGAAGCATGGGAGCACAGGCTGGGGACAGGCTGATGAGAGCTGTAGTGGAGCAGTTGCAACAGGCAGCATTCCTGTCTTCCTTGCTGTTTCTGTTATTTTATTGTTACTTTATGTTGTGCTTTTTCATTTCATCTGTTTCTTTGGTCTGTCAAGTAGTGCTGCCTAAACTTAGGGTGAAAAAAAAAAAAAAAGCAAAAGCATTTAAATTGGAATTTCCCAGCCCTATTGTGTTTACTTTTTTTTTTTTTAATGTGTTTATGCTCTTCTTTAAAGACCAAAATGGTCTGCTGGTTTTTGGGTGTTTTGTCCCACATAAAAGTAGCTGTTATGTGAAGTAACGTGGCTGTTTGGCCACTGTATCTCTTGAGAATAAAAGACAAATGCAGGAATTTACGTTATTAATGCTAAACAAGTGTAGCCCACAACAAAGCGGGGACACAGTTTATGTTCTTGATGGCAGATAGTGAGAACTCATCTCTTACTGTCCCTCCATCTTCACAGCCCATTGTCCCTTTGGGAGCTGGCACAGGATGTAAACTGGGACTGTTCCTGTCCTTTAGAGTTCCTGAAGGCTGGGTGACAGTGCTTGGCCCTCGTGAATGCAGCCCACAGAGCCCAGGACCAAAGGATAGTTGATTTCCTTCCATTCCTAGCCCATGCCATCATTTGGTTCATCTTGTTCCTAAAAAATGAAATCTTGGTACTGAAGGCTGTGAAGAGCATAAACCCAGGACATTTGCAAATAGGCATGTCAGTACAGCCATGCCAGTGTGTTCCTGGATTCAGGTGTTTTTCTGAGTCCAACTATTTCAGTGTCCTATGGATGAAGTGGTCACCTGCTGTGAGGTATGTAAATCTGCACAAGTGAGTTCCATAGCAGTGGGCACACCTCAAACCCAGAAATTCCTGCTTTGTAGGAGATGAACAGCTGGTGCAGTGGACAGGATGTTGACCTGGCACTGGATAATGCAAGCCAGTTACTCCTGCATTTCCAGGCTGTGCTTCCCCTGGGAGCTCCATGGCATGGGAGCTGTCCTCACCCAGTGCCACTGAGACAAGGCAGTTCACATGGACAGCAGCATGGACACTTCCCAGCAGCTGTCTTTGGCAGGGAAATGCAACAGGAATGGCATTATTGAACAGTGGAAATAATAAATTCAGGGAAAGGCTCATTCGTTACCAGGAATGGAAAAAATCCAGTGCGAGTTCTGAGCTCCTCTTGGAACTTGCTGTCTTGTGTCTGTTTGGACAGAAGAGCAGTAAGGTTCTTTCTGATCCCTTGTGGTTTTAAAGCTCTGGACCTCAGCTGCAGATAAAAATGGCCAGGAGATCTTGGGGTTCTTCCCGGGGCTGTTGCTTTTCCCCATGACAATGAAGAGTTGGGTGTGGCTGTAATCATGCAAGAGCCACTGCTGCAGCCTCCCCGTTCCCTCTGGTTTAACAACGTGCTGGGAAATTGGAAACAATTTCTTGCTTAACTTCCTTGTCTTGAGGTATGCTTGATCCCTCAGGCTGGGTGGTTGTTCCCTGGAACAGAAAGTGTTATTTTTTTGCTACTTCTTCTGTCAGAATTAGGTCATTGGTTTGGATTTTCTGTAAAGACTTTCTCAAAACTCCCCATATCTTTTTTTCTCTTGTGCTCAGACAAGCTTTGTTCTCTTTTACAATTCAGGCCTGCATAAAAGCAGGCATCTCCTCCAATCTGTTTGTAAATGATGTAGTTACAATGATTTGGTTCTTTCCTGAACTGTGCAGTGCTCCCTGGGGAAGTGTCACCCTCCCAAAGGTGACCTGCCAGTGTGTCACCCAGGCCTGTGATGGATGGCACAAGCTCTCCACCTGGAACTGCAGAGCTGGCTTCACTGTTCCTGGGACAAGTTTTCAGTGTTTCTGAAATCCTGTTCAGGTCTTCCCTATCCAGAGTGGGGACATGAGAATTTTGTTCCCTTTGTAGCAAATCTCTTGCCATCTAGTGTTTTCCAGTGCCTTGTTTCTTGGATTTCAGACACTGGGAGAAGGGACTTTTTTTTTAAACTTTGCTTTCCAAGGTGTTTGTGCAATATTCTTGTGGGATTGTGATGTGATGTGGTTGTTTTTTTTTTTTTTAATGGCAGATAGATGAGATTTCAGGAGTTTCCATTTCTTTATGGTTTCCTTTCCTTGATGCTTCAGAAATCTGGATATGTATGATCCTAGACAAGCAGTTTTCTCTGGGGAGGTACTCAAGGGGCACATTTCTCAGAGGCAGAAGTGCTTGTCTGTCATTGGCTTGTACCAGTCTGAAGGAGGGAGCCAGCTCACTGCCACAGGACCTGCATCTGCAGTTCCTGGCTGGATCAGATCATGCCCAGCCAGCCTTTTAATTTGTGCTGTGCTAAATGGATCTTGATTCCTGATGTTATTAGCAAAGCAGAGCCCCAGGTGGCTGTTGGGAGCTCTCCTACATAAATCATTTTAAAAGTGGCAGAAAGGAGTTAACTGGTTGTGTGTTTATTTCCAGTATGAAGTGAAAGCCCCTGTTCCTTCAGCATGCTTCAGGAATATCTGCAAGCAAATGGCAAAGATGCATGAAGCTATATATGATCTCCTTCCTGAGGAGCAAACTCAGGTGAATGTTATTTTTGAGCTTCATCTCACAGCTTGCTTGCAAATGCACATGGCCTTGGGAACAAGAGAGACTTTATCTGGGGAGAGGGGGATTCTTTTTTGAGTCCTGGTGAAACCTACATGTTAAAGGGCTTGGCAGCAGTCACATGGACAGCTTGGGCTGAGCTGAAGGAAGTATTCCAGTGTGTAGGGAGAGCGATGAGGCACACAAAAAGAATGGACTTCAGGATTTTGAGTTGCTTTTTAATGTCTAGAGATGGCAGTCCAGGAATTAGTGCTGAAATGCTGTGCAAATGGCAACACTTCAGGGCTTGAGTGCAGCCCTCTGAGAGGATTATTCTATAACACTGCTCGGAATCAGTGGCTTCCAAAATGTATTACACACCCAAATTGTACCAGATGTGTTTTTGCAGGATTTTGCTGCAGTCATTGCTACTGCAGAGTTGCAAACCTTAAGTACAGGAAGGACTGATCCAGTCATTGAATACAAGTTGTAATTTCTCTTTCACATTAGATTAAATGGTCCCTTACAGCACAGGAAAGAGATTTGTTATCTTCTAGGCGTAGTACAAGTTGCTAGATACTTCAGACAAGAGAGGAGAAAAGTTCATGTTCCAAAGAACATGTCCTCTAAGTGCCACACACAGTGAATAGGTGAGGGTGTCCTGGATGGTGCAGACTGTGTGTGGCCAGAAGGGCGAGACCCAAGCACTGGCAGAAGGAGGAACCACGTGAGTTGCTGAAACAAAACTGAAAGTCAGTGACTGAGGGTGTTGGCAATGTTTCCCTCTGGAGGCAGAGATGTGAGCATGGGCACAGTTCCTGACTCTGCTGCTGTGGTTTCTTCCAGATGTTGTTTTTACGAATTAATGCAAGCTACAAACTCCACCTGAAGAGGCAGCTGGCCCACCTCAATGTGGTCAATGATGGAGGACCTCTGAACGGGTGAGCTGGGGCTCTTCTCTTCTTTCACTGTTTACATAAGCAGGCATTGGGAGGGTGTCTTCTGCAAGGAAGCTGTGATTCCAGAATCACAGCTCCATGTTTCAGTATATCTCATTTGGAGCTTGCCTACACTAAAGGACGTGACTTGTGCCATTCCACAGTAACTAGGAGTGCAATCCACTTGGTAACAGCCTGAGAGTTGGACATTGTCTGACTGCAAACCTGCTGGTAGGTGTCCTCAGCTCATGGATTGCTTTCTCTCCATTTGTGTGACAGCAGCAGCCACAGTTTAATTAGCAGGAATTGTGTGATTCCTGAAACAGTTTTGAAACGTGGATGGTGACTCATGGTGCTGGCAGAGTAAAAATAGGAGAAAGTAGCATTTCATCTGTGCAGTGGGCAGCTCTGCAGGAATGGTTTTTAGAGCAGAACTAGATCTGAAACAGAGATTATGCTCACAGAGCTTTTCCCCTTCCCTGCCACAGCCCACTCCATCCCCAAACAGGTAGCTGTCCTGAGAGAGGGTGCCTGGCTGTGCCTGCTGTCCCCACCTGACAGGAAAAGCCTCTTGCAGGCTGAATTCTGTTGTCAGATGGACTGTCCCCTGAAACAGTGGAGTTTTTAATTGTTCCTGATGACCTGGGGGCAGTGATGTGTTTGCAGTGTAGCAAGGGTGAATGAAACCCATGGGCCTACCCACATGCAAGAAAAGATTGTCTTAGGTTGCAGAAGTCTGGGAAGAAAGTTGATAATGCTTCACGTGTCACTGGAATGAAAGTTTTGTTCCTTACCAGTTTATTGTTGCTTCTCTTGCTTACGTGCATTCCTCCTTGTACTTTGTGCAAGAGTTTATCTGAGCTGGCTCTCTGTACGTGTGGTGAGTTCACAAGGTGACATTCCATTGCCTTTGCTATTTGTAAAGGTGTTTGTAACCAAGCTCACGGAGCATCCGCTGCAGCCCCAGCTGCAGTGAGAGCCCCTGGGTGTGCTCGGGGTGTTTCTCCCTGGGATTTCCAGTCCCAAACACGGCGCTGTGCTGTCTTCATCCTGTGCTCCTGGTTTGGTTCTGTCCTTGTGGCTGCGTGGCCTGGATCCCTTTTGGTTAGAAGAGTTGAGGCAGGTGTTCCTGGTGACCTGCTGGGGGTGTTCCCCAGCAGTCAGGAGGTCTCAGCTGGCCCAGGACTGTCTGATGGCAGCAGTTTTGTACTTCAGACACATCTCTTAGGGAGCTGGGGCTGTTTGAGAAGGGGAACATCAAACCCTGCATGGCACTTGCTGTTGTTCCAGCAGTCTTCACTGACCAGGTTTTTAACGTGGTTTTCTGGTCCTCATTGTGTTTAAACTGCTTGTTTCTGTAATAATAGTAAAAATCCAGGCCTGTGAATCCTGGTTAACTTTTTTGCTATGTAAATGCAGCTTCTGTGTCTACATCTTGCTAGCAAGAAGCATCGTGATGCCTGACACATTTCAACAGTATCTGAGGGATTTTAATTCTGTGTAAACTGTTACAAACAATACAGCTGTTGTGCTGTTCGGTTGCTTTTTACATTAATCCTAGAATCACAGAATCATTACCCTCTAGAATACAGAAGTTAATGTTGCAATAATTAATATTCTTCGTTGGAATAGAATTGGGGGTTTAAGTCTAGATAAGCCTGGGATTACAGCAAGAGAATAGAAGTTTTAAATGCCTAATTCCTGCTGAGTTTTCTGAACTCATGGTTTGATCTCCCTTCCCTAGAACTAGTTTTACACCCAGCAGTAATCCTGTTATGGATGATCACTGCTGTAAAATAAACCACATCCATAGCATTGAGTTTTGAACTGATACTTAAAATATCTAATCCAGGCATAGGATTTGAACATGTATTGTAGCAATTGTGTGCCAAAGTCCTCGACAAACCCTGTCTGCTTGTCCAAGCACTCCAGGTGGATGTGATGGGGTCACATTCTAATCTTGCTGTGTGTTTCACTGCAGGCTGGTTACTTCAGATGTGGCTTTTTACACTGGAAACCTTCAAGCTTTGAAAGGCCTTAACAACTTAGATCTAAACATGGCTGAAATCTGGGAGCAGAAGAGGTGATAATCCATTGGGAGCAGTCACTTGGCTCTGACAACAGACTGACTTTCTTCCAAGCAGCGTGACGACGGTGAGGTGAATACTTGAGCCCAGAGCCCCAGCAAGGGCAGGATTCAGAGTCGGGGGAGCTTAGACTCAGAGGGAGCTGCAGGGAGAGATCCTTCCAGTGTCCTTCAGCAAGAAACAAGTGATCAGCTGTCTGTGCAATGTTTTTTCATTCTCTCTGGAAACAGACTCAGGTTTCTTTGGACCAAATCCAAAAGAACACATAGCTGTAACACAGCTGTAGTTGTCTAGAATGCTCTGTATATCTTTATATTAAAAAGATGCTTTGCATTTCTTCTAGTGCAATGAAATTCACATGGTGTCCCACCTTATTTAATGATGGTACAATATAAAAACCTTGCAGTTGGAACTCTGTAGAAAATGTTTTTCTCTATGAAACTATGCTGTTCTAAAATTTATTTTTTTACAGAACTTTATATAAATAAATGTCTTTTGATTGCTCACATATAGGATTCAGCTTTGTTAGGGAGCAGTCCTGTTCCAGGGGATTTCTCAGGACCTAAAATCTGAACGAGATGATTTCCTAAGCCAGGGCCAGTTCCTCAAAGCCATTCCCTGTGGGAAACAGGAGTGACCTGACCCTTGTCAGCAGTGACAGGGTAGCGTGGGGCTCCTGGGGGAACTGGGAGATGGGAAAAAGGCTGGTGTTAAGGATGGCCACCTCCAGCTGCCCATGGCCTCACCAGAGGGGAGGGACAGCAACACAAAGAACAGGGCAGGAAGAATTTTAAAGGTTTTAGGCCGCTTATAAAAGGCTGCACCGTTAAGGAGAACAGCTGAAATCCACGTCTTTTGGAGTTTTGAATCCTACCTTTAACAGACTGGAGACTGCCAGTACTCAGTACAAGTGCCTGCATTTCTCACCTCACCCCTCTGTACCTGACCCTGGTCGAGTGCCTAACCCTGAGGTGATCATGTCTCATGGAATGGTCCCTGCTGCAGTGTGTGTGTGTGTGTGTGTGTGCCTGTGGTGCCCTCAGCCAGGCATGCTGACCTGGTAGCATAACACGTGTCATTCACTGTCAGTCAAAATAAAGCTCTAAAATCACAGTTGTTTTTAAAGACCGACTTCTTTAATGATACATACCAGTGTTATACTAAGCTTATAAAATAAAGTTGTCTGCATGTAAATACAAGAGAAACATTAAGAAATCAATAGTGATCAGGACAGGGATTTCGATTCCTGTACAAATTTAGAAACTCAAGAGAAGATAAATTAACATACATGGCTGTGACAATATGAACATAGGTGTAGTCAACGTGATCCATTTATTGAAAAAAGAGGGCAGATCAAAGATTAAGATATTAACAGGAGATCCAGTCTTAAATGGGATGTGAAAAAGCAAACACCACATGTGGCTACTGAGGCATTTTTCTCAAGTATTGGATTCTTTGGGCAAGTTTGGAACACGGATGATTCCCACTCTCACAATATGGAAATGGAGGTATTGACAGCCTTACCCCAGTACCTCAACATACAACTGGGATAGGACATCCCACTTGTAGTTTGGGGGGGTTTGAAGAGGGCTACAGGTTGTGAGCACATGAAATACAGGGTTTTAAGAGCCTGTTTAGCAGTAGTGAAACTTTTGGTTTTCAACTGTGCCTTCCTAAAACGTCACAGAGTTGCCAACCATGTTGTCCCACATGTATTGCTTCACAGCTTTATTTCTGCAGTTACAAGCAATTCAAAACTACTGAATTCGAGGCGAGCCTCTGAACTTCTTATCGAAGAAGATCTGTCCATCTTCCCGTGAGACAAACAGTATTGCACTTCAAGGTTATATTAACTGAGTTACAGAATCTCTTTAAGGACTGAAGCATTATTTACGCACATCCATGGCGCTTATGTGGCTGCTTAAAGATAAGCAAGAGAAATTAATTTTAAATTAATACTGCAGGGTACTGTGAAGATGACAAAGCTTAGGCCCTCTGTGTACTTAGGTTTCTAATGCTTAAAAGGTTCTTCCACGACCAGGCTGGCTGGGCACAGCAGCCCCAGCCCTGACCGTGCCCTCTCCTGGACTCAGTGGTCCAGGATCCGCAGATTGCCAGATACAATTTTGTTCTCTAGTAGAGCTCCAGCTGGGATGTCAATCCTGTCACCGTGGTTTGCAATGATGATCACTGTTCCCTGGGGATACAGAAAAGAAAACAAGGGTTCAGAAACCTCTTACCTGTTGATGTGGAAGGAGGGAATAGGTTGTCTGGAGAAGCAGTCAGGTGTCAGCTGTACCACAGCCAGAGCCTGAATGCATTTAGTTTTATTGTTTCTGCATACACATTTGGGGGTCTTCTCCCCCCAGAACAAAGGTTTTAAACAAGCATTACCAGAACCTCTGGAATTACCATGCTAGATCCTATCGGCCTACAAGCAGAACTGGTAACTTAGTTGAAGACATGGTTGCTCTAAGGCCTCTTGTCTTGTCTACTTGCTTTAAAGTGGAAAAATGTTACTCCCACCCCTGGGTGTGTCCCAGGAAGGCTCCTGTTCCAGCTGAACAGCAAATGTGGGGACAGAGAGACAGCCCACAGCCTGAGCTTGTGCCAGGATGCAGCACCACCTTCCACCCCTGGCAGCTGCCAAACTGCCCTAGAGAACTGCAGGTGCTGCCAGGACTGGCAAGATGCTAAGGAAGAATTTGAGAGAAACTAACTTGCTCAGCTGCACCATTTACTAATGAATCAAGAACCCCAAAGCAATGCAAAAGGGCCTGAAAAGGGGTGGTAAGGCCAGCCTAGGAGGGAGGTGGGGCTGAGCCAAAGGACAGAGGTGGCAGTACTGTTTGAACAGAGATGTGAGGTCTCTGGTGCTTTCAAGGTTCATAAATAAACCTGGGTCTGCATGGAGCAGCAGCTCTGGCAGCAACATCCTGCAATCCATCACAAGGGTCGCTGTCCAGCCATGGCCTCTGCCATCTTTGGGCCAGTTACCCAATTCCCAGGAGTGCTCCTATGGACTCTGTGTACAGGCACTGCCTCAGGATCAATTGCCAAGGAGCAGAGATCAGTCGTGTTCATTGCAGCAGCATCCCCACTGCACACTCACCTTTAATGAAACATTCTTCCCAAATGTAACATCACCTGAAACCGTGAGATGATCCAGCTCCAGCATATCTGGAATACTTTCAAACCTTCGCAGGTAATCTTGAACCTTTTGGAAAGAGAAAACAAAAGAGACCATTTTAAAGTCATCTGTGGATTAAGACAAGCATGGGAGGAGCCTCTTGAACACTCTTCAGGAACCTTCCTATAACCTACAGATGCATCAATACAAAAGTTGCTACTTTGTAATTGTGATTTCTTTCAGAAACAAGTGTGAGGAACAGTAGGGGGGCTGCCCACCAGGCTGGGTGAGCCCTGGGGAGCACAGAGAGCCAGCTCACCTCCCCTAAGGGCTGCAGAAGCACCCAACATCCACAGCAAATATCTGTGTTCTCACAGCCTTCACAAAGAGCAAAAGGGAAGGCCCAGGTGTGCAGAGGTAGATAAAGCAAACCTCTCTTTTCCCTCAGTTATTGCTATGAGCTGCATCTCTACTCCAAGAGGTGTTCACCTTTGTGAAGGAGCTTCCCAGTTTGACAAGAGGCACCGTTGGGAATTCGCGCTTCTCGCTCATCGTCAGAGACCCCGCGTTAAGGCTGTACAGATTGGACATCACGAGCAAGAGATCCGAGGTGGTCTTCACAGGCAGGAAACGACTACGAGGTACGTTTATCCCCAGAGAGTTCTCAAAACTCTTGATAGCAGCACCCACTGCGGTCTCCAGCTGGATAACATTCAAGCCTCCATCCAGAGTCTGGAAGAGAAAACTCAGGTGAACACATGGAGCAGGTCCTGGCACTCAGAACTGGAGCCCAACGTCAGCCAGAGCTCTGCCCTCACCCCCAGTCTGGCTCTGTGAGGCAGCAGTGCCTGTTACCCACCCAGAAACTAAAAGTTTGTTTGGGACAGTGTCCTCTAAACCCTTGCCAGCTGATTACCTTTGGGTTAACAATGATCTCCATGTCAATGGCATTCTTCTCTTGCAGCCTTTTAATTGCAGACAGAGCAATCCACAAATTGTTGGTGTTGAATATTTTGAATTTCGACACAGACTTGAATTCATCCACGTGTGCTTTAGGGACCTGAGCTATCTCCACCAGCCTCAGCTTGTTCTCGTACTGCGTCAGCGTGCCACCCTGCAAGGGGCAAGTGAGAGGGTTTAAGTCCTGTTCATGAGGAGCCAGAGAAATCCTCCCCTCAACACAGGCAGATGCACTGGTCTGTTGGCATTTGAAGCTGAACCCCAGAGAAAACATATTTCTTGTTTTTAGTAACCAGCTACCAGGTTACTAATTATAGAGCATGTTTAAAGTACAGTCAGGACCATCCAATGATCGTATTTCAGCACTCCAAGACAGTTAATTCCTTTAATGAAGGTTGTTGGGAATATTTTGCAAATGCTGCTGTTGTCAAGAATCACCCTCAGCAGTACTTTGTTAATATTTTGGGAATATTTTGCAAATGCTGCTGTTGTCAAGAATCACCCTCAGCAGTACTTTGTTAGATGATGGAGCAAAAGGTAAATTAAATCTGCTGTGCTTTTATTGGACTAAGTCAGAGCTTCCCTAATGAATACAGAGAAAATCCAAATCCTCATTCTCACGTACGAAAGAAGAGAGGCAGAGCACAGTAGCAGGACAAATTACTGCAGGCTACAAGTATTTCATACACGTCATAAACCTGTGAGAAATGTCACTCCTGGACTCTGCACAAAGCCAGGGGCTAGGGCAGGAGCAGATGGGCAGCTGTGCCACACAGAGCTGTGCAATGCAGGGGTGGGAAGTGGCTCAGTCAGTTTCCTGTGAGACACAACTGCTGCATCCCAGCCCTCAGTGCTGTTTTCAAGCTTCCACCTTCAAGCTTCTGCCCCCAGTGTAGGTGACAGTTTGGAGAAGGTGCAGAGCTTGTGACTTGCACCCTGCACAAATCCCTTGTGCTTCCAGGCCAGCCCAGACTGTCCTCATCTGCTGCTGCCCAGAACACAGATCAAATCTGTTCCACGAATTACAACTTCCTAAACTTGCTGATTTTGTGCATCTCAAATTAGGTCTGAGCTGATGTGTTAAATGGTGCCTAAAATAGCTGTGAAGAGACTGGGTGTATGCCTGAATCCATGGATTCAGAGGAAGCTGGAGATGGCCACCAACACTCTCAGACTCTCACCCATCTCCCTTTACCTTCACATCCGCCCGGGTTTTGTTTGTGACTTCCATGACAAATTCACAGCGTTTTCCATTGGGTGGGTTCATGAGGTGGTTAAGAATGTAAAGGTCCACAGTGGCACCCAAATTATCTATATTGGACACAAAAATATATTCCTTCCCCTCTGCAATGAGGTTGTCCAGCAGCCCAGAGTTGTAGAAGCTGGCGTAGATGTCTCCATGTCCTGGAGGGTACCAGCACTCCGTGTTCTCTCCTGAGTAAGAGACATCCTTGGCTATTGGCAGCAGAGTTTCCTTGTTAATTCTGGGATACCTGTGAGGACAATGGGTCTTGTTACATCCTCACCAGTGTCAGACTAGCATAAAATAAAAATATTACAGTGAAGGTGCAGCCCCATGGGCTTCTGGAGGCGTGCTTTTCCTGAGTATGCTGAACTGGAATTCTGAGCTGTCACTGAGAAGCTACAGAATGCAATCTATCCACTCAAGGATGTAAAGGCACGGTTCTCAGGCCACACTGCAAACCAACTCTCCTCTGGCAGGCAGGTCCAGAGTATATCAGACACCCCTCTGACCCCAAAAGCCACCTGGATTAGAGTTTGTTCTTCATAAGGAACCACGGTCTGTCTCCCTCCAGAGCCCAAGGATACTAACAGCAAATTCAGGAATCAGGGGGCCAGCAGCCAGTACACCACTCTTTGTACATTTCTTAGAAACTGGGGCCTACACACCCCCCTCTCCCCAATTTTAATACATTGCCCTTGACTCTGCCCAACCCCCTGATGTTTCAGTCTCTGCACGAGGCCCAAAAGAGACTGGACACAGGTACAGAAGACACCATTGCTACCCCAGCACCTCAAAGCCAAATCCACCCCATTTGGACTATGGAGAAACAAGCTGTTTCCTTCTACCCAAGTGGAGAAGTCTTTTGATACCTGCTTTGATTAAAAGTATATATCTTCACACGGCTGTGACTGTATTTCTGCAGGATTTTCTTTGTGTCATCGTCTGTGTTGAAGGAATTCATGAGAACCAGAGGAACATCGGTGTTGTAGGATTTGTTTAAATGCTGAGATGGGAAATAAATGGTAAATTCAGCATGTATTATTAGCTTTAACTCCTGACACCTGAGATTTTGAGAGAAAGAAATTAGGTGAAACAGACTGGAAATAATGAATGCAGGATAAAAAAAAAAAGAGATGCACTTACGCTACAAAAAGAATAATCCATCAGGTAAAGGAAAATAAATCCTTGTTAGTTGTAAAGATAAGACTCACACTAATTAATGTATTTTTAATTAGTGAATCTTTGTTTTTAAACCTGCATTGAGATCTAAAATTTGAAACCACAATGCCACAAAATGATCACTTTAAGTTTTAGCTACTGTTGATTACAAAAGGCATGTTTTCCATCAAATTGTTGCAGTCTGTCAAGGTGACATTTCCACACTGTCTCTGCACAGGAAGCACTTCCACGTTTTCTTAGCAGACTGAGAGATGGACAATTGTATCAAGAGCACATAATAAATGAAATGTCACCATGTTAATTATTTGGGAACCTATAGCATGGAGTTGAAATACATAAGACCATTTCCACGTGCACAACAAAGGCAAAAAAAAAATCAGAGATCACAACAGTTCCACTGAAAACAGAAGGTGCAGGGGGAAAAGAGAAAGACCCTTCAGTGAATTTTAAGCTTTGTGTATCAGCTCACCCTCCCCTGCTGGAGCATTTGGGGTCATTACACTTTGGTGGAGGCAGAGACTTCCACAGTGATGCTTTGGAGAAAGGGCTGCATCAGTTGGATGTAAATTTGAGTTTGCCATAGAACCATCTAACACACATGGGACAGCCACTCCAAACAATATCACACTGAGGCAAAAACTGTTGGCACTCCAGAAACCGGGGAGCAGGCACACCCATCTCCTAATCTAATAACTGTCTTCATTATCTGCTCTAGGAGGAATATTCAGCATTAAAAACATAAGCTGAAATGTCCTCTCCCAACACCAGCAGCTGTTATTTTCTTTTGCTCTTCTTTCTTCAGAGGAAAATGCCAACAAATTTCTTCCAGTGCAAGTGTTTAAATGCATGAAGGAACTTGGAGCTGCTGTGAAAAGCTTTGTTCTAACGCACATAAAAAACCCTTTTTTGAAAAGATAAACTTGCAGCTGGAGGAGTCAGGAACAAGCCCAGGAGTTAGCCAGGCCAGACAAGCTCTACAGTGTGACTGCTTGTGTTCCTGGACACAGTCCCCCTGTCCAGGCTGGTGTGCACAGGCTGGATCACACTTGTGCTAACACATGTGGGTTGAGTCGCTGACTGCACCGTCCCTTTCGTGTCAGTTCTTCCCAACTGAATTCTCTGCTTCACCCCAGCACCATGACCAGACCTCATCTCCCTCTCCTCTTTTCTTTTGGCAAGCCTCCACTTGATCCCTCTTAACAAGCCATGCAGGAGCAGCTCAGTGTGTGTTGCCTCCTCCAAAGCTCCTCAGACATTACCTCGATCTGCTGCACTGTCAGGTCCAGGAAGGTGTTCTCGTTCCGCACCCCGATGAGGCTCTTGGGGCCTTTGCAGCCCATGCTTGTGCCCAAGCCACCATTGAGCTTCACCACCACCAGCTTGTTCAAGACAGAAGCAATGTTATCAGGCAGGCCTCTGGCCTTGATCTTCTCATAGGGCTGGATCTGGGAAAATAAATGAACAACAAAAAAAAAAAACCCAAAAAAACCAAAGACCCAGCAGTCAGATATTCAGAAAGAAATTGCTTTCTCCTAAAAACATTCAAAACTTACAGTCTGGTGATAAACCCCACATTTATTCACATGCCTTATAACACTGAAGAACATCTGCAAACTGAGTCTACAATAACTGTTCTGTTATGATACAAAAAACCTGGTTTGTTACTATAATAACCTCTTTTCTCAAGAGGTTCTACAGACTTTGTGACACCAGGCACCATTAGCTTCATGCAGATGAGAAGTCAGGCCACTTGTCACAACCCTGTTCCTGCCCAGCAGAAGGGCAGGGGGATTCTTTGGGGACCATCAAACTCACTGCCCCAGAGGATGGCCCCTCTCCCCCTTCAGTCAGGCCACAAGTTAAGAACCAGGCTCTACATGCAAGGCATATAACTTTCCTTCCCTGAGCAGCTTAAACTCAAATTGTTTTGGTTTTTTTGGGGTTTTTTGGGTTTTTTTGTTTTTTTTTTTTTGCACTCTGAGGTTGTCAAAGGCAACGTTCTTGGGAAAATGTTGGTTCTTTAACTCAGTCTAAACTGATACAGAGTGGAAGAGAGTTCCTAGTTCTTATTCTGCTCTTTTCACAATGTGTTCATCCAGCTCATAACAGACCTTACAGGAAATCTGCTACCTCACTGACAGCTGTTTCCTACAGGTTTAAGAACAGAGTCTGGGTTACATTTGGGGCTCGTGATTGGAGAGCAAAATCAGGCTCATGATGACAGTATGCCTCCCATTAGGTACTGCTGTCCCCTAACTCAAAGCACCCAAGTCAAAGAAATAATGGTAACAATGCCACAGTAAGAATCATGCCAAAACTGTTAGACCAGAATCAATACAATTACCTTTTAGCCTTCCTTTCTAGAGATTTTCTTTTGAAGAAAAGCCCTGATGTTCCAGTGCTGTAGCATTCTAGCTGCTAGAACATTATTTTAATTCTGATAAGGGGTGTGTAAGACCCACAGCTGGTTTCCAAAACCAAATACATACAGAGTAGTTTTCAGAGCTGTGTTTGCTTTGGGCAAGGGCTGGGGTTCAAATGGAAATTCACACTGCCCTGGAACAAGAGTCGTATTTCTTACTGGGATATGTGGGGGTAGAGAGGACAGCTTGTGCAATTCCAGCATTCCGGGACACCGTGGGCAGCAATCAGGGCAGATCCCTCACAGGAGGGAAATTCTGCCCATGGGATCTGGAAAGCTTATAGGATGCATTGCAAGGTAAGATAACTCCACGTGGAGGTCTCGTGGCTGGGACAGAAAGCAGCACCACAATCACTTCATGATTGTGATCACAATCATTTCATGAGGACACAGGCAGGAACTTCCTTCCAAACTGCCAAGAACTTTTCAGGAACAGAAGTGCACAAAAAGTGGACTCTTGCTGTGCTTTGTCAACAACAGAGATTATGTCCAGGCTGAAACACCCTGAAAAACAACTGTTCTTCTCCTTAACAATGAGATGATCAATCCTGGGTTTAATGTCTTGGAGGTACATCAAGAAGCTCAAAGAACATCCTGCTACCAGCAGGACCTACAGAGACTTACACTCAGATTTACTACTTCCCATCCACTCCAAGGTCAGTAACACCCTGCATTAGTCTGTACATGGAATAAAAACATCTCATCTTGAGCTTTAGCTGGGTGGGATGTGAGTCACATCCATGATGTTCTGACACTGTCTGACATCCAAAAAAATTATCTCAACTTTCAAGTCTCAGTATGTTCTTGCATCACTCACAAAAAGCAGAAAGTCTGACACTCAGTTCGGGGCCAGACTGCCTCAAAAATCATTTGCTTTTGCTAAAGTGCCAACAACCTTTTGATGCTTTCACCTATCATGCCTGAAACCAGCTTTTGCAGAATGTTCAGAGCAGAAGTCCTGAAGAAGGTAACAGTTCCATCAAGGACTCAGTTCACCGGATGTTTCACCAGTTACAACACAAAATTTATGACTCAGCCTCATTAAATGTTTCAGTTTCTTCTGGCACAGGCATTGGAAACATCAACTTGGCAATAAAGCCCCGGATCTTGAAGGGTCTTTAATTCAGAGAATAACAAATGTCAAAAAGTCAAGTTCCAGCAGGAACACTGCAGCACCAGGACTGCTGGATGCCAGTGCCATCAATCCAACAGTGCCAGCCATGTGCAGGCACTAATATGCACAAACACCTACAAGCCTATACACAACTGGAGAAGTGCTCCACAGCAATAAAAATCAATTCTTGCTCTAAGGGTTTGCTTGACAAGTGCATGCTGATGGGGAAGTTCTTCAGGAAAAAGCAGGGGCAGGAATGACATGCATTACAGATGCATGGCTGCAGTGCTGCTCACTTTGAGACACGTCTGGCAGCCCTGCTTTGGGACTGCTCTAAGATGACATATGCAGCTTCTTTTGTTTTGCAGCCAATGTCACAGAAGTGATTTCTTGGAACAGCCTGGATGAGGCAATGTTGGGAGTTTGACTAACAGATTCCAGCAGCCTACTCCTACTGCAAGGAGGCTTGCAAGAGTTTGTCAGAGACAGACAAAATGAGCATCAGGGCTGTCATCGTGGGCAGACAGGAGAGGAGGACGCCCCTATTAGTTAATATCTACTTACAGTTAGAGGAAACATTTACTCAGCACCAGGGGACAGTTCTAGAAACAGCACCACATGAAAAGGTCTCTGCCCTCGTGAGACCCCACCTGCAGTGCTGCACCCAGGTCTGGAGTCCTTGGCACAGGAAATCTGTGGACCTGTTAGAGCAGTGCAGAGGAGAGCCACAAAGGTGATGGGAGAGAGAACAACCCTCCTGTGAGGTCAGGGTGAGGAGAGCTGGGGGTGGTCAGCCTGGAGAAGAGGAGGTTTTGGGAGACCTTCCAGGAGCCTTCCAGCACCTAGAGGGGGCTTACAGAGGAAAAGAAACTTCTGACACAGGCTGATACAGATAGGAGAAGGGGAATAGTTTTCAACTGCAAAAGGAGAGATTTAGATCAGATCTTAGGAAGAAATTCTTTACTCTGAGGGTGGTAAAGCAGAGGAACAGATCAGCCAGAGAAGCTGTGGCTGCCCCATCCCTGGAGGTGTTCAAGGCCAAGTTGAATAGGGCTTGGAGCAACCTGGTGTCCCTGTGCAGGGCAGGGGGGTGGAACAAGACAATTTTTAAGATCCCTTCCAAACCATTCCACAATTCTGTGAACCCTTAAAACCTGTTTCCAAAGTTGAAGATTAAGAAGATATTTAGCTTTTGAGTAAGGGCATAACATTCATTCTTTTCCTTCTTGATATAACTCATTGAGGTGACAAGCTGAGCTGCAGACAAGAATCCAACCTCTGGGGAAGAAAAAAATAAAGGCTCTAATAGACAAGCTCCTTTCACACTCACATTGCTTTGGATGCTCTCTTTACATCCCAGATGAGGTTCTGCATTGCTGTTCTGAGGTTAACTTGATCACTGCAGTTCTCTCAGAGGCCTCCCAGCAGGACTTTGCTATTGCTTCCAATTCAAACAAACAGATGGCTGTAATCTACATCGAGGGGATTAAGTTACACTTGCCATGTCCACATTCTTTACCTCCTCTCCCTGTTAACTGGCACTCTCAGTGTACTTTCTTCTCTGGAGACTGTAACAGTAATGGGTCCTAACTATGCGAGCTATCACTGTAAGCCTTTGGACATATGAAAGCAAAGCATCTGGAAGGAAAAAACAAGGCAGAGGTTTACCAATATAGTGTGAAATGGGTTCAGTCTTCTGTTACTGTCATCAGTATAAGTTGTTACACTGAAAACGTGGAGGTCAGGGATGAAATCTCCCATTGCAGAGAAAACCAGGAATACTACAAAGCAATAATTTCTGTTTCAATTTACTGACAGGAGACTTTATTTGTCTTCAGGAAGAAGCAGAAGCTTCTACATTCAGAGAACAAATACAAGATAACACACTAGATGGTCCACAGAAGTCTCATCAGAAATTCTGCTTCTGCGCAGCACTGTCCCTTGGCACTGGGCAAAAGCCTGAAACACTCTTCCCCACCTAAAAGACAAAGCCCATAAATCCAATAAACTATTCATGAACTTTTTAAACCTGCTAAATAAATAAACAAGAAACAAACCCACACTTTGGGAGATCTTTTGTGTGCCTCTGTTTACAGATATACACGTATGTCTGTGTTTATACACACAGAGGCACACAGACACCCCAACATATGCCTTTTGCTCTACTAGGGATCAGCTGAAGATTAGACTTGCCAGAATTCCCAGCAGCAAAGCAATTCTCCAAAACAATCACAGGCAAATCAATTCACACTGCAAAGAATTTGGTGCTTTCTAGGCCATGATCCTTGCAGTGTGAAATTCTCCAAGCAGCCAAGCATCCCACCACCTCATAAAACAAGGTCATCCCTACAGGCAATTATAAATCACTTGCAAGTATAAATGACTTGCAAGATTACCAGCAAACACTTTTTCTATACACCAACCCCTGTGCTGTTCTAACAACAGCAGAAGGAGAATATGCTCTGAGGTTTTATAGCTAGGAAAAGAAAACTCAGTTGAAACTGAAAAGAAGCACTCAAAATATGTGTTCACAGATGGATACCTGTCCCAAAGAACTCAATAATGCAGTCTTTCAAAAGTTATCCCTCTTTATCCCTTCTAAAAGCTCATACTGCTCTTACCCATACTAGCTAGACCAGTAACTCTGAAATTCTGATCTTTATGAAATCATCTTTTATTTAATAATTCCATAAGTCATACTCCTCAGTAAAGAACAATTTGGGAGGAGATCCCTTGGAATGTGTCTTATGAGGAACCCTTTTCATTTTCCACAGTATGTCCCTGACATGACTGATGCATTAAAAAGGAGGGAGTGGATACAGCAGGGAGAGATAGAAATCTTATGGTCAGCAGAAAGGAGAAAAGAAAAAAAAAAAAAAAAAAGAAATTTAACTCTGCTCTCAGTTTTCATAAGCACTCAAACCCACGTCCTGTCAGATCAGGAAGTCCAAGTATCCCTAAAAAAATTTACTATGAAGTGAAGGCGGCATAGAAGGAAGTTTGTTTGCAGATATTTTGCCCTAGCTCTCTTCTGTGGCACAAGCATGATTTAGAGCTCATGCTAGGAAGCAAAATTTCATTTCCCATCATGCATGCATCTCATCAGACCTGATTTTGCAGATCACTGATTTTGCAGAATTCTTACCTTTCTCTCTCTCATCAGAAGTTGCTACATAGCACAGGGACACATTTGAGAATGAGCAGTACAGACCATAAGGAAATAAGAGAGAGACTCTTTCTAATTCTGCCCTTCTCCACTCAGCCCTCTGTGACCTTAAGTTAGTTCTTCTTTAGCAGCTTGCCATGCCTGGCAATATGCCCCCAGTCCATTTCAGAGCCTTACCACAACCTCCACTTTGACATCTGCTCCAGATGTCCTACCTGGGCACTTTCAGACCTCTACAGAACTTGTAAGTTATTCCACTGAAGGTGTGCAAAACTTGAAAAATAGACAACAGCTCTTCCTCTCCACAAAGCAGCCATTCACTCGCATCAAACTTCTGTAATTCAATCCCTTCTCTTGGCACAGGGAACAGTTTATTCCTTTGATTGTCCTAACTGCTTTCTTACATATTTAAAGGACCTATCACCCCCCACCCCAGAGTCTCAGCCCCCCTACACTGAAAGAAATCCCCTTTTCTTCAGCCTTCCTTGTAAGTCATCTTATCTAGAAGTCCAATTTCCCACCCTGGCCTCTTCATTGAGGGCAGACTTCTCTCTCCAAAGCAACACTTCATTCACTGTTACAGTACAGAAAAGAGAGACATCACATGTTTTTGAAGTTAAAAGAAAACACTCAACCTTGGAAAAACCCTAGACTTGCTCTAAAACAGCATCATTCTTCAACGCTTTATAGAGCAGCCCTGCATCTGTTCTGGAAGTAACTGGACAGCCTGCCTTTCATGGGGAACAGAGCCTCGATTGAGGCACACAGAGAGCCTCAGAGAAGCCACAGGCCTGGGAGCACACAGAACTCCTGCAATATGCCAAGATCACTAGGCTGGGAAAAGCAAAGAGTTTGTAGCACAACTACACCATTCGTTACACAAGAGTCAAAGGACAGCCTAAGGCCACTGATGAATCAGTAAAATGAGGTTAGGTTTAATAGGAAGTATTTATTTCAGTACTAAACAGTGCTGAGAAAATACATAGTGCTTTTTCAGCAGCAGCTCAAATTACAGGTTATAAGTTACAACAACATAGACAACATTAGAAAATCAGGCTCCAAAACCTCCTACAGTCAACTCCTTGTTTCAGATCCCTCACTTTTACTGAGCTGCTGCAGGTTACAGAAGTTGCTAAATGAGATCTATTACCCAGCCCACTTGCCATATGTCCCTTTCAAATTATTAAACATAAAGGATTGCTGGAAACAGTCGCATCTGAGATGTGCAACCCTCTTCTACACGTAGGAGGGAAATGGGAACAAGGGTCCTCCCTACTCCCCCTCTAACACAGGTTTACTCCAGAGAAGGCACCAAATGGTGAGGTGGCATCTGTCCCATTTTGTTCCTCTGCTCCCAGAGCAGCTAACAAAATAATACCAAAGAACTTGACACGTATGGTAAGCAGAACCTGATGTTCAGGAAGACATACAACATATGTCAACAAATAATTATTTCTCAGTTAGAACCCCAAGTATTGTCCTACATGGTTTTATAGAACCATGGCAGACCCATTTGTTGGGAGAATACATAATTTGCTTTAAGTAGCAATTATCAGTTTTATTTTCCTTACAAACTGTCACTTAATCACAACTTACAGAATCTTCTGGAGGTCTCTGAATCTTCCCCCAGTCCACAGATGGTCCCTTTTCTTGTAGGAATCTATGAAATAGCTTCTTAAATCCTTCCAGGTCCTTTTTAGTGTGCTACAAAGAAGAAATGTATTAGTTAATGCTGGTATTCAATGCACACCTACTCAATCACAGAAGCATTTCTACAAATTGATGTGCAGTCTATTCACGAGAGTAATTTCATTAGCACTGAAGTAACCTTTAGGTAAAATTCCAGAAGTTACCAAAAGCTCATTTTCACTAAAATTCTGAGTACAAAACCAACTTGGAAACCTACAAAACAAGTCTTTTATCAAAATCATAACCATTACAATTTGGCCCAACATTTAAGATAACAGCTTTACCCTCCCTTTCTGCAACCCATTGAAGATTACACAGAACCTTTAATAAGTAAAAATGATTAAACACTTAATAACTCTGTCACCCAGTCTAGAGAGAACGGAAAGTCTCCTACTGACACTGTATCCTGGCTACTCTTCCACATAGGATCAGAGCACATCCTAAAAATAAGGAGCTGGAAATCTGTGATTTATCTCCTTTCTGAGACTTGCCTCAGTGTCCTGGATCCCATTTCTCATGCTCTGAGCAGCATCCACTGCGTGCTCCTTACCTCTATCTCATTTGAGTGTGCGGTCGCAAGGATCTTATCGAGTTCTACTTTCATTGAATACTCCAGCTCCTGCCGAATGACTTCCTGAAACTGTGAGGAGCCAGCTTGAGACATTGCTTTGCTGAAATCTTGAATAAAAACAAAATAAATTAAAAAAAAAAAAAAAAAACAACAAAAAACACCAAAAAAACAACCACCCAACTAGCTTATTTAGATTACAAATAGCCTTCAGTTTTCTTGAAAAAGACTGATAAGCTCATAAAATCCAGTCTTGTTTTATCACTGTGCTAGCATTCCAGGAATCTAAAGTTTTTGTTCCTAGTTACTTGGGGAACAGCTCTTAAACTGGGCCCAAAGAATAGTGACCCTTCTTTTCAAAACTCAAAAGTACCCCAAAGGACCAACGGTCCATCTCAAGAAGTATCCAAAAATCTGCAGCACTGCACTTTTCTACTAGAGAAGTCACATCCTACCACATCAACACACTTTATCTAGTAGAAGTGTGAAAAAGAAGAATTTTCTTACTGAAAAGTTATGTAGAATACTGTGATTGAAGGTATCCCTCTGTTCCACAAGCAAATAAAAACATAAGCTTTAATTATTTACACAGTGCACTTTCACAGGATCTTCTGTTTGTTCCAGTAAACATTCCCTTACTTTGTCATGAGTATTTTCACACTACAGCATTTCAGTTACTAAGCAACCTAGAAAATTGGGCTGTCTATCACTTCAGCATTTGTTTTGTTTTTGAGAGTGATAAATTCCACAAACGTGAAAAAGAGTACATACACAAATATTCTATAAAGTTTACCCTGCAGGAAGAACTGGGAGAGAACACGACTTTATTTTCCAACAGAAAGCATTGGAAGCGAGCGTATTCTCAAAAGACATTCTGAGTATGTTCTCTAAAGACCTCAGTTAATTTAATTTCTGCCAAATCCCTTGAGTGATCACTTCCCTGTAACACAGGGAGTGATGTATTGCCAAATATAGCTGGATTTTAGAAACACCCTGAATACTAGTGCAAAAAAGGGATGGGAGGAAACTTTACAAGTGAACAGAGCGACACTGACAGAAAACATTGTTAAAAGAGGAACCTGCATTTAAAGTCTACTTATTGAGAACATGCATTAAAAGGCTCTTCTATTGAGAATGTCTAAGAAAGTCAAAGATGGGTCATTTTAATGCAATTTTGATTTTATTTTATTTTTCTAAGCAAAGTATTCCACAGCCTCAGCCTCAGTGACAGTATCTAATCCTTGCTTTGAAGCCCACAGAAGCCATTTTCCTGACTGCACTGTTTTGCAGGTAGGGGAGGGAGAAAAAAAAAAAAAAAAAAAAAAGACAGACAAGTGCTGCAGTGCACATAGTATGTGTGGTGCAACACGGGAAAACACCAGCTCAAGATGAACAGTACACCGAACAATAGGTCCTTTTTTAAATCAAATGCTTCATTTAGGAGTAAAAACAGGTGAGAGTTGGAAGCCTGTTAGGTGTATCTTTCCGGGTCAAATGTGTAAAAGCACAGACAGCTCTCCACCAGGAAGCACTTTTTCCTACAGAAAAACAAGGAGGTCTGTACCAGCTTCATGCTTAATACCAAGCTGCTACAAGTATTCCTTTCATTCCTGCCCTTTGGGGTGATGGACACCGAAACAACTGCCAGGAGATGCTTTCATATGTTTCTAATCCTCCCTGCAGCATGTTATAGTACACCACTTCTGCTACAACAACAACAACAGTGGCCATTTCTCATTTCTGGCCGACCTGTAAAACATCTGAACCTCCCAGTGTGATGCAACACATCTCGTAAGGAACTCTGCAAATCCCAAATCTCAGCAGAGACCTTCAGTCGTGCCGTGGAACGCACTGGGGCTGAGGGAGGCACAGCCAGCCTCCCCTCATGGGGCTGCCATGCAAGTAGGAAAAGCTTGTTCTGCTCATATTAGCCAAAAATATTTGTGTCTACCAGAAATAAGCACTTAGAGACTAAGCAACATCACAAACAAACAGAGATAAAAAGGCATCATAGCATCATAAAAGTAAATCTATGACAACATCCTAGTTTAGGGGTCTTTTTTTTTTTTTTTTTCTGTAATATTCTAGGTTCTTCACAAACTCAATGAGTAAATACTAAACATGTTTGATCACCAACATCCTCACAGGAAAGCAAAGCAGACCTGTTGCTTTTTCCAATACCAGGGATCAGGCACACAGAGCAGCAACTGGTTGGGACAGCTCTTACCAAACCCCAGCCTGCCAAAGCTGCCAGCGCCGTACCCTTCAGTGGGGATATTTGGCTTTTCATTTAACATTTATCAACTACTGCGACCCCTCAGCCTCATCCAGACCCAGTGTGTCAGGACACAGCTGCTCAGGCAGAGCATTGCTAGTGCTGTTAGTCCACTTATTATTATTACAGGGAAAGAGAGAGGAAGGACATGGCTGGAGTCCATAAAAACACGTGCTTGCCTGGTACAAGAAAAGTATCTATTCTGCATAGGTAAGAATGTGACTACTGTAACTAAGAGCCAAGAGAAACAGCAAGCGACAGCTCTTCTGCTCTTAACACGCCACTGTGAGGCAGAGCTTTGAGCATTTATCTTGGAAATAACCACCAGGACTTGGGCTGCACTCTTTAAAGGCTCCCCAAAGCAGTACTGGTGCATGATATGAGTGAACGTGGCTCTAGTTGTTCCTGCTGCCCCTCAGAGTTTTTGGGAAGGAGCTGGTATTCACACATCTCAGCCTACAGCTGGCAGAAAGACAACTGCAGTCCTTCAACATGAACTACAGCAGAATTTAACAGCCTGGGTGAAGACTGATTTCCCTTTTCAGCCAGCTGAAACAAGGAAGTTGAAAGGCCAGTGCAACTGCATATCTGAAAGCAGCTCTTCCCTGCAGGCAACTAAAACTTCCTAAGGCCATAATGAAAAGTAGTCACTGTGCCTCTAAAAATCAGACGAGAGGCTGGGGTGCTGGATAACCGCAGGAAGAGATTTCCAAGGATACACATGGCCAAAAAATAAAATCTCAAATTATGTTGAAAAGAAATGTCTCTTCCAAACTATTTCGCAACCAATGCCTCATATTTCAGCCTAAGCCCACTTTTGTGAAACCAGCACTCTTGAACACTCATCAGACGTAAGAAAGGGTGGGATAAGGTAGTGGAAGACTCTTGGGGGACCTGCCCACACAGGAAATGAGCACAGACCAGAAAAGCATGACTAAATAGCTGAGACTTCGGAGAACACTGGGCTTTGCAGAAACAACCACACAGGATATCTCACGTTAATGCCTTCGGTAGAAAGTGTTCCCCCAAGCAGCAGAGACAGCAACGGCACTTCAGTCAAGTTCATGCTGCTGTTTGGTGCATGGAGAATTTCACTCCAACCCTCCTGCCCCCACCCACTGTTATTTCTAGCAGGCTTTTGTGCTCTGCTCTGACTGCTAACCTGGCCCCTGCCCTCACAGCACAAGCTACAGCACACAGAAGAATATTGGCAGGTTTATGATGCCTAATTTTATAATTGCTGTGTGAAAAAACAAATCACGGTACACCAGAGCAAGCTAATAAAAAGGAGGACTTTGCACACTACCAGAAACAATACGAGGGGCAGATCTCCTCAGGAAAACTGCACAAGAACAGAACAGTGGTCACCTCTTACTGAGGGGGCTTGCACATTATTTCCTTTCTGCTGTCCTTCCTCTCATTCTACATTAAAAGCAGAGAAAATGTTAAGATGGATTAGTTTCGTTCATTAATCCACTCAGAAAAGAACTTCACTGCCTTGGTACTATGTGTACAAGGAGGCAGCACAGGAGGGAGTTGTGGGACAAGTCAAGCAAGAACTTCTCTCATGAAAAAGTAGGGACTCTCTTGGGCTGAGGGTTAGGAATTGCGATTACTTTTGCAATCCAAGTAAGCATACAGAAAGACCTACAGCAGAAAATTATTTAGGTCTCCCTGGAGCCAGAGAAACACAAAAACCAAGAAGGGTGGCCAGTAAGTTACAACACTCAGCTAAACTTTAAATGCTCTACCCTTGAACTCTGTGCTCAGGGTACAGAGTGAATGCCTTAACTTCCAATGATTCCGCTTAAAGTTCAAGGCAATTTTTATCTCTGGCAGGGATAAAAGTCTGTCTCTTTAAATACCCACACTATAACGTGCCATGCTAACGAATACTACTTTGAATTTTAGAACTGAACATACCCACTCAGCCTCTACAAAACACTTTCCTACTACTAGAGGCAAAATTTGCCAAAACATGCTGAACTGAAGCATACGTGAAGTAAAACCCTTATGCCCTGACTCTTCTTGACAGATGAGCACATTAGCCTGAGCTAACTCAGAAATTTGCAACCTAGGAAGCTGCTCCCACCAGCTGCACACACCAAGAATTTAGGTGTTACAGTCAGACACAGCTGAATTTCCCAGTTTAGCAGATGATCCTCATGCTAAAAATATCACTTGACATGACAACATGTTTTAGTACTATTGTCCTGACAAAAGACTATCTAAACAGTGGATGGTTTTGGGTTTTTTTTTTTTAAGGCTTTCAGGATTGTCAGATCTCTGGTAATATTTTAAAAACCAATTATGATCATTACATAGGTTTCTACAGCTTTCTGTTTCAGAAATAACAGCACTTCTCTGCAAGATGGCTACCTTCAGCAGTAGTCTGAGATAAGCCAATTCCATTTAAAAAGAACAAACAGCAATCTATTTTCCTAATCAACTTCACAAGGGCTTATCTTGATAACTTTTCAGAGTGGCCGGTTGAGCAACCTGCTGGCAACACCTTCCTCCTCCAGCTGCCTGCTTTCTGCCCAGGTGTCACAGGGCATTTGTTGACAGGTGATGCCTTCGCATTGTCACAGCCAGCATTGCCCAGCCCTGGACATCCACTGTGCGATGGACAGTGATTCCCCAGAGCCTGCCAAGGCCCTCAGCTGCCTGCAACACCCAAGTTTGTAGAGCAAACGACCTACTCGTGTTCCTTCTGCAGGCAGCATTACATTTGTTGACAGGCCCGCGTGGATTTATATTAAGGAACCCTATAGGCACGTATTTCATTACAAAAAAAGCACACCCGCACCACGAGGACTATAGGAAAACAGGGAAAGAAAACTGCAACGGCAATGCACCAAAGTAATTTTTCTTCCCAAAATGACCTCTTGCAGGCTGGCTCCCTGTTACACAGGGAATCCAAAACTCAGACCACGTACACACAAACGCTCACACATGCGGAGAGGAGTAAAGGAGAGCGCCGGAGCCTACTGGGATCAAAAAAACGCCAAAACACACTCAAACCTCGGAAAAAAAAAGGAGAGGAAAAAAAAAAAAAAAAAGGAAAAGAAATTAAAAAAGAGAAAAAAAAGGGGGAAGACATTCAACCTCGGCATCCATCCTCCCGCAACTTTACCAGACGGCTCAGCGGACAGGGGAGATTTGCGCTGGCGAGGTCCCGCAGGAGCCCCCAGCCCCTGGCCGCGCACAGCCCCGGGCGCAGCCCCGCCGCCCGGTCCCGCCGTGCGCCCGCACGGCCGATCCGATCCGAACCGAGCCGGGCCGGCCCCGCCGCCGGATCCCGGACAGGGCTCCGGGGCAGCCCGGGCACATCGCAGCCCGGCGGCTGCCCCCGAGCCACCGGGAGCGCGGACCCAAAACACAGCGCAGCCCCCGGAGGCACGGCGGAGGGGCCGAGAAAAACAAGGCGCGTCAGCTTACCTTGCAGGAGAGCCGACATTTTCGCGCTTTAATAAATAAACAAGCACTTGGGCAAACGCGGAGCGCCTCGCTCGGAGGGTTCCGCCCCGCGGCGGGCGGCGAAGGGCCGGAGCGCGGCTGCCGCCCCTGCGGAGCCTGCGGCGGGAGAGGCGGCGACCCCGGCCTCGCTGGGAGCTCCCGCCCGCCCGCCGCGCTGCCCCTCCGCCGAGCAGTCCCTCCCGGGCCGGCGGGCGGGCGGCGAACCCCGAGCAATTTAAATTTCATCAATGGAAGAGGCGGACCCGCCGCGCCCCGGGTTTCGCCACCCCCGACCCTCCCCTCCCCTCCCCGCCGGGTCGGGCCGCCCGCCTCCCCGGGGAGCTCCCGGCGCGGCTCCTCCCCGCTCCGGGACGCGATGGGACGGGACAGGCCGGGCCGGGCCGGGCCGGCGCGGCCGCCCCGCGCTCCGCCCGCCCCGCGCGGCCGCCAGGCCGGGGGCGGCCCCGCCCCGCCCCACCTTCGCCCCGGGCCGGGCCGGGCCGGGCCGAGCCGCGGGGCGTCCCCCCCGCTCGGGCCGGGCGGTGCCGGCGGCGGCCGCGCCGAACGCACCTCGTCCTGCGGCACCGCGGGCGGGGGGCGGGACCCGCGTGCCGCGCGCGCCCCCGCCCACCCCCTCCCCCCGCGGCGGGGGCGGGGCCCGCGCCCATCCCGGCGGGCCCCTCGCGCGCGCCGCCGCCGCCGCCGCCGCCGCCGCCGGAAGTGGGCGGGGCCCGGGAGCCGCCCCCAGGGCCCGAGCGGCGGCCGCGGGAAGCGGGGCGGGAGCGGCGGCCGGGGGGACGCGGGGCCGGCCGAGCGTCCGGGACACGGCTCCCCGGAGCGGGGACCAGGGGGACGCGGGGCCGGCCGAGCGTCCCGGACACGGCTCCCCGGAGCGGGGACCAGGGGGACGCGGGGCCGGCGGAGCGTCCCGGACACGGCTCCCCGGAGCGGGGACCAGGGGGACGCGGGGCCGGCGGAGCGTCCCGGACACGGCTCCCCGGAGCGGCGGCCGGCCGTGGTGCAGGGGGCTCGGGGCGGCCTTCAGGCCCCACAGCTCCCTGGCAGGAGGCTGTAGCCGGGTGGGACTCGGCCTCTTCCCGTCCTGCCGGTGTCTGCCTGGGTGAGGACACGGCCTCGAGCTGCGGCACAGGAGGTTTTGGTTGGCCAGTAAGAAGAATTTCTTCAGGGAGCGACATTGGAATGTCACGTTTGACCCTGGAATGGGCTGCCCGGGGAGGTGGTGGAGTCCCCGGCCCTGGAGGTGTTTCAGGGAAGACTGGAGGTGGCACTCGGTGCCACGGTCTGACTGACCTGGTGTGTTCGGTCATGGGTTGGACTCGATGCTCCCCGAGGTCTTTCCCAACCTGATTGATTCTGTGATTCTGCTAAGTGTCTCTGATTTGTGGAATGTACCGTGAGTTAAATCATGTCCACCCATGGCTTTCCACCCAGGTTTATGGCCACGCTCAGTGCTGGGGAGGTGCCGTGGCCCTGGGAAGCACATGGATGCCAGAGGCCAATGGTTGCTCCTGAGCTAGGCTGTGATTTCTCTCTTTGCCAAATGCTTTCCCTATTTTTGCCTGCAGACACTTCCCAGCAGTGTTTGGGCTTCCCTGTGCGCTGTGGTGACACCCAGTTCTGGTAGAAACCCCAGTGACCCTGCCTGCCATAAATACCCCCCAGCCCCCTGCAGGTAAATCCCCACCCTGATTTTTACTCTCTTTTTTTTTTTTTTTTTTTTTTTGTTTTTGTTTTTTTTTTGTTTTGTTTTTTTTTGTTGTTTTTTTGGTTTTTTTGGTTTTTTTAATCATCTCTATATGGCCTTGCAATATATGCTTGTGTATAAAATCATACATAATGCATCACTGAATCCTTACACCCACAGAGAGTCAAACTGCAGGCCAGCCCAGTGCCCTGTTACCATGAGGAGAGGGGTGCGGGAAGTGGCAGGGTGCTGCTGAATTCCCGTCTCAAGGGGTGGATGGGTGCAGCCTTGCCTGGGATGGGCAGGGTGGTCTTCATCCCTCCTGGCTGAAGCTCCCTGTAAGTTCTCTGGGATAAACCAGGTAACCACCAGGATGAGCCAGTCCATTTGGGGGGTGGGCTGGCTCACCTCTGCATCTGCCTGTTCCTTGGCTTTTAAGAAAACCAAAAATGCAAAGACCCTGTGAATTTTACATCCCGATCCACTGGACCTGGGAGCATCCCTTCTCATTTGGTACCGCCAGACAGTACAGGGCTCACTGCATGCTGCCTTCTTGACATCAGGAATGCCCTGAATCCATCAGGAAAAAAGTCCTGGATTCACTCCAGAACTTCAGCAAAATCCAGATACTTGTCTCTAGACATTGATGGGAGCTTGCTATTATCTTAAATGTAAGATCAGCCCCACTCCTGTCCTTCCACTGTTAATTAAAATGCTTTAATTTAAACCTGTTGCTGTCTTCCTACAGCTCAGCTCTGCTATGATGCCACATCCAACACCTGCAAGCCAAACGCAACCTAGGTATTCTCTGGATAGGACTGGGCCAACTTTTGTCCAGAAATTATCCCTTGAAAGGATAATTACAGGCATGACTTACAGGGTAGTAAGCAGAGATAACTTTTTATCTGCCAGCAATAAAACGAATTCCAGGAACCTGTCTCACTGCAGTGGAACCAGGGGAAAACACTCCCTCCTTCACTGCATTTTATGGAAGGAAGGGAACAGTCAATACTGAGCACTGGTGGTGTCAGTCAGTGTCACTGAGGGGGTAACCAGAACCAATCTGTCCAAAACCAGTGAAGTCTGGTAAAGCTCTTGGGCTGGATTAAACTCAGGAGAGGTTTGTCTCACAGCACACAGGTAAACTGCTCATGCAGCTCCCGAAATGCCAGCCGGGGATGCGCAGGGAGCGCCATCCTGTCCTGGCAGCCCATCCACCTGCACCAACATTTCGGGTTAAGTAGACACAGGAACACCAAAGAGAGGTCTAAGTGCCCAAAATGAAAAAGAACCTTTTGCTCCCCCAGTGCCTGATGTCACCATCTCAGCCAGGGGGTTCAGCATCTTCCAGGAACCTGGGGCTGCGTCACAAAGGAACAGCGGGATAGAGGCACCGAGCCCAAACCACTGCCTGGTTTTATGCCTCATAAATAAACTGCCTCCTAAATATGCCTCATAAATAAAATAAATAAATACCGTAGTCGTGATTTCTTTTGGGCTCATCAACTGAGAAGCTTACACCAGTGCAAGATGCTGCCAAAAGTACTGGTCTTGTCCCCCGCCTTACTCCAGCCCTTCTCCCCCAGTGCTGAGTTTTGGCTCAGCACTGGCAGTTTTTGGCTGGGAGAATCGTCTTTTGGATGGGCTCATTCCTGGCTTGCAGGTGGGTGGTGACAAGGGGAGGTAGAAAAGCCCTTCTGAAGACCCAGCATCACCCTTTCATCTCACTCATTTATTTTTTCCTTAGCTCTCCTTACTAAATTTCCCATTGAGGACATTTATTTTCCCTCTCTCCTTTATTTTTCAGCCACTTCATTTATTGCCAATGAACTGACTTGTTTGAGTTGAGAAGGGTCAGCAGATAAAGGAAATCTGTGTGTTTATGGGGAAAAGTCAGTGTAAATGCCAAGGAAATACGTCCAGGAGGCAGCTGGAAAGCCGAGGTGTGAACATTTTAATTTACTGACTAGGGAAGAATAGAAAAATCTTAGTTGTCATTGTTGTTGTCCAAATAATATAAATGATAACACAGCTTCTTTATGGCCATTTCTTTCTGAATTATATATATTTAATAGTAATATATACTATAAATAGTATGTATAATATACATATGATATCAATACCAAATACAAATACATATTATATAATATTGCAACATGTATATATGTAATAATAAATATATATGTAGTGATATGTGTATATGTAGTAATATGTATATGTGATTTCTATATCTTATGTGTATTATGCACATATGATATCTTTTTTCTACAATATAAATTCAGGAATTTATATTATATACATGTAATTCCAGGTGCATCCAGCAAAATAGACATGATACCCACACAGATCCCCAAGGGGGTGTATCTAATATAATTATTTATTACTTAAAGATTTATATCTATTTTATCTATATACATTTATATTACGGGTGTATGTATTTACACAGTCTATAAAACCTGTATAATATATAGTTATGTGTTGTAATTTTTGTGTTCATTTTTTCTTTTTTAAATCTGAATTTTGGCCGAAAAGGACAGTGAGTGACTGGCAGCAGTAAAAGGCCACTTCTGGGTCCCCTTGGGTGGTGTCGGAGCCCAGAGTGTCCCTCAGACACTCTTGGATGTTCCAGGCCCAAGTCAGAAGCATTTGAGACCCTGGCATGTAGCCAGAAGCCCCTGTGGCTTTGAATCTAATCCATGGAACAATTTACCAACCTTACAAGAAGAACAAGAAATCACAAAAGTTTAGATATTATAGTAGAAGTAGTCACAAAGTGAAAAGAAGAATCTTTGAGTGCTGTACAGGGGGGTTTTAGGCTTTGTACAGAGGGGTCTGAGTTTTGTACATGGGGGTCAGAAGTTCTAAGATGGAGGGATTTGGGCGTGCCCTGTCCTCCTTCTTTCTCCTTCCTAACCTCCATGTTCTGGGTGATGTTGGCACTCACAGATTGGTTTAGAGTAGAAAGTCACCATTCAATATAAGTAATAAGCATTAGAGAAAAACTATATACATTTGACACGTAATGTATGATATAAAAGATGGCACCAGCCCCCTGGGCAGTCAGAGGGTGTCAGAGACAGTGTCAGTGTGTGTGTGCCATCGTCTGACCTGCTGAATAGACCACAGCAGTTTAAGAAGAAAATCTTTTAGATAACATACAATAAACTACCTTGAGACCAAACAACTAAAAGCAACTAAGTCTTTCTTTAAAGGCACAAGTTAGAGAAGAGACTTTTCCACCTCTCGGGGTCACCCCAATCTAAGAGTGAACCCCAACAGGGTGGGGCACACGGGGCACGGTTTCACCTGAGCTCTTCCGGCTCCTGTTTGTCCAGCGAGTGCAGCAGCTGCCCAACACATTCCCGGTCGCTCCGGAGCTTTGTTTCCTGACCAACACCCATTTGCAGTATTTCCCAAACAAGCGGAGGCTCATCACCATCGCTCCCACTCCCTCTTCCCCTTCCAATGATCCCTGCGGGCTGGGGAGCAGCCGAGTTCGAACAATCCGTGCTCGGGCATCGGCCGGGCGGGACGTGAAGCATTACCGAGTTTAATAGCACCAAACAGATAAAAGGTTTCAAAGTGTATCATTAAAAAATATCCCTGTGGCGCAGGTCTGTGATACCCCAGGGCTTCAACGTGAGGTGCAGAGACCTGTGACTGCCTTCTTCTGAAATCCTTCCCGATTGTTCAAAAAGGTGTAAAAACCCATATTTCATTTCATTTTAGTTTAGTTTAGCTTAAGAAACAGGGTTCTCCCTGCCCATGCTGTACTCACACAGCTATTGTTCAACTCCACATGGTTCAATGCTGGAACAAAATAAAATATAAAATTAAATTAAAACAAGAGAATATTTTAAACTCTATGTCTTTCCGTCCATTTCTTTTCCATGTTTAAAGCAAGGACATACAGCACACCTTTGGGGCAACAGCTGAAAGCCACTGAATCACAAAAACTTGGTTGCACCTAAAAAATCTCCTGTTAACAACCTCAGCAGGGACCATCTACAGGTTTTAGGTGCTCCCCCTTGGAGCAGCAGCATTCTTGAATGGTAACTTATTCAAAGAGGAGCAGGAAAAAGAGTAACTTATCCAAAGAGCAGCAGAGGCTGCAAGGGCAGGGTCTCTGGTTTGGTGGGAGTTCCGTGATGCTGGGAATGGCTGGAGCTGCTCAGGCCTCACAAGGGAATGGGGGCTTATTTCTCCCACAGACAGGCTGGACAAAAGATCTGGAATAATACAGGGTCTATTTTTACCTCCCTTCTTGCAGGAATTCTGTGGCGGCTGGCGCCTGGTGGCACGCCGGCACGCAAACCGCCCTCCCAGCATGGGGCTAGGAGGGGGTGTTGGGAACAACGCAGCCCCCTCTGGTCTGAGGTGCTGGGGGGAAGACAGCCAGAGGGAAAGGCAGGGTTCCTAAAGGTCCTGTCCTGCCAGCTGCTTCTCTACATGCTGGAAGTCTTCCTACTGGTTTTTCACAGAAAACAAAACCCTCCTGACAGGCCCTTATGACGAACGACAGATGAGTCTTGTCCTTATCGCCACCCGGTTGTCACCCCTTCACATTTGCCCCTGGACCTATTCCCACTGCTATAATTAACGGCAAATCAGGTGTCAGCTTGCTCTGTTGGACACAGCCGTGGAAATTCTTGGCACGATGCTCTTCCTTTCGGGGCTGGAAGCCAAGTGCTGGATACATGGGAGAAAAAGGGCTCATTACGCCTGCAGCGGGGCGAGAGCCTTCCCCTTCCTCCCCTGCGCACCCAGGGCTGGATCCAGGACCTAGCTCAGACCCAGTGACCACGACTGGACTTCTGTGTGCCCACCCAGCAATCCCCTCCCAGGAGAGCCTTGCAGTGCCACGCCAGGCTCATCCACCTCCCAGAGTTTGCACCCGTGGTCAGGCAGGTTCCCTGCAGCCAGGAGCATGGTGGCGGACCTTGCGATGCTGGTGCTGAGGGCCTGCCCTGGGCCTGGAGGTCTGCAAGGGACGGGGCTCAGCCACTGGGTGATGAGCCTCCCCTGCTGCCCCACCGAGGCTGACTGGGCTTGGTGGCATCAAAGCTTCCTAGCCCAGAGGATTAGGGACTAACACTGCTGGTGGCTCCTCCCATGGGTTTGGTGAAACATCTCAGCAGGATTTTGGTGCCTGCCTGGCAGCTGGAGTCAAGGGGAGAGAGATGGTTTCCAGGTCACTCCACCTGGCCAAGTGGAGCATGAAGAGGTGTTTGACCAGCCAGTAATTGGGTCTTAAATGTTGGACATGCAGAAAGAGAGGACATGCACTGGGGCATGGTGAACCTGGCTATGAAAAGCACCAAACAGGTGAGTTAACACTAAAGGAGTTACTGTAATTTTTCAGGTTTCTCTACCAATAGACCATGGGGGTTTCCTAATGAGTCATAAATCTGCATAAAAACAGAGGCCAGGAAGGAACTCTGGAGCTGGGACCTCTGGAGGCCCCTCCTCCAACTCCTGCTGGATCAGGTTGTTCAGGGCCAAGGTTTTCATATCCCAGGACAGATACTCCACAGCCTTGTTGGGCTCCATTGTTGGATTACTCTCATGGAAAATATGAGAGTTTTTTCCTGGTATCCAACCAAAATTTCTCTTCTTCCACCTTGTGTCCACTGCTCCTTGTGTAACCTCTGAGAAGAACCTGCCTCCAACCCTGTCTCTGCTCTGGCATTTCCCTTTGCTGGGCTTGGTGAGGTTCCTGATGGACCCTCTCTAGGGCTGAAATTTCTGGTTATCCTCTCTGGATAGCTCCTGTTCCCAGTCATGGGTAATTCCCAAACTACTGAGACGTCTTAGTAGAAAATCTCAGATTATGAAAACAGAGAATATCTTCAAGCAGTTAGGAGACACATGACTAAATGCACTAGTTTATGCTTCATCCAACAAGTTGCAGAGAATTTTAGTTTTTATTTTGAAGTTTAATGGTAAGTTTTAAAGCCAGGTTAATTTAAGGTAACATTAGAATCTGGGTGAGAAGGGAAATATGTAATATTCTCATGGAACTGAACAGCAGCAGAGACTTAAGGTGAAAGAGAAGGTTAACCCTTAGTTATAAGGTGATTTAACCACAAATTGGAACAGTAAATTTTTCCATACTAAAAATGTCCATCTCCTGTCCCCATGTATCACAAAAAATAATTTGGCTGCATACTTACTTAACAACTACCTCTATACCTACTTCTTCCACCTGCAGTTCTGTATTAACCATGTGCTATGAAATACAAAGAGGAAAAAACAAGAACGGAACAAAGTCTAAGCTTCCTTCTAACTGTTACTGAGTTTATTAACACACACACATGAATCCCTGAGGCAAACAAGGAGCAGAAATGCACATCAATCTACTGGCATCAATCAATGCTCTGTTTGTTCAGCAGCCCTTCCCTCCCATGTGCTGGGATCATGCCCAGGCTTCTGCAGCTTGCAAAACTCTCTTCCCACCAATGTCCCCTCCAGAGAGATGATTTTTTTTTTCCCTATTCACCACATTTCTGAATATTTTTTCTTGAACAGTTGACCAACCAGTTGGTTTCTGAGGGAAAATTAAACCTGTGCTCACAAGCCCACGTGCAACAGCACAGCTGTTTGTCCCAGAGAGGGAATGGTGCTCTTCAGCCAACTCCTAGTCCTGCAACACTGCAAAATCAAGCAGAAGACCAACCCCAGTGTATCCACATGGTCCTTTTCCCCCCACCTTGAAATGCATAAAATAAATTAATTTTCATTTTATTTCTTGCGATGGTTGTGCCCCTTACTGGCAGATCAACAGCCTCCTTCCCTGGCACGTGCAGGACTATATGCACCACTGCTGGAGTAAGGAACACAATATCACCTGTTTTCAAGCATATAAAAACCTCTTAAGGCCACCAGATCTTTTCTGGGCCCGTGGTTCAAGTGGCAGAAGCCTACCCCTGGGTGGTGGTGCTGCCAAGCACCCGGAGGGTGGAGCAGCCCAAAGGGCCGGTGGTGACCTCCCGGTTTTCCCCAGCACCACATCCTCAGTGCTGCTGCTGAGGGAGCCAGCGGGAGCAAATGGGACTCACTGCTTTGCTTTGCGTTCGTGGGCTGCAGGCTGGGGTGGCAGGATTGGGAAGATCCAGTGGCAAGCCACGACCGAAGCTGCTGCATCCCAAAACTCCATCGGCCACGTGGGGCTTCCCAGCAGCCGAATGCCTCTCCACAGCTGCTTCTCCCAGACACAGCACGTGGTGCGAGAGCCGCCTTCCCGAGGTCATGCTGCAGGCATTTCACGGAGCAGGGATGAGGTGTCCTCCTGGGATTTGGCAGGCTCTTGCTGGACCAAATTCAGGACGGGCTCGAGCCTGGCGCCACGGCTCCACGGGGCTGTTTTCTCCTGGGAGAAAACTGCAAGGAACATGTGGTCCTGTTGAGCCCCACCATGTCCCTTCAGGTGCTCATAATTAGGGAGATTTAGGAGGAAGGCAGGGAGTGCCAGCTGCTAACCCATTTCAAATCATATTGTTGTTATCAATGACTTGTTGCCTTCATTTTGGGAGCATTCTCTGAAAATACAGTTTATAATAGAAAGGAAAAGATGATGTATTTATTGCTACAAATGGACGTGTTTTTCACCTCTTCCATGTTCTAGCCAAGTCATCCACTGCCAGGCAAGCTCCCTGGAGGCCCTTGGAAATGATCTCAAGGACTTTTGTGGTAGGACAGTGACTCCCCACAAAGCCTGCCCTGCTTTTTTACCCCTTCTCCAATGAAACGAGTGGATTTCATCCCTTTAGTTCTTGCCTGCTCCACACTGGACTTCCCAGCTCCATCTCTGTGAAACAACCTTTTTCACAGTTTCTCCCACATAGTAAATCCTTTTATTTAAGGCCACATTTGCTTCCCTTCCTTAGTTAGAGAGAGACAAAAGACTTCAGCTGGAACCCCTGCTAAAATGTTTTCTTCATGCTACTAAATAGTCATGGAGAAGCCAGATGAAACATCAGAAAACAATTTATTTCCGGTGTCCACACCACTGCACATCAGTGTTCCTGCCCCATGAGGGGGTGGTTTGGAACTTTAAGGTCCCTTCCAATGCCAACCATTCTAGGATTCTATTATATTGCCACCATAATCCCTTTTTGATGGCAAAGTCAGAATCCTGGATGATTTTGGATGACCTCACAGCTGTTCAGGCTTTGCTGGAGGCAGCACAAACCCTCTCAGAGCACTATCAGTTGCCATCCTTTCCAACCAAGCTTGGGGTGGAAGGGGTTGAATTTTGCCCCCAGTATTGTTCTTTGAATGTTGGATGATAAATCTATTTGTTAACTGTGAAGCATGTTTAATGTTTTTTTTCCATTTCCAAGGACATGCTTATTGAAAGTGCAGCCCATGTAGTGAAACTGTGCTTTGAGTGCAGCCATGAAGGGTGAAACACCACAGGTATAAAGCCAGACCCTTCTGTCCTGGGTACATTTTCACAGAGGAGGTGTCCTAAAATTTTCATCCCTGATGAAGTTTCCACTGGGGTTGGCATACGATGAGCCCTGAAGATCCTTGCCCAAAAAACCCTTGTCAAGGGAAGCACAGTGAGTGATTCCTAAGGAATAGGAGGTCAGGATAGGAAACCAGGTCTCTGAGTGGCAAGATGAGGCCAGTGAGGAGCCTGAGCAAACAGCCTCGCTCCAGCAGCTGACAGAGCCACAGGTACTGAGGGACAGGAGACCTGGGGGGCCTGCACTGCCTTGGGCTGTGCTTATTGCCAGGAGCATTTAATGCCATGTGCTCCAAGAGCTGCATTTTGCCCCATCAACAGCTCCTGAAGGCCTACAGCATTTCCCATTCTGCAAAGGGGATCAAATTCCTCCAAAAATATTGAACATTTGGACACAATGACCTTAGGGACTCAATGATCTTTTCCAATCTGTGATCGTGTGACTCTGTGTGAAGGTGGCTGCTTCAAAGTCAAGCTTTTCTCCACAGCTAAACCACACCTGACCTGTTCAAGATCACTTTCCCACTTTTTTTTTTTCCCCTAGTTTTGCTAAGCTCTGGGGGTAAAACACGGGCGAGTTTAATCTTCTTCTACACGTCTTTGCTGGAGAAATCCAGAAGCAGCCAGAAATGTTTCACGAGCTTATCAAAGGCAATAAATGCTCTCTGCTGGAGTGGAGAGGCTTTCCCAGGAGTTCGGCTGTGCTGACGGGGAGCCAGCTCCACAGTGCAGGCGGGCTCCCCGGGCTTTATCCGCAGCTCTGGGTGATGCCCTCACAGGCCGCCAAGCTCGGGCACCGCCGCATCGCAGGGTGCGAGGAGCCGGCGGGAGCGGGGTGGGCGGGGGGGGGGGGGCTCCCGCTGGATGCAAACGCCTCCGAGGAGCCAAATCCGGCGGCTTCCAGCAGAAAACTTTGGGAAACGATTTGTTAGGAAGGGCACGCCGCGGGAGCTGCAGTGGTGCCAGCTGGAAGCCTCAAGTAAGGCAAGCAGCAAGTTGATTTACTGTGGTGGCCAGCGTGCTGGGCCGCGTTGCGGTGTGTGAGGGGAGGGTGCTGTTGGCTTTGTCAGCCACACGGATTTGACCCAGAGCTGGGCCAGGCAGCAGCTGAAAATGCTCTGCATGTACATGTATATACAGCTATATGTATAATATGACCAAGCTAGCCCGAGTTTGGCATCCCCTCATCCGCCACGCTGGGCTTTGAGACAGGGTTTGTCATTCTGCCCCTTTGGGAAGTTTGGGACTGAGGAGAAAGTTAAAAAAAAAAAAAAAAAAAAATTTAAAAAGCTTCTTTTTCATGCAAAGGGAAATAGGCTGAAAAAATCCAGACTGAAGAATAGGCTGAAAAAAGACCAGAAAGTCAAATGGCCATGCAAGAGGTTAAGCTGGCAGGTACTACATCTCCGGGGGACGTGGCACTTTTGCTTGGTGCTCTTCCTGCTCTTCCTGCTGTTCCTGGAGCTCAAGGGGCTGGTCCTGAGCTCGTGGCAGCTCTGCCCAGCCCAGCACAGGTGCCAGCTGTTCCTCCTTGCCCTCTGTCCCAGCGTCAGTGCTGAGGTGGCTGTGCTCCAGCAGCTGCATGGCACGACCAACCCCTGCCTCCAGCTGCAGAGCCACCACCCTCCCTCGTCACAGCCACATCGCCCTGTCCCCAGGCGGCTCCAGCCTCCCGGGAATGCAGTGGGGTGCTGCGCTCCCCCAGCATGCAAGAATCCACCTGCCAGACCCTTTGGAGAGCTCATCCCTGAGGGAGAGACGTCCCAAAAGCTGGCATGGCAAAGCAAGAGCTGGTTAAGGCAGCCTGCAGGGCTGTGGGAGCACCAACCCCTGTCCCTGCTCGTCCAGGGACCCTCTTTCAGGGGCCTCCCATGAGGAATGCAGTTATCACAGCCAGGATTTATGGGCAGAAGGGGGCTGCACCCTCCACCACCCCCCAGCAGCCCTGCACAGCCCTACGTGCTCCACACGGTGCTGCAGGCCCAAAGCTGCAATGTCTGCACTGCAGGGCTGGGCACAGCAGCACCCCTGCTGCTGCAGATGATTTTTTACCTGCCCAGCAGCAGAGAACCTTGCAACAGGCATTAAAATCCTGAATTCTCGAGTGAATGACACCTCCAGCTATCGGGCTGTGGCTTCTTGGGTCTCCCCTGCCATGTGCTGGTTGCAGCCCCATGGGACAGTGGATTTCATCTGGCTGTTTGTGAAGTGGGGACTCAAAGGCACCGAGCTGGAAACACGACAGCTTGTCAGGAAATAAGCACAGGACTTTTTCCCGGAGATGGAAGTTTGATGAGATCAGCCCACGAATTCATGTGAAGGCACAGAGCAACTTCTGCATTTTTTAGAGTCCTGGAAGATTAGAAGCTCCCATAAACTTTAATGAGATACTTCTGCAAAACCATTAGTAGAAGCTGTTGAAAAGCAAATTATAGCCATTTATGGGGACCCGAGAAACTCCAGCAGCTATTCACTCAACGAGAGCCGGCAAAGCAGCTTTCCTTTCAAATTTCATAGTCCCTTTTGTCAAGAACTTCCTCCATTCTCTTGTCAGGCTTTAATTAAATTTGTGCAGAATGGACTCATTTCTCCTCCTGAGCCACTGCTCTGTGGACCAGCCTGGAGCTGGATCCAGCCAGGCATATCACCCACTGCACTCCAGGTGCCACAGTTCCCTGGGGAAAACCATGGTCCTGAACAATCCCAGGCCTCACCTGATGGATCTGAAATGATGATGTAACCAGGGGCCTCCAGGAAGCTCAAATGATGGGCAATCATATATTTTAAAGCTAAATTGGAGGGACACCTGATCTGAGCAGAAGAGAGGTGGATATGGCTTTTGAACATATCAAATGGCTTTTAATGCCTTTAATGAAACCTGGGGAGAGAGTAAATTTCTTAGCTGCTCAACTCTCCTTCGAAAAACAGGCACAATACATCTCAGCCTTTCCCAGATAAGAGAGCAACTCCAGCATGTCACCCTTCACCTTCAAGAGTTGTCTGCAGGGCTGAGTCATTAATGCAGCTAATTAGAGACTTCAAGCTGATTATGAGAATTGCAGTAAGTGGAGTTACAAAATCCCTGGGCCTGATACTCCTTAATACAAAAGCCACTTTACACTGACCCAGCCTTAAAATACCCTGGGAGGATGTAAAATGCTCTTAAAGCAAATGGGCTCTCCATATGCGTTTGGAGGGACTGGCACACGTCACAGACCACCAGCAGACAGGCTGATGGGGCTCTCAAAGGCCCCATGTGCCCCCAGGTGAAATGAAAGCATCTTTCTGGTCAAAGAGAGTCAGGTCTTTCACAACAAATAAAAACAAAACGAAATATATTCAGGCAACTACCTGAAGAGCTGACTGGTATCGATTCAATAAAAGCAGAATGAAAATGTTGCTGAGTCCAATTTGCAGGTGCCTCCAGGGGTGTGTTAACCTTAACAAGCCAGTAAAACTCCCCTCAGCGTCGACTCTGAACTCTCTAAACTTCAGATGCATTTTGAACTGGATACAAACCTGAAAAGAAGAGCTCAACATTTCTGTGTTAGCAGTACTGAGAAAGGAAAGGATCTTCCTATATTGTTTTCAATTAACTCAAAGCAATATATTGCCCGCAGAACAACATTTGAAGCTAAAGTGCCAGGGATGCACTTGTGGCCTGGAAGTGACCATTTGGGTAGAAGGGTTGGCCAGTGCTTGGCCTTCTAAGAGGGAAGAGCCCTCTTAAAACAGAGAGGATCCCCCCAGCCCCAGCAGCCCAAGAGCTGCCCATTCCTCACGCCTCAGGATCTCCCAGAAGCTGCCAGTGGTGTGTCCCAGGGCAGAGGACTGCACACACGTGGCCATGATCTCTGCAGAGAAAGGAAGTTGCAAGGGAAGCCTTATCTCTGGGCTAAGCACAGCTCCAAAAATATGACAGCAGTCATGAGACCCACGACCACAGTCACCTGATGTAAGGTCACAGCTCTGGTGACATTTGGATTACAGCATCATCTATCACAGCTTTGAGTCAGCAAAGAAGTGCAGCCAACGGTTTACATTTCTCTGCCAGTAAAATAATGCAGGAAAAGTGTTTTGCTGGCAAGTGTGCACCATCCCAGCCCAGCCTCCCTGAGTCTGTGGGGCAGCAAGGAGGGAGAGAGGGAGCTGGGGTCTCTGAACATGGGAATGACACCTCTGGATCTGGGGTCTCTGACTATGGGAATGACACCTATACTCACCTCAGGCACCTCGAGGTCCTGGGTACCAGCATTGGGGTGGCACAGGAGCTTAGACAGAGGAGCCAAAACATTGCATTCCCTCCCACTCACTTCCCAGGGCAGGTCAGCCCTGTCCTGTGCAGAGGCAGCGCTGCTGCTCAGAAGTAACCTGTGATAGGTAAAGGAACGTGAAAATCCAGCTAAACCAGTGTGACCAGCTGGCAGTATCGGGGACCTCAGCCCTGGTGGAATGGCTGGGGGAAACTGGGACTCCATCTCCTTCACACCAGCTGTCCTGCCCTTTCCAGCACCAGCGCTTCGGGCAAAGGGAAAACTCTGTGGTCACCTTTGCTCGACGGCAGATTAGAGATCTTAGGAAGGACTTTTCTCCTGCAGTGGGAGGTTTTGCTAGGGAGCAGGTATGAGCTGTGGGATAACACAGTGCCAGCCCACACCCAGTGGGTTAGTGGAGGGATGGGATCAGCCTCATTCCCTCCACAGGCAGAGGGAGAGCTCCTTAGAACTTTATTGCTGCCAGGGCTCTCAAAGGAAAAATTATGGTTAAGTGGGATGAAGAGCTGAGAAGCAACCTGTTTCTGCATGGAGGGAAGAGGTGCTTGTATATAAATAAACACATTTAGGTATGTGTACAAGCATTTTCCAATTTAAATGAAAATACATGTTTGCATGGTTTGACAATCTCAAATTAAAACAAATAAAAAGATGCAAAGGTTTCTTCATATTCAGAAACCTTCCTGTTACCCTCACCTGCCCAAATATTAGATCCAGAAGAAATGCTGTTCTGGGAGAGAGAGGCAGAGTAGGCCAAAGGACAGGCACAGTTGGATCTTGGAAAATTTTTTGATCATCTCCTGATCACAGCCAATACAAAAGAAGCTCATTTATAGACCTTCCTGCAATCACTCTGGCGACCTGTGGTTTCCTATTTTCTCACATTCATCTCTCACTTTTCTTCCTAGGACTTCTATCTGCAAGATATTTCCCACTCTAAACCTAATTTTTCCCTAACCACTGTCTTCTGCCATTATGTTTTCCCCTCGCTTTCCTTCTGTTTCCCCCAGGTAGCTTCTTCTTTTTCAGCTGCAATGCCTCTTATATCTCTATTTCCTGTGGACCAGCTAAAGGACAAGAGTCCTGAATCCCCTCCTTGTCCCAGATGCAAGAGGATCATTTTGGACCATGAGCAGCTCAGGGAGCACTTCCAGGTGTGCTGTACCTTTGCAGGAAGGCTGTTCCTTGCAAGCTGGACCTCAGCTCAGCTGTCTGCCTCTCTGCTTTATGATGAGCAGTGTGTCTAAATTCAAATCCATGTTACTCCCATATGTTAAGTGCTCAGAGCCTGATTTGGGGCTTCTTCTAAAATAAGGACCCGGCTTGCTTCTTTCTGATCCAGCTCCTTTGAAGCTCAGGAGGGCTAAGGTGGAGACTCCAACCAAACCAAACCCAGAGACATCCAGCCATGTGCAAGTTAGCAAGCAGAGAACACTAGAACAGAATTTAAATGATCAGGGCTGTGTCTTCCACTGTTGTGAATCCTGCAGTTCTGCTGTGACTACGTCAGCAGCACAGGGTGTGGATCACTCATGACTTCAGCACAGCCCTTCAAAGCATCCCAGCCCACAGCTTGGCTGGTGACCTTCCTCCAAGGCAGCTGAAACGGGGCTGGGGGCTAAGGAATGGATGTATTTACAACCTGCTCTTTGTATGCCCCAGTACCAAAAAAAAAAACATCTCAATGAATGTTCCCAGCCTGGACAGGATGATTGTGGAGCTGTGTCTAACAAAAGCATGAAGAAAAGGAGCTGCAGAAATATTCTATGGCTTCATGTTTCCCAAGGTGAGGAAATGCAAGCTTCCAGCTCCCCTTGACAAGAAAATATCTTTGCAGGAGCAAAAGACATTTTGGGTCTTTGCTGGACCCAAAATCCCAAGAGGAAAAGCCCAAAACCTCTACCCTGGACCCATAGGTTGTTTTCACACCAGCATATACTAACTCACACTGCAGAGGTGGCCAGGGATATTCCCAAATTATCACCTCTGTGGTTATATTGTACCACAGCCACAACAGTTTCAGCCAAGCCAACCCACCTCGTCCCAAACCATTCTCAGCACATCTTCTAGCTCTGTGATGGGAATAGGGGTGTCTTTGTAGAGAGGGTGTTTTGCATAGAAAAGAGATCCCTGGTGCTTTTGATGCAGGCACCTAGAGAAAAAGGCAATCTGGAACTGCCACAGAGTTCTTTCAATGTGCTTTGAAAATAGTCATCTGCAAGTGCCAAGGTGGAGCAGAAGCAAAGTGAGAATAGAGACATTTTTCTCTCTGGCTCAATTGAACCTCTGCATTTGGTCCCACAAGTGCACCAGCACCCAGCTGAGCTGCCATGGAGGAGCCAGCATGGAGGAAAACCAAGCAAATCTCTTCCCCAATAAACCCTGTACATAGCAGAGTTGCCACTGTGAATGCACATAAATAATAGTAAACCAGCATGGGAAAAATATCCGTGGTTGCCAGGCAAATTAATGATCCAGCATAAACAGCAAATATAAATTAGGCTCATAACAGCCTTTGTCAGGGCATTGGATGCTTCAGAGCTAAACACTAGACAAGACAGCAATGCTTGTTGTTAGAAAAATTGGGCTGGGAAGGAGGGCTGCTGGCATGGGAGGAGTTTGGCAGTGCATGGCTCCCATTAAATCTTTCCCACACGTGTTTTGGGTGGAGCTGTAGCTAGCTGGGCTTCTCTGTACCTTTTTTCAAGCATGTAATAAGGTAATGGCTTGTAATTCCTCATGCACAGCTTTCCACATCTTCCAGGTCAATCCAGCACTCCCATTTTGCTCTCCTGGAGCTGGCTCTGGCTGTGTCCCCTGCGGTGTTTTGAAGCCAGGCTGGTCCCATGAGGAGATGGTTAAAAAGCACCAGAAATAGCGGGGGCTGTTGAAAAGGCAGCTCTGTGCCGGGAAGGCTGCAGACGGACCTCGGGAAGGGAGGGAAAGCTGCATTACAATCCTGGCATTGATGGCCCCTCCCGCTGAGTGCGCCTTTCATCGCTGGCTGCTGCGAGGGGAGACAGGGAAGGGTTACTGAGTCATTCCTCACCCCAGTCCCACCCGCTCCTGTGGTGCTGGTCTCCTTGTACCCTGTTCAGGTGGGGAGGAGAAGACAATTCTGCTTTTTTTCCCCCCCTTAAAAATACACACTTGTTGGACTCAGCAGCATGCTAGGGCTTCACTGGAATATTTTCAGTGGCTGTGAGCTGTCCTGTGGTTAAAGAACAGATACAGCAGTAAAACACCAGTACATTTTCCTAGTGCAGGAGACAGAGCATCTATTGTCATCAGTCCTTAAGAAGTGCTATTCTTATTTGCGGTCCCTGACCTCCTTTTTTTATCCAATTGTCTGTTCCCCAAATGCTTTATTGGGAGCAGATGCCAAATATGTGTCATTAGTTCTTACCATATATTGTTCTTTTGATATTCTGCAGTTGCTGTCAATAAAATGAGAAGTGGAAATTAGATAGCCAGTGCTATTCAGTTGAAGAGATTTAATTTCCTAATCCTCTGAAGAAGGCTATAAGCAGGCAAATGTACTCATATGAGCAACACTTGGACTGAACCTGTAAAAGTCAATCTTTTGTAATTAATTCTGTGCCTAAATGTTAACTGGCAAAATGCAAGGAAAAAATTGAACACCAAGAGGAATTTAAGTTTTAAAATGCTGCGATGATTAAAACTCTACATTGCTTCTCTGAATTGTACAGTCATAGAATATCCTGTGTTGGAAGGAACCCACAAGGATCACAGAGTCCAAAGCTTCCTTTCAATAATTCTAACAGGGATTTTTCCTGTTAAATACATTTTTTTTTTTAAGACTGATCTGTAAATTCAGACTTTAATGAGACCCACTCAGAGATTCACCATTTTCATGGGAAATAATGGGGCTAAGCGTCTCTGGACTTTAAAGTACCCACAGAAAACTGCAAGGGACGCTAACCAAAATCTGCTCCACAGGGGCTCAGATCCAGTTGGTATTAAATAACTATGTGCTGCTACCAAGGGGCAGCAATTCCTTACCAAGTAAATAAATCCATCTGTAGTGTCCTGGATCCCAGTTCAATGACAGCACACGTGTTTGACTACGCAGAGACAGAATTTGGCCTTTCACTACCACCACATGGAAAACGACTTTAGTATGATAAATGTGTTGATGCCAAGTCCAGACAGAGGGTGACTTGTGCTTAATTTTCCCAGTATAACTCAGCAAACTTCTATCCACGAGGCTCCACATGACTTTTTTCGTTAAGCTGTACAGCACGTACCAAGCCCCCTGTCTTTAAGGTGACATTTCAAACCCCCGTGGAGGAGGGACAGTTGTCAGGGCTGTGATTAAAATAGATCCTTGTTTGTTGGCGTGACTTTTCCTCAGCTCCTGGGAGATGTGGCAGTGAGCCCTGCCACCTCTCCCAAAATGAGGGATGACCCAGATGGAGGCACATATAACACCCTGCTGGAGGCTCTCTTCCAACCTGCCCTTGTTTGCACTCACTGTTTGGGCTGGCAATCCCCTTTCCACCTTTTCATTCCACAGGCTGCAGGCAGGACTATCCCATGGGTTGGCACAGCCCTTCCACCCTGCGGGGGCAAACCTAAAGACTTGGTATCACCCAAGGCCAAGTGCAATGGTTTTGTGGGAGCACCAAGAGCAATAATTTGAGCTCCTAGGGGTGCATTTTTTTGTGCTTACGCACTTCAGCGTCTTTCGGGGAACAGCAAGGATTTGTAAGGAACCTCAGAGGATGACGTCCCACAGTGTGTCCATTACTTGGCACAGCCCTGGTGGTGAACTCAGCTATAAATAGAGCTGAGCCTCTGAGGCTGAGCCCACTTAAGCAGCTCTAATGCAACACCTGCTAATCACTGGCCAGTGATAAGCTCCACACAGGCATGTGGAGCTGCCCTGCCAGAGTGGGTTCCCAGAGCCAACGCTGGAAGACAAACCATTTTCCAACGTCACTTTTTCAAATGGAACAAACGGGATGAGGCGGAGCAGCTGTGGCATTTGTCATGTTGGACACTGAGACCTTGAAGATGCTCACATGTTGGCAGAGGCAAGGGAGAGAGGACAGGAGTTTTGCAGGGGAAAATGAGACAAAATTATTTAGAGACTCTTACCATCTCTTACCAAGAAGCTCTATAAGAAACTCCAGCTATTTGCTGAATTAGAGATGGAAAAACAACACAAATTCCCTAAAAGCACAATCTAGGATATGTCCAACACTGCAGAGTGGGTTGTTCTTGGGCTGAAAATTTAAAAGACAGACGTCATTGCCACACTTCTCCATAGATGCTTTTTCACCAAATCTCCTTCTGGGTAGGCTCCTCACAGGGATGTGACATTTACCATTGTCCAGGCCTCATCACCCTAAAGTTGTCCAAGTGTCTCAAATCTCCTCTTTTTTATCTCATCATGTATCCCCGTTGGGTCCGCAGCTTCCTTGGAGAAGAAGCTATAAAAATACCATCTCCTTTCTAACATTATGTCTTCCACCTGTCATCCATTCCTTCTCTAGATCCTCAGAAGTCAGGACCAGTATTTTTGGCTGATGTGGCAGCAGACAAGACCCGTGACACCATCGCATGTCTCTTCTGAAGGTGAGAGCTGACGAGGGCTGGGCAAATGCCAGTGCTGGAAACCAAGGCTGGCTCAGCCCCAGCTGATCCACGTCTCCCAGATGGCCACGGATGACCATGTCTGCCCATCATCTGGCATCTCTGCAGAATGGAAGACCAGGTGAAATAAACACAACTTAGCTTGAATATTGCTTTAGAAATTCATTAGGTGGTTAGGAAGAGTGGATTATTTTGCTCTTTGTAACCAGGGAAACCCCTGGTTTTTCTTCAAATCCAGCTCGTTATCAAGAGGGACAACTGCAGACAAAGCAGAACTCACTTTTATTAATGTTTTTCTAGGAACAACAGCTCCCAGGTCAACAGAGTTTCTCTTATCAAAGGGACTCTGTGAAGTTTAAGGTTTTGCCCTCAGTGTCACCGGGGCAGTGTGTATTCACTGAGAACAGAGGACGCGTTCCTCAGCTCTGGCTTGTGCCAGAGGGCTGGAAAACTCCTGGTGATTAAATATTAACAGTTATTGCAGTGCCTCCACTTTGTTCTAGATCTAACACGAGCTCTTTCTCCCAGAAACGTGGTGGTTATGGTGAGCTGAGCAATGTGGGAGCTTGGTTATTATGCACAGTACTGATCATGAATAAAGCCTTCAGCGGAGCTGAATCCATCCTGCCATTTTGGGAAGGGTGAATAGCTACATAAATAACATAACAACATCTAATCTACCCTTCCAGCTCTGATTTAACCTTGAGATTGATTTGTAAGCTCTTTTTAATTACAGTTCTTTTCAGTCTTCTCTCCAACTGCTTGGGAAAAGCTGTTTGAATGAAACTCTCCAGGGAGAGAAGCCCAAACCATTCCTTTCTCCCAAGCTGGTGTGATTTCCCTTACAAGTCTTACAAAGTGCTTCATTGGAGCATCACTTCCAGTTTTATATATAGCAAATAAAATCTGGATTCACCTGTGGAATGGTCACTTCTTAAATGACACAAATTTGGAATCAAATCATAAAAAACAGGAGGAAACCACATAAAAAGAAGGGCTGGTAGATACTGGATGCAAACATAGTTAAGGCCTTTCTGTCTTATGATCTTCTTCCTGCTCCTCTGCTTGAATGAAAATTGAAGACCATTTCAAGTGCTCCAACGTAGTAGCAATTATACAGCTATAAAGAGAGAGGATGTTAAAATAGTTCTTGAGGGAGAACAAACAAGAACAAACAAGACCGGGAATGTGGAACTTCTCCTCACAACCCCATCATATCTTCCATGACATGACAAGAGAGAGGTGGGAATGGTATAGATTAATAATTTGCTTTTTCCTTCTCCCCCTCATGTAAATGTGATAAATCTCTGAAAAACCTGTTCCTGTGTATAAAATCTAACAGAAATGTGCTCACCCCAGGGAGTCTGGAAGGGAAACAGTGGTTTGGCCAAGCAATTTGTCTTTATAATATTGATTCTGTCGAAGTGGCATAAATGGAAGAGAAGCCTTTAAGTCTGAGTACCAAAGTGCAGCCTCCATTTGATGCAATGAGCACATGTTTTCTGGAACTGTGGTACCCTGGGAGCCGCCTCCTTCCCATCTTCTGGCAACTCAGCTCATGGGCTCAGATGAACCTGACTGAAAGATGGTGGCCTGAAAGGTATCTCAGCCTTTTGCTTCTGTGTATCCAGTGTGCCACAGCAGGATATGAGTCAGGAGAAAAGGTGAGGCACGTCCTAATTGCTCCATGTTAGTTAGGCACTCAAGAGCATGATCTGCCTTAGAAAAGCAAGGGTAGAATATCACATGGGAGCAGCATGGATGGCTGGATGCTAATTTCTCCAGCTCAGACTCTTGCCTCTTCTTGCATTGTCTTTTTGCTGCAGATGGGGGTTTGGCTGGATTTCCAAGCAAGCCACAGCCCCAAGGTTGCTGCAGGACACTCCAGGCATTCACCTCTCGGAGAACGAGCCAGCTGGCATCTGCTCACCTCCAGCTCCTCTACACACCTGGGTGGAACTGACCATAAGGTACAGCTGGCTGGCTGCTGAAACTGTGCCCAAAAATGGAAGAAATTCCTGTCCTCTGACCTCCAGACTCTGACCTTGAGCTGTGCTGGACCCCTGCCAGGTCCAGAGGAGGATCCTGCTCCAGAAAGGGCTGTGTGGGAATAAGGACAAGAGCCTTCTCCAGTACGGAGGTCCCTACAGATCCCATGTGCTCCTTACAAAGCACATAGCTTTGTAAAATAGCTGGCTAAGTGGGGATGAGAGGAACATCCTCTTTCATGGAATTCTGGGAAAATTTCATAAGCCTTGCCCCAGCTTTGTACATTTGTACATCCCCAGGGACATTTCCAAGTGCAGGCTCTCCTGCTGTCACTGCTTTAGTCTTGCTTTTTAACCTGCACCATTTCCTCCTCAGCCTTCCTGGCAACTTCCCTTGCTGGCTTTTGTCCAGACTTCTCCCTGGGAGTGTTGATTGGAGTTGTCCGAGCAACACTTTTCCCTCTGTCTCTGCTCTCATGCTGTGACTCCAGTGAGGCAAGGCACCACAGCCCACCCCCAGCCATGCTGGCTGCCATCTGCACTCTGCTTCTCTCCTGGTTGATCTTGTTTGCCTTGCCAACACCAAAGCAAACACAGCGGAGGCACCGCACGACACGGACACGGACAATTCCCCTGCCACGTGCTCCCACAGCTGTGGCCTTTGCTGGGGCTTGGTGACAGCCAGCCTCCCTCAGAGACAGGCTGGGTGTGACGCTGCTGCCTGAGCAGTGGGATGGCTCCTGAGAGGGACATCATCCAGCTGACATCTCCACATTCTGCCCTCTTGTCTGTCCCACTTCCACCTACCACCAGCACCTTCTGTCCTGCCTCATCGTCTGCTTTCTCCTTACCACAGGGTTAATTTATCCTCCTCCTCCATTCTCCTAAATTCTCTCTATTTCTGCCCATATTCCCCTTCTCCCAGATTCAGTAGCTTTTGGGATTATCCCTCAGACCAGCCTGGCTCTCTTCCCACTCCTCTCATTTCCACCTAATCAGCTCCTCCAAAGTTGAAGGGATGTCCTCATCCTCCTGGCCAGGTTGTCTTTCTAACAGTGTCACACATTTCTTTTTTCTGTCACCTCTCTTTGGGGTTCAGCCAGTGGTTTTGTGTTCTTCAGTCACCAGTGTCTTTGAATACATCTATTTGTTTTCTCCCATCTCTTGAAATCCACACTGTTAATTGCTATTTCTGACTAGCTTCCTTCACTTTGCTTTCAAAAGGTTTGTTAACTTGTGCTAGAGCCAAAAACATACCTTCTGTAGAGGCAATAACAAGGGAATTCATAAGCTCACACACACAAGATCATTCTCAACACATTCTAAAATGGGGAACAAAAGAACAGACCTTTTATCTGGAGTAAATGGAAGATGATGGATGCAAAAAGACACGACACAAAAACAAAGGGAAGGGTGCTACAACCAAAAATGAGGGATGTCATTACAGATAAGTTGTTTGGAGAGTACAGTGTTACCTACTGGAAAGGCAAAAAAGTATATTAAGACAAAGCTCATGAACTAACCAGGGGAAGATAAAAACTTGTCATGATGAAAAATACCAGGTGCTATCAATAGCATATAATAGACTGAAAAATACATGTAAAAAGCAGCATTGATTTTGTGTCTAGCCCTGCTTTTATCAAGGTCCATAACCAAACCCAGTCAAAATCAATAACAAAAGTGGCTGGGAAACCACAGGGCAGTTTTGATCAGGTTGCATCTCTGTGGCTTTGATTTTCAGGTTGAAGTCACTCAAACTGCATTTCTGGACCTTTTTCAGTCTGACAGTCTTAAAAAAAATATATCGAGGAGTCCTTTTGTGCCATGACACCCCAATGTTTGCCTTGCCAGTGAAATAAAAAAAAAAAAAAAAAAGCCAAGATAAACATTGAGTAATCTTTTACTATTTTTTTTACTACTCTTTTTTGTTCCGTTGTTTGCCTGAAGATATACGTGATTTGCGTTTTTGTACTCGCTTCCCTGACCTTTCCCTCCTGCTTCCCAGCAGTGCTGCCAGAATCCCAGGCAGAGGAGCACCACGTAGGAGCTACGTGAATTAGGTGACAGATTATTTGCTCAGGTATCACTTCCTTTGCCAAGAGACATTTTACACCCAGGTAGGTGTGGGCTTCATCACCTGCTCTGTGAGCACACCAGGAACCAGGTGACTCATGACATGAAGGAAGTGTTTGCAGTAAGAGTCGGGAACGTGGCAGCCCTTTTCTCATGGATGAAAAGTTTGGGGATTTCATGACCGGTACTTTTCATAGTAAGGAAAACTTTGCAGGCAGTATTTCCAACAAGCTTCTTCCCCTGTCTAATTCAAGCATGATTATCTGTGTTGATGAATGTGTCAACGAAGCACATCACTGGGGTGCTTCAAAAGGGACAAGTGTCAACTCCCGGAGGTTTCGCAGTGTCACTTGTAGCCTGACATTTGGAAGAGGAGCTGCAGTTATCCTCGGCTGTGGGATACCTGCCCACAGCTGATACAGGACAGCAGTAAACTTGCGTGCCCCCTTCAGCTCCCTGTATTCCCTGTCAGCAATTTCCATGCCAGGAGCCAAGATAAGCCCACTTATCCTGTGGCCAAGGTCATTACCCAGGTTACAAGACCAGGCTTTACAGGGACCACGGACTTTGAGCAGAGGTTACTCTGAGCCCTGTCTCAATACAGGCCACTTGTAGGTTTGGAGAGACCCTCCAACAGGTATTTTTTGGTCTGTTTGACAGACTTTCCTTCTGTTGACTTCTCTAGTCTGGAAGGGAAAACAACCAGTGCTGAAGAGCCCCATCATCAGCCAAACCCTGTGTTATATTTGAGCATAAAAGCCTTGTTCAATTAATAGCAGGAATGGTGGGAGGCCCAATAGTCAAGTGCAAATGTAGAAACTCTGAGACACCTTCTTTTCTCTACCACTCACCAAAAAGAAAAGAAATCTCTGGGGTTTTATTCCATCATCAAAGGTTTTTCTGTGCACCAAAATGAAGCATGTCATTTCTGTGCTTGGGTGAAAAGTAAAAAAAGGGAAAAGCTGGTTTCACATAAAGGTAGTGCTTTTGGTTTTGTCTACCAAATAGCTCGAAACTTCACAAAGGGCTCTTGCTTCTGCTCTCCTCTCTGCCTGAGAGGATTTGAGCTGCTCAGAAAAAGGCACAAATTCTGCATATTTTGGGACACAAGAGGAGCTCTTCCTAATCTCACCTTGTAGAAATAACCATACAGCAGCAAGAAATGGTACCCTCAAGACCCATTTGCTGTCATCTCCATAAGGATTTGGTTAGCCTTAACTAGCCCTAATTAGCCCTTTTGCTCTCTGGATGAAAAGACCAGGAACGAGGATGGACACTTTCTGTGCCAAAATGGTCACTTTTGGGGAAGTTACTGCTTGGCCAAGAAACATCATTTCTCTAGACTGCTTCTGTACTTCTGTCTGGCAGGCACACTGAGAACAGCAGAGCAGCAGGACCAGAGAAGGACAAGGGAAATGGAACATCTGCTTTCCTGTATTGCACCTACTGCACCTAGTGGTCCTAGAGAGACTGGGAAAGATTGGATCTTTTTCTCCCTAAATGGAAGGGGAGCAATGTTTCTAGCAAAAGCCAAAAATAGATATTCACCTCTAAAAATAAATTTTTTTTAAAAATTAAAAAAAAAAAAAAAAAAAAAAAAAAAAAAAAAAAAAGGAAAAATAAAGAGTCAGAACTTCATGCCCAGCACTGCTGAGTTGCGTCTTCTCCCATGACTCCCCTCTGTCCTCCCAAGGCCGTGCAGCTGCCCTGTGGGGACACCTCGTGGCTCAAGTGGCACCTTTGGTTTGCCTTAAGGGATCACCTCTTCATAGCACCACGACCCATGCAAAGTGTATTTTAGCTGTCAGTGTGACAGCCAAGAAGAGAGATTTGAAGTCAGATTTGGAGGTAGGAAGTACAGGGGACAAGTCTAGAGCAACTCTTCTAACGATTTCTTTAGCATCTAGTGAAATTATAAGTGGCTGAGTTTGAACCCCTTACCCTTTCATATGCCCTTGACCAGCAGTGCTTGGTTGCTGCCTTCTCCTGCTGGCCGGTGCAGGTGAGACCATGAACAGCAACCCAGCCCCAGGGAGAACAAGGAATGGAGGCACTGAGGAGGTGCTGCCAGGAGTTCATTCATGGGGATGTGGTTTGGGACAGCTGAGATCAAACATTTCACCAGATTTCTCTGTTACGAGCCTGGACACTAAGAAGAAACTTAATTTACCCCATGTCTCATTTCACAGTGATGCAGCCAGACAGGAGTATAGCATACAAGGAGTTTGTATTAATTATTTCTCTGTTTGTGCAACATGCAGAGAAATGCCTGGCACCTGCCAAGAAAAGCCAACCTCATCTCCTGTGGCTTTGCAGAGAGAAATAGGAATGCCTGGTAACCATGTCTGACTCCCCCCTCCTCCAGGCATTTCTATTCAGTGGTATCAAGAAGCCCTAAACACACAGAGGTGGCCTCTGGCTCACCTCCTTCACCTCTCCTCAGGAAGGCAGAGCTCCTGGTTCTCAGAAGAGGCAGATGTTTATCGTGCTCTGCTCTGCACCAGCACCAGACCACACCAAAGAGAAGTTACCAAACAGCGTTCGGTTTTCTCATGATGGTATTTCATAACAAGGAGGATTTATGCTTTTCTCTTGAAAGCCCACAAAAGTAGCACAGCCATCTTCATCTGGATTTAACTTCTCTAGTCAGGAGAAGTTAATGGGTCAGGATTACTTGTGGTCTGCTTGCTGATGAAGAGATGCCTGTGTTTCCTGCTCCACTCGCCTCTCAGGCCAGTGTCCCCTGGTGCACGGCCATCCCACCTTCTCCAAAGCACTTGCAAAGGAAAGTGACCACGCCTCAAACAGCATCCTCCAGCCAGGGCTTTCAACTTCTCTTGCAAATATCTGCTACAAGAAGCTGAGGGGCAAAGACAGGTCATCTGGCTGCTGTGGGCTCCTGCAGAGCCAACAGCAGAACTTGTTTCCTGAATTTATCACTTGATCTCAAGTGTTGTTTTTCCTGGGAAGCGGAAGAGAGGGGCATCTTTCAAGCAAGGGTAGTGCCAAGTGCATCCAAAGGTTACTCTCCTTGTCCTGGAGAAGCCACCTTTCATGTAGATATCTCAATGGCATGGAGACAGGTGTCCACACAGGTGAGAATGTGCATATTTTGTCAAAACCTTCCCTCTCCAAGAGTTTTCCTTGGCCCCAGTCCCTTGCAGAATGAGATTTGTTTGCTTTCTCATGGACAGGTATTTATTCTCCAGGCTTCCAGGTTGAGGAGAAAAAGTTTTCCCAGTCTGACTCCCTCTCTACTAGCTCCATCTGGAGGCTCCAAGAAAACTTGCACTGTAAAATTACTTTTATTTGTATTTATTTATTATATAATTTATTTAGGATTTGAGGTGGTCTTGGCATTGATGATTATGGTTAGCAGACTTGAAAAAAGAAAGCGTCTGTGCAATTAAGTTTTTAGTTGTAAATTAATTAAAGATTCTGTAAAATCAAAACAATGGGCTTATTTGTGGCTAAGCTGAAGACTGCATCTCTATCTGTTCACTTCTCTATTTACCTGCAGTTACAGAGTTATATTTTAAGCAGCTGACTGCTCAGCTTCTGTTCTAATTCAGCAGCATTTATCACACTGCTATGTAAAGCTGCCACTTAAAGAGCTGTTGGAATGGGTTTTTTTTAAATAAAATGTGGTACTTAAAATATCTGCTGTTTAAGCTGCAAATAGTTACAGTTATGTAACTTCCTCTTTTATTACTACTGAGGTATAGCTATCCTCTAGGATTTGGAATTCTTGGCATTCTAAATATATAATTCTTGGAATACTTGGAATTCAAAATGTGTCTATAGATGTAAAAAAGGTCCTAAACTACAGGAAATGGGGATTGGGAGGTTGGAGGGGAGGAAGAAAAACAGGAAATCATTCTAACAAGCTCATTCAGGACACCTTTCCTCGGGTTTGTAAATCCAGTGCTCTGAAAGCACTTGCCAGAGAAGTTCTCCTGCCTTCCCTTGAAGAAAGTGAGATTCAAACCTATTGACTGGATATGATGTGATGCCTTATAACTCTGCCCAGGGGTGAAGCTCTGTGGTGAGTACCAGTATAATGTTGATTTAGACTAATTTGTTAGATCTGGGGTTTCCAACTTCACCTGAGTTACTGTAAGAAATAGCAGGAACAGCTGTTCTGGGAGAAGAATGATGATGTGAGACAAACTTGGAATCCGTTTTTTTTGTTCATTTGGGGAAAAGCTTTATTTCTTTTCCCTCTCTAAAGAATTCTTGCTGGGAATGGAAAGCTGTCAAGAAAGCACAAAGAGATCAGATTAGCAGCCTGCCTTGTGCAGTTTCAGGAGCACGAAGGGAGGATTTGGGATGTAGGGATTTGGTGTTCCACGACAAGGCATGCCAGCCAGGCTGACAGTCTTCCCTGGGAGGCTTTCTGCTGACACACAGACTCAGTCAGGAGCCCTAATGTTCTCAGCTGCTCCATCTAGAAACCTTCCAGAAGTGGATCTGACAATTCCAGCCCGAATTTCCCCTAGGATTTGTTTCTCAAAGAATGCTTGTGTGTACTCTCTCAGGAGTTGCTGCTTGAAGTCCTAGCTTTTGTTCTCTTGGAGAAATCAATGTACCTGGAGAAGTAAAGAATGGATGTGAAAGCCTTTACTGCACAGAAAGACTTTATGTCCTGGAAATACCTCATCTGTAACTGGAGAGAAACTTCCAATACAAAGAATATTCATCATGTGGTAGCTTGTAAGTAACAGGATAGCATTTGGACAATGAGCAGGTGAGAGATTCCCTGTTCAACTGGCTCACGGAAGTGTGGAGGGAACACAAACAGTACTTAACACTCAGCATGAGGAGGTAAATGTCAGTGCAACTGTTAACTGGAGTTCAGTGTATCAGGAGAGAGATACTCTATCAAGTGCAGAGCTTCCAATGCAAGTGTTCTGATACATTGTTAGAAGCATTACTTTACAAGAAATTAGTTGTCTCCTGCAGAAGGCTGCTTTAAAATAGACATCAAAAAGCCCTGAAGAGCCAGATCTACCAGATTTTCTTTCTTAAAGCTAATTCCTTATGTGGTGATGCTACAATAGGTATGGCACAAAGCACAGCAGCAGCATTTATTATCCCTTATTTATATTTATCAGGCATAGATGTGCACTTTTTCCTTTACTTAGTCTTTTTACACCAAGGAACAATGTGCACTGGAGCCATCTCCTCTAACATTCACTACAAAAATACCTTAATTTAAAATAAATTGTAGCATGGTAATTACTGCAATTAATTCCTTTGAGCCCTGAGCTCACGTTGAAATGAGATTTTACTGACTTTCCATGGAACTGCCAGAAGGCAGCCAACACATTGGCAGCTTTTTTTCCCTCCCTAATTTCTGTAGAAGTGCCCAAACTGTCATGAAAAGACAGGTACATTAAATTTTCTCCTCAAAACTAAACTCTAAGGGGCTCAGAGGAATGAGAAAAACAGTGAAAAAAATACAACTGTGTATACTTCCTGTCTATTTTTAAGACTGCGGAAATGATTAAATGCTTGCAACAGCTGCTTCATAAGCATTCATGGCATTCACTCACTGTGCCCTGTGCTGCAGCACATTCCCATTTCCTGAAATGCTTCTCTCCCCTTTCACCTCTACATATAATAAGTCTCTGCTGCATCATTGTCACTGTACTTAAAAGGTACAGTAATATTCTGACAGCAGATTTACTTTTATGGATAAGCTTATTGATGTTTGCTGATTTATTTTATATTCTGGCTGGTAAATCCACAAAGAAACCATTCAATTTGCTTATAATTCAGTTTAACCTTTCCTTTTCTTGTCAAAGAAGTTCTGTTGTTCAAATCCTCATTAAATGAAAACAAACCAAAAAAGAAAAATGAGATGACTCCAGATATGATAGACCAAGATTTACTTTAGTACAAGGCAGAAAGTGCTATTAGAACAGGACAGACACCAACTCAGGCAAAGGGAAATGTTAATCATTACAAAAGCTAGTAATGCTTAAAGCTTAAACTAGTTTCCCTCAGTTTCCTAAAATAGGCTTTCAAGGTTTTTTATCTTGTACTATCAAATAGTGTTAGTTACATAACTAAAACATGCAAATAAAGTGCAACAGACTACTCTTAGCCAGTATCTGATTGAACAACTTTTAATATTTCTACTGACAAACATTGTAAGCATAACCAGAGTGAAATGTGTTTACTTGAAGTCTGTCCAGTGATGGACTTGGGTCACTGAACTATCAGTTCAAGGAGAATTACTGGCATTCTAATTTCATTTTCAGTTGAGACAGAGGCAGCTGAAGTGATCACGGACTAGGACGTGTTCCAGGGGTGCCAAATTCTAATCAAAACTCAGATTGTGCGTTAGTAGCCAAGGCCGAGGCAAACAATTATCCTGTACCATACACAGAAAGCAACTAGTATTGAACGGACAAAAACTTTGGTCAACAAACTAGTTTTACTTCTTTAATAATATTTTGCTAATAACTCAAGAGGCACGACAGTACCAGTAAGCATATGAACTTTAAAATGCACAATGGCCACAGACAGCTGACTTGGATACAGTATTGGTGTTTGGTAGCAGACCTACAGACGGCTTTTCGATTCTTCCACTCTGAAATGATTTTGTATTTCCTCCTGACCTAGTCATGCACTGGAGAGGAATTCCACTGCAGTCTCCTTCTCTTCAGTTAACTCCTTAGCAGTAAGATCCATCTTCTCACGAGAAAAATCATTAATAGGAAGACCCTCAACAAACTTCCAGGTCTTGTCCTGATTGAAAACAAGCAAATAAAAAGCCCTCCATATAAGAACAGGCTTCATTCAGTCTGCATGAAGGAAACTTTGTGGCATAAGAATACAGCTTATGGCCCTAAGAACCACATCAGGCAGAAGTTAATTTTATTTCAGATAAAGAATGCAACCAGCACCAGCTAGTCAAGTCAGATAGTACTTGTCTACCAGCACTTAGCTGACAATCAAGTTAACTTAACTTGGTTAATAAGAGTCCTCTCTGTGAAAGAGAGACTGCTAAACGCCCACATCCCAGCAACTGCAGTCCCACACTGCTGCTAACAAACTCACATGACAGTTTAATAGGTCTTGCAGAAGATATGGATTTGAATACAGCCTAGTTACCTTGATCACAACAGGGAATGAATACAGCAGGTCTTCAGGAACACCGTAAGAATTGCCATCAGAAATTACTCCCATTGAAACAAACTCCCCCTGAAACCAGAAAAGTCAGAGATGAAGACATTTTTCACTGCTAGAAGCAGGCAAAATTTTCAAATTTTCAATATCCTTTATCTCCTGTGACACAACTTACTCCAGAAAAAGACAGATTCTTTCCTCTGAACACAGAGACACTCGAGGTCAGTGAGGTGGGCACAAAATGAAAGCATTAGGCAAACAAGCACTTTAATAGCCACATCTTACCGCTGGAGTGCCAAACCAGATGTCCCTCACATGATCACAGATAGCTTTGGCAGCTGACATGGCACTGGACAGCTTCCTGGCCTTAATAACAGCTGCTCCACGTTGCTGAACAGTCTGCAATTAAGAAAAAAACCCAACCATAACTAAATTGTAAAGCAGCAAAAACATGGCTTGGTCTGCATGCTGTTAGTAAATGACATCAAGAAAGACAGTTGAATGTAATTATTTAATTTTATCAGTGAAGATACAGTTCTTTAACTAAGCAAACATAGTATACAATCCAGAAATACAAGCTAAAAGAGTTTTGCCAACACAACTGCAACAATGTTTCAGAGGCTCATTCCTCAACTTTACAGCTAGCTGACTACTCTCATACCAGCCAGATGTCTCAAGCTTTTCCCACCAGGAGACTTTCTGCATGTCAACAGTAGCAGCTATCTTGAGCAACAAACTGTCAACTGCTGAATACCAATGAGAAACACTTGCTGGTCTCAATCCTACAATACTTAATGCAGACAATTAATTTAATTATTGAAGATAGCTGAATGTACCTCACCATACTCAAGTTAATAGTTTTTAAATTTAATAGTTTTGGTAAAGCTTTATTCATCTAGGGCTTTAGTAACCCATTTCCCTTCATATTCCACTTAGGTAGCCTGTCGTCTTGATTAATTAGTACCATTATTTTGTTTCACTAACTTAGATTATTATTTATTACTACCCTATATTAAGACACTTGCAGGCATTTCCTAGATTTTTCAGATTCCTTTTCAGAAATGGTGCTGATAACGCCACATATTTAGAACTGGAAATTGTGTGTGTGTGTCTGTGCACATGCATGAGCAGGGAAAGAGTTGCTGGCCTTTTCTGGTGGGTAGGGAGCATCAAATCAATCACCCCACTTCATCCACAAAACTGCCCCAAAAAGTCACCATAGTGAAATGCCAGTGGTGTTCCTGTGTCACACAAGTTTCACATGAGCTATGATCAAAACTCTTTGTTGAATCATTTTAGCATCCCAGTTTTTCTAACGGAAGTTACATAGACTTTCCAGCCTTGAATTTTCCAAGGGCAAATAACTGATAGCAACATGATATCTGAAGATGGCTTATTCTAGTGAGAGAAAAGAGCTGCTTCACTACATCAGTTACATTGTTTACAATTTCAGATGAGGTTAGGAGAAAGCACAAGCACAGAATAACCATTAAAAAAAATTTTCTTACCAGGATAAAGTCTCCCTTCAGCCAGCTGTCATCTTTTATAGCTTCATAGACTCCAACTTCCTTTCCTTTCACATTTACCTTCGCATGGTTAACATCAGGATATTGAGTGGAGGAGTGGTTGCCCCAGATGATGACATTCTTCACATCATTAGCAGTCACACCAAGTTTCAGAGCAATCTAATTGGAAATTAAAGATGTCCATTGCAGCTTCTCAATTTACAAGTTTCTTTGAAAGCATTGCTCTGTTTGTATTTAGCAGAGATAACACAATAGGCCCTTTTTTACCTGAGATTTGGCTCTGTTGTGATCCAAACGAGTTAAACAGCTGAAATTTTCCTTTGGTATGGATGGGGCTGACTTTGATGCAATCAGGCAGTTGGTATTCGCTGGATTCCCAACAACCACAACCTAAGAATGAAAAAAGGAAAGCTGAAGTAGGTATTTCTGCAAAACACCTCCCTTCAGTGAAATACACTGCTTGGCCTTCAAAGAAGCTATCTAAAAGTTAAGTTTTCTAATCTCTTGGTTGTCTTCAACAAGATTGTTTTTTAAGTGTGTCATTCGTAGTCACTCAATCTTCTATAACTGCACATAAAAATATTTTCCAGGTAGGTATTTTCTTTAACTTGACATCCAATGTGAAAGGGAACAAGACTTCTAGGGAGATTTGTACACTGACCTACAACCTGGCTTCCAGATATAGGGGGACAGACCAAGCACACTTTTAACCAACCACTTTTAAATGCTTTCTGGATTGGCTGCCACTGTTTTATATAATTGCTTTATAATTAAGAAAGCCAGAACAGTTACTTATCTCAATGTTCATAGGCAGTTAGAAGTAAAACACTGCCTCAACCTAGATCAATTTATTACTATGCAAAACTGATTTTTATTCATCCTTCATTTGTGCCTCGAATGACTTATGTCAAACTCCATATACTCTAAATCACACAAGCTGATCTGCAAACCTCCCTTTGTATTTCTCCTTTTGAAAGTGAGTTCAGTAAATTTTCCACTACTCTGCAATAGTCATATTGATAGTTTTTATTCCAACTGGATAAAGAAGCAAACATGTCTTTAGAAGCCGTAGGAAGTTCATCAGCAGACATTAAAAAGTCAGTTACAAAGCACAGTTGGAGTCTGGGTCTGAGATTAAGAGCAGTGGGAGAGCAGCCACATGATCCCATTAACTGAGCTGAAGGAATCTGAGAGAGAACAATTAAAATCTTCTAATGCTCCAAGTGAGATGCAAACAACCTAAATAAAGCCGATTTTTGTGCAACTGTAATTCCATATCGATACTGAAGTTAAGGGTCATTATATTAAAGGACACAGATGGATATGAAGGCGGCAGATGCATTTAGTTAATTCAGTTCTCCTAGAGAAGAGTGATAACATGCAAAAGATTGTGGGTTTTTTTTAAATACAGTTTTATGGGGTTGCTTTTAAAATTGGTGGTAACCAGTTCAGAGTATGTGTGGAATACAGCAATACAATGTAAGACTCACCTTTTTCACCAAACAAATTAATGACTAAAGCATCCACCTATTTAACATTCTGTTTCTTATCTACCCTTGACTGTGCTCTGTTTTCCAGGACATAAGGAAAGGAATGCCCACACTGAACAGGCTCCTGCTTGAGCAATATTCTTCTACAATGTATCCAGATCTCCACATAGCAGAGAATTAATGTTTTAAATTCAGTTCCTATATTCACCTTGACAGTCTTTTTGGCATACTTGTCCAAGGCTGCACCCTGAGACTTGAAAATTTTCACATTTGCTTTGAGTAAATCCTTCCTCTCCATGCCCTCTCTCCTTGGCATGGAGCCAACCAGAATTGCTATGTCGAGGTCTTTGAATGCAACTTCTTCCTTGTCTGTTGGAATGACCTCTAAAAAAAAAGGAAAGGGGGAAAAGAATTCAGCAAGATAAATACTCATGGCATAGTGCTAACAGGAATATTCTTTTGTGCATAAACAGTATATAATCTAATCTGACAAGACCACCACCTTCCCCTTCCAAAAATACAAGTAACAGTCATTTGGCCCTACCTCCACAGATTAAATACATCCCAGTAAATGGGTTTTATATACAAATATTTATCTGAGGTGGAAAACAGAGAAATCTGTGTAAAAAGATACATTTCATTTGCCTCTAAAGATGTGTATATAAGTACATATGCTTTTCTTTACTTTTACAATAAAATTTCAGTGGAAAGGACCAACACAAGTCAAGTTTTGCTGCCCCCTTACCAATTAAAAGCAGAGAAGGTTTGATTTGTACAAGAGCTGTTACCTACATGTTTTTTGTCACATGTTATAGTAATTACACTAACTCCTACTTGCTCCCTTTTTCTGCTTGTTTGAACGATCAGAACTCAGCTTGTTTACATGGCTTGAGGATTTTTATCTTATATCTTTATACAGAAGATATTTTTAAGATTAAATTAGGGTTTTTTTTTTAAATTTTGAAATAAGTATCATATACATAATATAGCAATGACATACATATTTCCTGGCTGGGCCAGAATTCAATGCATATATGCACAAGTATCTGACAATTCCTTGTCCAGGCTGAAAGCCCAGGATTAGATGATATAAACCCAGGTATCTGCATTGCCAATTATGTTCACAAAACCTATTTGATGTCATTCTTCCTAGCTTACAGGCTAAGTTAAATTGATTATATTCCACACAATACAAAACCAACGAAGGATCATCTAAGATTTTCTTCTGCCTAACTTCCTGCCAGCTACACAGACTCATAAATGCAAGAATTGTACTGCAGCATCTTGTAGGTATAAGAAAAAATTGTTTTGGCCACCTCTGAGCAGCGGCAGAGCACAGTCCTGCAGCTCCATCACCACACCTTCCAGTACCGTCATCATAGGAGTGATGTCCAGCAGCACAAGAATAAGAGGCTGGAAAGAAAGAAAAGGTTTAGTCCAAGCTGGGCACAATGCATTTTGAAAATGAATCTGTCTTGTACTCAGCTGTTACCTCGTGCAAGATTTAAAACCCATTCGCAGAAAACAACTTCAGCACAACCAACAACTGACAGCTTGCACAACAGAGCAGAACTCCCATTTTCCCCACTTAAAGAAGAAATTACTCGCACATTGGTAAACCATTGCGAGTGTCTATGAGGAAACCAGTCTCAGGCACTGCAGTTCTGACATTCATTCATTCCTTGTGCCAGCAGGAGCAGGGAGGTCATCCTTCCCCTGTACTTGGCACTGGTGAGGCTGCACCTCGAGTGCTGTGTCCAGTTCTGGCCCCTCAGCTTGGGAAGGACATTGAGATGCTTGAGCACGTCCAGAGGAGGCAACGAGGCTGGAGAGGGGCTTGGAACACAATTCCTGTGAGGAACCACTGAGGGAGCTGGGGGTGTTCAGCCTGGAGGAGACTCAGGGGTGACCTTGTCACTCTCCACAACTCCCTGAAAGGTGGTTGTGCTCAGGTGAGGTTGGTCTCTTTCACCAGGCAGCACTGACAGAACCAGAGGACACAGTCTCAAGCTGTGCCAAGGTTGGATATTAGGAAAAAGCTTTTCATGGAAAGAGTGATACAGTTCTGGAATGGCTGCCCAGGGAAGTGCCCTGGATGTGTTTAAAAAAAGACTGGATGTGGCACCGGGTGCCATGGGTTAGTTGAGGTGTTAGGGCATGATCTTGAAGATCTCTTCCAACCTGGTGATTCTGTGAATTCAGTGTGAGAGTTACCTGGTCTTTGCCGAAGACATCGCCCTTGGCAATGCTGTAGAGGAGCGAGTAAGCAATCTGCCCAGCTGCTCCAGTCACCAGCACTCTGACAGGTTCACCCTGCAAGGAAATGACACAGCCTTACCCACAGCTCCACACCTCAGCCTCATGGCAGTTAAAAGATAAATTACTGCAGCAAGAACGTTAGGATTATTTAACCTGGATGAAAGCGTGTGCCTAAAGGCAGATCAGCCCCAGCCCCTGGGATCACACTTCTGGTTCTGCTAGAACCACCAACAATTTCCCTGTTGGTTTTACAGAAACATACCACAATTGCAAAAAAGATCCTTAAGAATTGCTCCTGGAAAACTTGCAAAATGCCAGGAATAACGATGTATTTGAAAAATTTTGCATTCCCTTTAACACTGCCTTGTTAACATAAGACAATACAACATACACCCTACCCATTCGTACTTGAAATTTACTACAGAAGTTTCACGAGCTGTGACACTTGACTGGTTTTCAGATTCTTTCAATTTCAAGGGCTGTTCCCATTAAGCACTTTGAATGCTTATTTGCAAGCAAAGACTTATTGAATGCCAGAAACCAAAGAATTTAGTGGACTTAAACCTACTGCCTCACTGAACTGTTAGGCAGCAAATTTAACTAATCCACAGACAAAAGCTACATTATGAACAAATACAGACACGACTATCCATAATACAACTGTTTTTTGTCAAACTGACCCAAAACTCCAAAAGACTGGGAGAAGACTGCCAAAATGCTACTATATTGCAAATAAGAGGGGAATAAGGGCTTGCCCTGTAGCAAAATGACACTTTGTTAAGCAGAATGGGGACTGGGAGAAATCCAGATGTTATTTAGTATTGAGAATTAAAGGCTGCGAGAGTTTGGGTTGGTCAGCCTGGAGAAGAAAAGGTACCAGGATGGCTTTTCAATGCTCAAAGGGGACTTAGGAAAAAGAGTAGGACAAACTTTTTGTAGGGCCTGTTATGAAATGACAAGGGGCAATAGTTTTAAAATTAAAAGAGGACAGACCAAGATAAGAAATAAATGCTTTACAATAAAGATGGTGAAACACTGGCACAGATTGTCCAGATAAGTGGTGGTTGCCCCACCCCTGGAAACATTCAAGGTCAAACTGGACAGGTCTCTGAAAAACCTGGTCTTGTTGAAGATGTCCCTGCCAAATGCAGGGAGGTGGACCAATGACCTTTAAAAGTTTGTTCAAACCCAAAGCATTCTACGATTCTATGAAAATGGTCCACGTGGCAAAGGACATTACTAACCCAGTATTTCGTAAACCTGTTATTTGTATTTCCCTTTTTCTTTAGGGGCAATAGGGCTGGGGCAGATTGTGCTAGGACAGGAACAAGCAGACTGACCAGCCTGCTGGAATGCCAAGCCCACTTCCTCAGAAAATTAAAAGATGATCATTTGAGATACAGACTAGGCAGAACTGAATGTGAAAGAAGTGATTTAATTGCATTCTGGGCTACATTATGAAAAGCTGCAGAGCAAAGACACGCCTTGCACTCAGTGCTGGTGATACTGCAGATGGAATACTGAGTCCAGTTCTGGAAACCTGAGTTCTGTATGGTTCTGTGGTCTGCAAGATGAGGCTGAGGGTGCTGGACATAGTCTGGAAAGGCAGAGGATAAGGGGGATCTAACAGCAGACCACCACACCTTCACAGAGAAAAATAACACTGCCCCCAACACCTCTCAGCAGTGGCAGAACAGGGTGCAACAGCTACAAATTAAGAGAAAAACTCTTGGTTGTGTGGTACTGCTGCAGCAGAACAGGGTACCCAGAGGGTCTGTATAACCTTCACTCCTGGCAGTTTCCAAGGCCCAGACCACAACACCTATGACATGATCTATCAGTGGCAAAAGTCTGCCTGTCAGGCTGGATTAGACAACTTCCAGACAAGGAGCAAGAAAGAGGACAGACTCTATGACCTCTACAGATCCTTTCCAACCAGTATTCCTGTCACTGATATTTATAGGAAAACCATGTGGGGCTTCCAGTGTATTCTCTCTGCAGAAGCGACCAGCCAAGCACAGCTGCATCACACTAGTGTTAGGTAATGAAAAAAATTAGGCTACCTACCCCATTTTATCACATACTAGATAAAATCAGAGCATAAATGATGAAGGTAAACTACTGAAGTCGCAGATTTAGACCTGGCCTTCATTATGGGAATGATTCTTTAAATATCTCGTTACCCAATTGCCCGTTACATGGTGCTGAAGTGCATTATTATTCTCTTTTGAACTCTTCCTACTATGAGTGACACCCCTCTAACTCCATCCAAACTCCACTATGAGGGGAAGGAGAGCAAGACAATCAATTCTTGATGGTTTAAATCTCAAAACTAGTTCTGGTACTCTATTCTTGAGCAGGGAAATGTACGCTAACATCTGAATGATGATGGGCAGCATGGATTTAGATGCGTATCAAATTTTCAAGCCAACTTTTCAGCATATTTCTAAGAAGAATCTACATTTTATTTATATAAATGGAACAATGAACACTCTTTTAAGGCAGCTAACCACATTAGTTAGTAAAATAAGTACTGAAAAGTTACACTGCTGCAAAAGCTTGGCCTGGCAAAATACCCATCATATAAAAAGTGATCCCATGCTAAGCTATTCCAGAACTCACACAGGTAGCAGCAAAACATGTTTTCTTTATATTTATAAGGTATCTTAAATCAGTTGTGAATTGATTTAGGAATTTCCAGTGAATAGAAGAAAGATTTTAGGGCTCTTTCTTCTAAAGTAGTGTCACAAAAGGGGGACAGGAAAAGAGATTTTTTTTCCAGTCTATGAACTTTATAAGCCAGTCTGATTAAAACATAAAAAATGCCAACTTATCCTCTAGCATTATGGTGAGTGTTCAGCATAACAATAGGACAGGGAAGGAGTAGAAGATAAAAAGATAAGAAATATGACTATTTATTATTTTTTTTACTGAGACAAACGTAGCATTTAGTTTCTAAAAAAACCCCTCAAACCTTCAGTCATGACTCAGCTCCTCCTTCTCAACATAATTATGTTTGCTTACTACCATCCTTCCTGTTGGCCCCCATTTGGGGCTGGAGGAGGAAAACACACAAGCTAAAATATGGTGAGGAGTGCTGCCTCTTGTCTTTCCTTTTCAAACTTTCAGTACATTGGATTCAGTGCATTCCCCAGACCCTTTTACCCCTGCACCAATTGTGTGGATTTCGCATCAAACAAATTTCCATGCTCTCTCTTAAACCCAGAAGCTGGATTAACAAACCAAAAACGTTCTGCTGCTTACAAAATGTGGGTAACTTTCACCAAAAAAACCTTACATTTCATATTAAAATTGGCCTCACTGAGTGTCTGAGGCTACTTTTAGAGAGATGAGAAGCTCCCCAATAGAAGTTGTAGGTTCCAGACATTCATGTCCAGACACTTTAACCCGTGACTTGGCTCCTGCAGGACTTTCATGCCGTGGTAACTGCAGGGGTGACCTTTACTCACTCTCAGGTACACAGGAACTAGAGGACAAATTAAGCAACAACCAGCTGAACCATTTTGTTCCAAAGCCTTCCCCACTCCACATTCAACTGATGCATAGTTAAAAAGCTTTAGGAAAATAAAAGAGTAGCAAAAGTAATGATAAAAAGGATGAGGGAAAAAAGCCCCAGCAAGTGACCATTGCATCCCCACGTACCCTTCTTCATCTAATCCAGCAAATGTAGGATCTCTCCCCCTCCTAAACTACCACAGATAAAAAGCAAAGCCTCCAATATCAAGTGAGGAATTTGAGGTCTTAACGCCCTCCCCACACATTTTGGTTTAAGAACTCAGTGCCTCAGTTATTTCTGTGATTACAGCTGATATCAGCAGACCTCAAACATTAGTGCCATACCTGCAAACAGCACTGCACTGCAAAACTGATTCAGGAGGTTACAAGGGTAAGTAAAAGATAACTCACAACCTATCAAATGTTGTGACAGGAACATCTTGACTACACAAGTGATAGATTTTTGCATTGCTAATTGCAGTTATGAGAGATCTCTATAAAGATTATTGCTGATAAGCTCGTCTATAAAATACCACCAGCTTAACATTATTCCTGAATATTGGACGTTATTCCAGCCAACTAAGTTATCCCACCTTGCTTTACAATAATTACTTAATCATTAAAAAATATTTTTATCTCTTCCAAAGTCTAGAGTTTGCTTAAAGAACTTTCCCTTTGCTCTCCCTTCTTTAAAGCAGAGATGTGGGGACAATAAACATGATTGGTAACGGAGCAGAAAGTCTCAGCAAGGCAGCTGTGCACTTGAGGAACAGCAGCAGCGCTGCGGTTCAGAGACCAAAGCAATTCCAAAGGCATTCCTTCCTCAAGGAACGACCTTGATACAGGTGCCCTGTAAAACTTTTTCCATTTCATTGAGCTAATGGTGGTCGCACTGATAGATGGTTTTATTTCAGAAATTTAAAGCCTCTGCCTAACATCACATGCATAAACTGAATAGCAAAAGCAAGATAAAAATAATGACATTCTGAAAAGTCTGGATATCAAAGTTCTTGTGAGACCAGCCCATCCATGTCTCAATGCTTTGAGAGTTCAAATGCAAACTAGAGCTTGCTGTCATGTTGTCACTCCTGCAAATCCCCATTTTAAATAGAAAGAGTGAAAAAGAAGGATAAAGTTTACAGATTTTGGTATTTTTAGGGTATAGCTGAAACAAGCCACGTTTCAGAGCATGCAAGCATCCTTTCTATAGCAAAATATTGAAAGTGAAGGTTTGAGTAACAGGGTCTAAAAAAACATAGAGATGTTTTCACGCCTAGAAAGGAAAGCAAGGTCTCTGTGCAGGTTTATATATCTATATGTACACATGCTGCAGAAAAGCAAAGCACTGCAGTTCACCTCTGTAACCTCAGGGCAGAACTAGAAGGACTCCTTGACAATCTCGAGAGTCTGAACAAACAGCTGGATTTCCGACAGCAAGCAGGAACCAATAAAGACATTGCACAAGCACTTTCCCTTGAGCTAACACAGAACCGCACCAAAACCTTTCACGCCTCACGAACGAAGGCGCTGACAGCCCCCGTCTCCCGAAGGCAATTTTGGCAGCCGAGGCGCCGGGAAAAGGCGCGATCAGCCCCTTCGGAGTGCCAGCCCCCGCACGGGGAGGTTCGCTGCGTTCCGACGGGGGCACATCCCGTCCTCCCCCGCAGGGCCCTGGGGACAGGGAGAGGCAGAGCCGCCGCCAGGCCGGCACCCACCCCACGTCCCCGCCTGGAAGGTCACCCCGGCGCGGCTCCGCGGGGGCTGCGGAGAGCCCTGCGGCGCCGCCAGGCCCGGCTTCTCTGGGCGCCACGACCACCTCCAGGTCACCCCTGCCCCTCACTCCCCGGGCCCTCCCGGGAGCAGCGCGGCCAGGCGGGGAAGGCGACGCCATTTCGGGGTCACCTCCGCCTATCGGAGTTCCCTGCCCCAAGCCGAAGGAACCCGAGGGGAGCGGTAGCGCCGCGGGCCCGGTACCGACCATGTCTGCGGGAGCTGCGGGTCCGCTCGCTGCTCGAGGTCACCTCTGCGGCGCGACTGCGGCCGTGGCAGCGCTGCGCCGAGGTGCCGCGGGGGGGCGGGGCGCGCGGCCGCGCGCGGCCGCCTGGGGGTTGTAGTCGCGGTCGCCGCGGCTAGCGCCGCTCGCCTGCCGGAAAGAACTGCAACTCCCATCGTGCCCCGGGAGCGACGCGCCGCGCCCCCGCACGCCATTGGCGGTTGCCTCTCCCCACCTCGCCCCATTCATTGAAGAGCCGCGCGGCGCCGGAGGGGTTGGGCCGTTAGGGGGCGACGCGCGGCTGGGAGGGGCGGGGGCTTGCGGCAAGCGCGGGCTTCTCGGACGGCGCATGCGCGCTTAGCGGCGGGGATGCGGCGGCGGCGCATGCGCGGGGGGGGCGGCGCGCGCGGTTGCTGCGGTGACGCGCGGGACAGGCCCCGGTGCCGGCGGCGCCGCTCCCGCCCCGCGAACCCGGAGCGCTCGGTGGGTGCGAGTGCGCGGCCGGGCCCTGCCCTGCCCTGCCGTGCCCGGCGGGGCAGCCCCCGGGGCATCCCGGAGCCGCGAGCCCGGGGCATCCCGGAGCCGCGAGCCCTGGGCGGGCAGAGCGTTCCCCTCGCGTTTCCCGCGCGTTTCCCTCCCTCACGGCTTCCTCCGGCGCTCCGCGAAATCCTGCCCTCCTGTTGCTTGGTCCTTTCCTTTTTTTATTTTCAGGGAAAGCTGGGAGCTTACCTGCGCTGTTCCGCTGGTAGAACTGCGTGGCTAAAGTAGCGATCGCTCGTACAAAAATAAAGCTGCTCGTTTACTTGTATTTCGAATTGTTGAGTGAAGTAAATTCCTTTGGTCTGGCTGTAAGGGAGGCTGGTACCGGCATAAATACATCAGCAGAGAGCTTCATAAACTCTCGTTAGGATGCAAAAGGATAGCACAGGTGATTTTTCATTTCCCTCAGGTCCTGACAGGATTCCCTGTTAGTTAAGTGTTTTGTGCAGGTCTCACTTGCCCCTGTGTTTTTCTGCAGGATTAGTTTGAAATCTTATTCCACTCCTTATAGTAGCATTTACAAAAAAAAACAAACCATGTACGGAGCATGTATACTGAGGCAATTTGAAATCTTATTCCAGTCCTTATAGTAGTATTTAAAAAAAAAAAAACAAACAATGTAAGAGCATGTATACTGAGGCAATTTGAAATCTTATTCCAGTCCTTATAGTAGTATTAAAAAAAAAAAAAAACAACAATGTAAGAGCATGTATACTGAGGCAATTTGAAATCTTATTCTAGTCCTTTTAGTAGTATTTAATGAAAAAGCAATGTAAGGAGCGTGTATACTGCGGCAATTTGAAATATTACTCTAGTCCTTATAGTAGTATTAAAAAAAAATGTAAGGAGCCTGTTACACTGAGGCAATTTGAAATCTTATTCCAGTCCTTATAGTAGTATTTAAAAAAAAAAACAATGTACAGAGCCTGTATACTGAGGTAATTTGAAATATTACTCTAGTCCTTATAATAGTATTAAAAAAAAAAACAATGTAAGGAGCATGTATACTGAGGCAATTTGAAATCTTATTCTAGTCCTTTTAGTAGTATTTAATAAAAAAGCAATGTAAGGAGCGTGTATACTGAGGCAATTTGAAATCTTATTCCAGTCCTTATAGTAGTATTTAATGAAAAAGCAATGTAAGGAGCGTGTATACTGAGGCAATTTGAAATCTTATTCCAGTCCTTATAGTAGTATTAAAAAAAAATGTAAGGAGCATGTATACTGAGGCAATTTGAAATATTACTCTAGTCCTTATAGTAGTATTTAAAAAAAAATGTAAGTAGCATGTATACTGGGGCCATTTCTTCTTCGGTCCTGCGACAGAAAAGGGAAGGCGCCCCTTTAGGTCAGGGGGCATAAAATGCAAGTTTTCCTGCCAAGTGCTCCCTTTCCCGCGGGTCCTGCTGCCGGTCGTGCTCTCGGCGCAGCTCGGAGGGTGCCGTGGCTGGAAGGAGCCTCGGGGACCCGAGGGCCTCTGCCCGGGGCCGGGGAGAGCAGGCGCGCTCCTGCCGGCTCTGCTGCGGTTCCCGAGCTGCGCCGATTTCTATCGCTCCAGAACCGCGCGTTGTTCAGGAATGAAGCCTGTACCCAAAGCTCCCTTCCGTGCAGGAGTTTGAAAGCCAGATAGCTGCAAGCAGAGCTGAGCGCTGGCTTGAGGGAAGCTTGGAAAGGAGGAGGGAGCTTGTTGAACACACAGTTTCCTGAATGCCCTAAGATGCTTCACCCCGGTGACTCTTAACCTTTTCTGCACCCAGACGTTAATTAACACTATTTAAGATTGTTTAAGATTTAAATATACACAAAACCTGATGTGGACCCACATAAGGTAATTTCCACTGACTATAATTGGCTCAAGTTTAATTGATTTCTTATCAATTTTCAGCTAAATCAATGTTAGCAGGCTGTAAATTGATTTGTCTGTGTCAGGATAGCAGATTGTATTGATTTAATGGATTTCAGTTAAGAGCTTAACTTGAAACTTTCAAACTTTTTTTCAGTAGGTAACACTTTTCTTATTCTTGCTCCTTTTTTTTGCCCAAGCCTGTGCTCCTGGAATTATTTGCTGTTGGAGATAACAACAAATCTTGTTACTTTGTGTTTAAAGTGATTTGTTTTGATGCAAAGCCACGTGTAAATGCTTTTATTTGTCACAAGCATGTTAATCAGTTTATTTTCAATCCCAGTATAATTAGTCCAAATTGGACTCAGTTGTTGTCTGCGCTGATTTAACTGAAGAGACCATAAAATATTGCCTTTTATGCACGTGATGTAATTTATAAAGTCAGCAAAACTTAACAGTTCTAGTATTTTCTTCTTAAATTTTGTTTCTACTTCTTAAGCTTTGATGTTTTCCAAGCAAAATTTAAATGTAATTTTAAAAAATATTCTTTAACGCACCCCAATTTTTCATTAGTATGGGTCTTTCATGCAGCACTGTAAGCCAGAAAGCTGCATAAATAGAAACAGTACGTGCAAATGAAGTAATGGAAATTTAGTGTGTGTGTGAATTGGGCTCTTGGCTAACTTTCAAATACACTTTGCAATTTTTGCACTCAAAAGATACTGAATTACGTGGAAATCGGTAATTAAACAACACACTGAAGTACTAAGATGTTTTAATCTCCATTTTCAGGGGATTAAGTATTATTTTTCAAGGCAACTAGTAGTTTTGAGAGGTAGTCTGCCAGAATTATCTTTTAATTTTTAAAAAAATATTTTAAAATTAATTATTTTCTGTTAACAGCTGGCTGTGTTCTTTAACTGTATTTTGGATGGGATTATCTTTTACTTCATTGCCATCTATAGAAACTGATGAATATTTTTAGGTAAGTCTTTACACTTAATTTCCAATAATTTGCGAAGTTTTCTTTTTATCATCCTCTCTATGTCTAATACAGATTTTTTATCTTATGCATTTACTTACAATTGTTGTTACCAAGTCATGTCTCTTGTAGCTAAGTCTGTGTGATATATTTAACATTTAAAATGCACAAGACTATGTAAGAAAAATTAACTATATAGTGGCCAGGTTCAAACCTAGAAATGCTAGAATTGAAATAGTTTTGTAAATCTCTTCTGCGTTCTGGTCCAAGGGAATAATAGTAAGAGATTTTTCAGAAATAAGGTAAAACAATACAAAAAATACTGAAATAGAATTAAGAGGATCAGAAGTTATTTTGTAAAGTATGTGAGAAATCTGTAATATATTTTTAAAAATATATAGATATGAACAAGAACGATTAAAATCATGGTTTAGAAAATTAGAGGGTTGTTTTTTTTTTTTTTATTTCTGGTTCTAATGTCCCAAACATCATTTTCCACTGTTCATTTCTAAACTTCAGTCATGTAGTACTGTATGGACCTTAAATGTCATGAAGAAACTAATCTATAGACTCCATTTATAATCCAGATTTTGTTTTTTGTTGTGGTGAAAACTTTCTAAAAGAGAAATTTTACCTTCTGTGAAAGTGGTTTAATTTTTTATTGCTTATTTTTAATTTCTTAACAGCTTAGTTGTTTTTTTTTTAATTAAAGTTGGGTAATTATCATTAATTGGTTTCTACAGCCTTCAGCATTTTTTAACAGGTAGCTTGGATGTAATAACACATCCTGTGCTCATGTGCCTGCTGCCTATGAAGAAACACAAATGATCTGTAGCTTGCATGTAATATGTATTAGTAGTCTTTATGAACTATTCATGAGTCAAATATTAATAAAAATTGTGAACAGAAAGTTCTTTTTTATTTGTTTTCCCTAAGTAGGTCGATAGTACGAGCAGGTATTGTTGGTTTGGCAGGGGACACTGAGAGTTCAGGCCTCCTCTGGTGTGGGTGCATGTCAGATCTGAGCCTCTGGTGCCCAAAGGAGTTCAGGGCTCCAGCACTGAGCAGAGGGGGTGATGGCACAGTGGCTTCAAAGTGGCACCCCCAGAGCTGAGGGACCCTGGAAGATCCATCCTCATCACCAGCTGAGCACCACTTCTGGAGGGTTTTCTTCTCATGGTTGTTACAAGGTCCGGGATACAGAGAATCCCTGTTTAAAAACAAAGCCAAACAAAGCCAACCCACAAACCAAACAACCACATTGGACATGGCACAAAGACTTTGGCATGTTGGCTGTAAATTCAGCAAAGTTGATCTCTGAATTATTGCCAAGTGAACAGAAGGGTTGTGTTCCTGGTGCATGAGAAGTAGCGTTACTGGATTCTTCTACCTTAACACAGATCTGTCTTTCTCTTGGTTGAACAGAGACTTTGTGACAGCAGTGTGTGGGTTTTCTACTCACTGATGTCGCTGTCTGGAGGAGAAGAGGCAGGCTGGTATTCTAGAGAGGAGATGACCTGTGTAACAATTCAAGTTCTACCAAAGCAAAACTTGTACTCTTAAAGTTAATTCATTGCAACATTAAAAGAAACCCAACATGATCACCAGCACCTGTTCCCCCCACGAGATGTAAACATTAAGCTGATGTCCTTGTGAGTTTTTTAAATGAAGTAAGCATTTAGTCAAGGGAAACGGGTCCTACTGAAAATAAATGTTTGCTTTTTCTCTCTTAAGACTTTCTTTTGCATTTGTTCATTATAACCTGATAATCAAGGTATACATTTTGAACAAGAAGCTAGCAACCATGATGATGACTTTCCGTTTTTTAGGTGCAGTGCAGATGGCTGAATCCATCTGCTTCCTTTATGCATCCTTTCCATGTCACAATGACTGATGAATGTTCTTCCATGCCAAATCTCTTGCACAGTTACAAGAGTTTTTCTCATTAGGCTTATTCCTATGAGTTATGGTCACATAGTTTGCTTAAAATATTTCAGCTTGTTTTACAACATCCATGTGAATTTATTTCTGTATTTTTGCAGAGCCAAATTCTTAATAGCTGCCCCTATACAAACTAATTTTTTCTCCTTTCTTCTCCCAAGAATTGAATAGTGTTTCAAAGAAAATATCCCTAGAAATACCGGTGGAAGGAGAATGATGTCTTATGGTGTTGGTTTTTTGAAGTTAATTGTATAAAATATAATTCTTTACAGATGGAAAAGACTGATAAATTTTTATCTTAATGGCATTATTCATATGTGAAACGTAACTTTCAAACATGAATTTATCAGTAATAAATGTAAGAGGCAATTAAACGCTTTGTTTCCTGTATGGAGGTTTTTCTGCTGTTTAACAGATTGATTTTGGTGTCTGGCCTGCTTTTGGAAACCTTATCCAAACAGATTTTTAGGCAGCAGCAGAGTCTATGGGTGCTTTAGTAGCATATATGCTTATAATACTGGCCTTACTCAGTGTCTACTGATACTTGAGTAAAGAAAGAAGAAATTGCCTTTATTCATTCTGCTCACATAAACACAAGTACTCTCTGCACATGCCTGTATTCATTCAGTTGCACACTGTAGGGCTAAACTACCCCATCTCTGAATAAAATTGTAGGCCCCTAATTCCATCTGCGTGGACTCTATTGTCCATACCAGTGCTACAGAACTTGGAGTTTCCTGTTGCTCAAAAATAGGCATGCATATATATTTTTTGTTGTTTTTTTTTTTAGTTTGTTGGGGAGGATTATGTTGGAACCCATGAGAATGGTCCTCAGGCTCATGCTCAAAGAAAGTGTTAGAAAATTTGGAGCCTGTCATGAAGTCATTTAGAGTTGTCCTGTCAGGCTGGGATGGTGTTGAGGAATTAGTTAATTTGAGCTCAGGGTAGTCATGTGCCCAGTATAAATGAGAAGGGAGCAATGGCCATAGAAAAAAAAAAAAAATTGGGTAATTGACTGCTTATATCATGACACAAATGGTGGAAATGTGGTGCATCTTTGGATGAAGGAGGCTTCTCCATGCAGTAATCAAGCAACAGGAATCATGATTTCTAGTTTCCTTTTAGAATGCCTTTTTGCTCAATTTGCCTTCTACCCTTACCTGTAAAGAGTAGCCATGGTAAAGCACTACCACAGATATGGTGAAAAAATTGGACCTTAATTGGATAAAAGCCTTTTGAATGTTTATTAGAAAGGTGTTACTCTTGTCTATATAGTAAAATGTGCTTTTGTTTCATGGCCTGTAATCCCATTTATTTACAATAATGGGCCAGATACTGTTTTTGAAGTTGCTTACTGTCTGATTTGGGAGAATATAAAGTATTGCTCTGAAATGGCCTTTTCCTGTTATAGTTGCCTGACATAGAGGGTCTGGCCTCAGTGTGTATTAGGCAAGGGAGCTAGAAATACACCACAGTTAAATTATGGGTTTGTGTCTCCAGGTGGTGCATGAATTCATGGTTGAAGACTGAAGAAATTAATTTTGCTAAAGCAAGAAACAACAGGACGTTAAGCTACTATGCCAGCTTTAGATGTATGCTTCAAAAATTTTCTGCTGCTCAGCATTATTCAGTAATCTTTAACTCAAATTGCAGGAAATATTTGAAATTCCATTCTAACAATATCCAACAGAGAATATTAAAGAAGCATTACATTTCAAATGCCTGAGGGAAAATGTTTTCTTGCAACACCATGGGCATTTGGATCTCACTAGTATATGCAGTATTATAGTCTAGTATTATGCTTTACTTGGTCTAAAATGAAAGCCCAATTTTAATTCTATCTCCAAAAACTTGGCATACTGCAGTGAAAAATAATTTATTTGAATGTTGTTTTTTTAATACACTGCAACTAACTTTAAAGCTTCCTCATATAATACTCCCACTATGGCTTTTTGTAATCTGACCCTTTCATTAAGACTTCAAATATATTCCCAAAGACTTATCTCAGTGCTTTCATTGCTAATTTGCAAGTTAAAAGATTCCAAAGTTACCTAAGAAGTTTTTCTCTTTCTATGCAATTTTTCTCTTAATAAGACAAAAGTTTTGAGTATCTTTGTAAATATATAAAACACCAAACAGAGGAACTAATACACTCTTAAGGAAGGTAATATGCAAACTCAAAATAGGGTTTAATAATATATACACACAGTTCTGGGCTGGGTAATTTGGCAAACCCATTAATGAACTTCTGTAAAAAAAGTGCTGATTAAACCTTCTGGGGTTTTATAACCTATATATGATGTATTTAATAGGAAAGCTATTTTGGAAGTGAATCCCCAGCTTACAAGATTTGGGGGAAAGAATAAAAGTGTATCTAAAAGGTTTATAAAATCACTAGCTTGAACATATTTCTTACCATCTAAGTATTTCAGCGTTGCCAGAGCAAAGATAGCTGCCATTTTTCTGTTGGAAAAATAAGATCTATGGTCTTTAGAGAAATATAATAGGGCTCTTCTCCACCTGCTGCTACTTTTTTCTGTTTGCACTTGACTGTCATAGAGTCGTGCCCAGGAGAATGCCAATACTGTGATATTTCTTACCTTCATGGAGTTTCACAAGAGGCAGTTCTTTAGCAGTAGTGGGTCACTTGCCTGTGTAATTGGACCACTTGTGACTCCCTGACAAACTAGACTGGAGAGGAATATGATTCAAGGACTTGAAACGTGCAGAGAGAACTCAGAAGAGCAGCAAACTGCAGATGGTTTATTTGTTCAGCGTAGCTGTGTGGGACATAAATCAGTGAAGTGTCATTAGCAGTACCATTCGTTTAACTGCAATGCTAGGCTCTGGCCTTGCTAAATGAATGTCACTGATTCTATCATGAAAGCTGGGAATCCTCTGCAGTGCTGCTGGACATCAGCTTGCCTGCTGAGGGCCACTGGTGGGCTCTGAGTTGCCACATCCCCTTTCATGGGAACTGAGACCTACTGAACATTGATAAAGTGTCTTTTTTTTCTATTGTAGTTGGTCCCAGGCAGTTGTACCCAAACTTCGGAGTGAGTAGAGTGATCCATTATCTTGTATTGCATAAAATCTGAGAGATAATTATCTGTTTGAATGTGCCTCTGAGAAGACAGGAGTATCCACTGCAGTGTAGCAACACCATTTGGTAGCATAATTTTTAGACAGAAATGACTAAACTTTTAAAAACTGCACCTGTAAAGGACAGCCTGCGTTTTTGGAAGACACTTAGGCGGTTTTGTAAATGTGGAGCTTGTCTTGCTTGAGAAATGGAAGGCTTGTAAAATGCATTAGAAATATGTGTTGGAAGAATAGGCGTGTATGGACTTCAAAATCATGGCATTACAGGTATTATTTCCAATTTTATAATCAATTAAAAAATTAATTTCTTTCTTAATTATTATATTGACTGTTCCTTAAATAGAAGTATAAAGAACAGCAGGCACAAATATAAAGCTTAATGTACAAAGCTGTTTCTGCTCTTTCGTACCTGAGCTGTGTATTTAAGTAGATGCTTCCCAATTCATTGTTTTGCCAGTTTTTGTTCCAATAATTTGACCAGTTGCAGTGAATTGCAATGAGTTGCCTGCTGCTTTTGTCACAGAATTACAGAGTGGTTTGGACTGGAAGGGGCCTTTGAAGCCCAATGCACTGTGGACACCTTCCACTAGACCTGGTTGCTCAAAGCCCCATCCAACCTGCCAGGGTTGGGGCATCCACAGCTTTTCAGGGCAACCCGTTCCAGTGTCTCACCCCCTCAGAGTAAGGAATTTCTTCCTTATATCTAATCTAAATCTACTCTGTTTTGGATAAGAACTCTTGCCCTTGGTCTCCTCACTCCAGACCTCATGTAGAAAGTCCCTCTCCCCCTTTCTGATAAGCCATCCTTTAAGTATTAATAGGCTATCATAAAATCTCCCCAGAGCCTTCTCTTCTCCAGGCTAAAAACCCACAAGTCTCCCAATCCTTTTAAAAAGTTCCTTTCCTCCAATCCTTTTCTGTGTCTCTTTTTCTAGACCTGTCCCTAACAGGTCCATATCTTTCTTTGCTGGGGGCTTCAGAGCTGGATGCAGCGCTGCGGGTAGAGTCTCAGCAGGGCAGAGCAGAGAGAGTCCTCCCCCTCAACCTGTTGGCAGTCTTTCTCTTTACACAGCCCAGGATGCAGTTGGCTATTATTATTTTTTTTTTTTTAAGATATTGGAAGATTTCCTTTGTAAATGTAATTAATAAGTTGAAATTCAGACAAAAGTCATAGTGATGTAATGTCAGTGAATGAGTGACACAAGTTATATGAAAGCCCAGAATGTTCCTGGAGCACTGCTGGCAAAGTCCCCTACCTCTTAGGAGTGCTGTTAACTTTGTTATTCTTCAACTTGTGGCAAAGGTCTCTTCCTGTGGAATTCAGTCTAAGAAAACTTGTAATATAGTGCCATTCTTGTGTTAAAATACAAAATCAGGACAGCTATGAAACAGTGACATTGGAATAAATTGAAGTTTCATTGGAATAAATACTCAGAGAGTAAGCAGACCTTACTCCTTGGAACTGTTGCAGAATAACTGGATTAATTGACTTTCCATCAAAGAGTAAATGAAATATTTATATTCTATAGAGATCTTGCTGGAGTAGCTTCTTTGGTATCTGTCAGTGATGGTATTTAACTTTATCAACTTTTTCCCCTTGGAGGTTTTTTGATTTGTTTTCTGGGTAGAATTTTTTTTTTTTTGTATGTGGTATTGGGAAACCCCTTAAGTGTCTTTTTCTGGCTGTCTCCTTCGTAACATATCATGTAGTATCCCTGTTTAGTAAATGACTTGATAAATGAACTTCACTCTGTCATGCTTGTTTTCTGAATCCGATTACCAAAACTGCAACGCGTTCAGCTTCAGTGTGTGGCTGAACTCCAGAGCAATGACACACAATGTGCAGGTAGTTAAATATTCCTTAAGAAGCAGCCTGTAAAATATGCCACCCATAATGCCAGTGAATAAATGCCAACTTCAGCATGAGTGTTCTTTTAAAATGTGCACCTTGCTGAGGTCATTAGTCACTCTGAATTCAAGGACATGTGAGTGCAGACTTTGCATAAAGCTCCAGGAGTGGCCTACCTGTGAAGTGCTGCTGCTTGATTTTCAGAAGATGGCATGCTGTGAATTTTAAAATTCCCTCATCGTGGATGAACTGCAGCAAATGCCATTTTGTAATTGAGGCGATGTAAGTTAGTTATTCTACGTGTATTTCTAACAATGAAGTTTCAAAAATCTCTTTGCTGAGATCAAAGAAATGTTATCATCATGAAAGGAAACACTGCAGTATTTGCTGAATGGGGCAAGGAAACAGAAGAATGAAAATTCTGCATATTTTCTAACACATATATAATTATTATCTGTTTCATGGATTAATGTGAAGATTATGCTGTTGGCCTTCTGTTTAAAAATACAGGAATAATGAAAATTGAGAAAATATTGCTGCTTCCCTTAACACGAACGTGGATGAAAAGGAGGCATCACACAGAATTGTAGCAGCAGCTGTGACTTTAATTTGAGCAAACCCAACTCAGACAAAGATTTTGGGAAAAGAAATCCACAGATAGAAGTGAGACAGACCTAAAAATTATATTAGTCCTAAGACTTATGTAAAATAAAGGCTTGAGTAAAATGCAGAAATTACTTAACTCTGGGGAAATTACCTCCCCAGATACAGCCATTTAGTGGTTTTGTTTTGCTCTGCCACTTGTGTGGCTAAGTTAATTAAATAGTATCTTTTACATCTGTGAAAATGGAAGGAGCCAAATGTTGCAGCTAGCTAGAATGGTCAGTCCCAGCTCTCCTTGGAGAGAAGGTATCTCCACACTGCCTAGAATGAATGCATTTTTAACCAGTGTTTATTATAGGTGAGAGATCACAGGTGAAGCTGTGGTGGGGTGACCCTGGCTGGACATCAGGTGCTCACCAAAGCCTATCTCATTCGCCTGCTCAGTGGGACAGAGGAGAGAGAGAGAGAGAAAATACAACAAAAAGGTCAAGGTAAGGACAGGGAGAGCCAGTTACTGTCATGGGCAAAACAGACTCGACTCAGGGAAATCAGTTTAATTTTTTATCAGTCAGATAATGAGGAAATAACTGTGTTATTCCTGAGGCAATGGAGCCCATCACTGATGGGCTCAGCCTTGTCCAGCACGGGATCCCTCCTGGACCTGCCTGGCATTGGCTCTGCTGGATATAGGGAAAGCTTCCAGCAGCTTCCTTCCCTGAAAGCTCCTGTTACCAAAACCTTGCCATGCAAACCCAAAACAGAAGTGTTTAAAATTAAAAAAAGAAAAAAGTCAGAAATGTGATCTTTGTGCTGGATATTGTAGCGCAAAGTTTATTAATTATAAAAGTTTCTTTGGAATACATGGGATTATAGGGTTGCAAAAGCTGATCTAGAATATAGTCACAGAAATAATGGTAATGGGCAACTGCTATGATATTTTAAAAAAATTTTCTCATTCTTCTTTTTTTTTTTTTTTGAAACCTCATGAAAGCAGATTATATGCCAGTGATTGATGCTGTAAAGGCATCCTTGTATGTCTGTCTCCAGAATAATTGTCACGTTCTAGGTTGTGTGCTCACTACCACTGTTTCCATTACGTTGCCATTTTGTAAATGGTGCAAATTTGAGCCACATGAGAAATGGGTTGGTAGAAAGATGGGGTCAAACTGTGGACCTATTAATAATTAAAAGATCTGAACACACCACTTGAAATTTTTGGCGTTGTCTGATTCCTCATTATTTCAGTTTTTAAATTTTATTACATCTCAAGGTAGGCAAGCTTCTGTGAGATCTCATATTTTCAAGGAAAGGAATAGAGAAAACATGCACCATTTCAATGGCTGTTCATAATTTGGGGCTGCCAAACCAGTGCTATTCATGCTGACATTCTGTCTTATCAGGCAATTAACTAATATATATTGAGGCAATTAAAGACAATTGCTTGTAATAGCAGAAAATTATTATAATCATTTTGTTTTCCAGATAACAATGCAGATTTATAATTTCTGTGACCGCATCCAGAGTTTTACTATCAGAATTGACAGGGAAACCATAAATAGTTGTTATTCCATTATGCTAAATGTCAGGGGTATAAATTGAACTCTGTTTTATTTAAAAATCCATGAGGACAGGCTATGATCCTTATGTTAAATGGATCTGCAGCAGTTAAACCTAAGCCCATTCTTAGTTTTCATAAACTTCTTCATAGTTTGTTGCACTTGTTGAACACAAATCATATACACAGCTTGAAAGGGCATGAACACTTTTTGAAGGTTTTAAAAGAAAACTTTAAATTAATGTTGAGGTGAAAGAAAAGCAAGTTTCAAAATCCTTCCACTTTTCAATGATTTCATCAGGTAACTCCAAGCCTATTAGCAAATTTGGTCACTTGTATGCTATTCCCTCATATTCTGTGACATTTACAAGATTCCTATAATGACTTTTTCTCCTCCAAAACTAGGAAGGCCTTTTTGGCAGAAGCTGTTTTAAAAGATATTTTAAAAACAAAACAAAATACATCCTTCTTTCAACAACATAGCCTGGGTGTGATGCAGTCAAGAGGTACATTTAATTGTCAGTAACCTGGGAAGTTGTAACAAAATGTGCAGCTTGGGCTATACCAAGAGTTTCTATTCAGTTGGACTTCCTTTTTCTTTGTTAATGATTGTGGCTGAAAAGCTTCATGAGGATGTAAAGAGTAGTCATTCATACAGAGGACATTCATATCTGTATTTGTTGATCTTTGATGATGTGTTTAAAATTTAAAAAAAATGGGGGTTTATCAGTTGAGAGGTCATACAGACATAGTGAAGTGGTATGCTGTGTTGAGAATTAATGCAGATTATTCTGATGCCATTCACACTAATTGTATCATTGCCAGTTTCTTTATTATGTTTTGTTATGTTTTCCCCCGTGACTATTGCAGGCTTTGTCAGTGTAAATTTTGGTTATGTACATAATACTGCCTATTTTAAAGGTATTTCACTCATTACTTTAAAAACCTAATTTTTTTTTAAGTGATGTAAAAATATCTGGGTTTTCTAAGTATAATTGCAGGGGTTTTATTTAAAGCATTTTAATAATCTCCAGTTTTGCCTGTTAGCAAGGTCCTTTTTATCCTAAGAAATGAAAAGTGAAAGACAAGCAAATGGTTTGAGATTATATGGATAATTAAGTTAATGGTTGTGAAACAGAACCTGAGGAATCAAAAATGTGGTAGAGGAGCATCAAGATGGTTTTCTAAATGCTGAAGGGTTTGGATAGGACATGCAGCAGAGTGACTGAGGGAATCACAGCCTCAGGGGTTTATCTCTGTCTTAAGCCAAAGCTCAAAGTACAGCAAGGAGAGCGCCCGCTGTGTGCAGCCCTCTGATCTCAAAGGTGGTGCAGGTCATCGGCCTCAGTAGGGACACGTATTGGAAGTATTGAGTAGATTCAATTCCCCAGCTTCTGTCCCTGGTGAGGAAGCTGCTTCTCTGTCCTCCTCTCCCAGGTTTCCTGCTGGGCTTTTGATGCTCTTTTTGCAGGGGTTTAGCAGAAGTTGCCATTCATGGGGCCAAGTGCTTTAGTTCGAGTCTTGGCCATAAGCCACAGGACAGCCAGAGTGGTGTCACTCAAACAACTCCTCCTTCTTTTGAAGTTATGAAAGCAGAAATAGGGTCCCTTTGAAAAAGGCACCTGAACGGAGTAGATGCTCTGACAGAAGTTGCTTGGTAGAGGAAAACAAAGCCAAGAGCCCTGGGAATGTGGTGCATTAACATCACCATGCACTAGAGGGCCCAGCCTGCATAAACCATTGCCCAAGAAGGAACATGGGAGTAGACTGAAGGAACTTCTGGGGAATTACAGTGATATTAGGAGGAGAAAGAGCTGTCTGAAGCCAACAGGGCTCAAAACAGGACTATATGTGGAGAAAGGTGATAGAGTGACAAATGCATTCAACCTGAAAATGTAATCAGACAAGCATGTTCCCCTGCTGAAGAAGGGATTTAGCAACTTTGAACTCAAAATCATGTGATTTTTCTTCCTCCTCCTGGCTAGATTAAAAAGGGGAGTGATGTTTTGAATATTATATTGTGCTTAACAAACCATTGCGTGCTGTGTCAAGTTCATTTTCCCTATCTGCTCTGGCTAAAACCCATTGCTATCTGTAGTCTAGCCTGAAGGTGACAAGAGATTTGAATCATTGTAATTAGGCACTCATCATGCTGCAAAAAGATACAACTATCTTGATGAATCAGTATGAAAAAAAAAAAAAAAAAGCTGTGTGGTTTTTTTTTTTTTTTAACTGCAGTTGGTGCCTGGGAACGTGAGAGCAGGAATGAGCTCAGCAAGAACTGAGGCAGCTTCCTCAGCATGACAACTATTGTCCTGTTCTCTGTGCAGAAAAAAAATTGAGTGGCTTTTGCCCCTCCAAGTCCTGTTGACTTTTTCAAGTGTTCTTGGACCTCTCCCAGGTTTTACTTGACAAACATTTTCATGTGTGCCACTTCTTTCTGATTCTGAGAAATACGCAGAAAGAATTCACTTTCTGCACTTAAGCAAGGGCTATGAGATGAGTTATTGTTTGCCTTTTAGGATTGTTGCTCCAGGGCACACTTTTGCTGTAAAGTGCAAGTGATGAAAAAGTGGATCTGCCAAGGTTTGTGGTTGGATATGGCAGAAATGGGGTATAAGGAGCTTTATCCCTCTGGGTAAAGGCATATCCATGCATACCAAAAAGTAGGTTTTGTGACACTTACTACAACTGCTTTGGGTTAATAATCAAATTTTGTTCTCTTTTTTGCCTGTGTTTTAGAAAAGGTGCAGAAAAAAAAAACCCTGAAATACATATGGCTTTCATCAGGTAGAGATGCATTGCTATTTTCACCTTTTCTTTCTGGGGACCATGAGTTACCCTTCATTCCTTTTATCTGAAGATACTTTCTCTTATCACTCATCCATGCATCTTTCCTCAGAGCCTGGATAACATTCCTTTTTATTATTAAGATGTTGCATTGTTCGAAAGTGAATCGGGGAATGGCATTTATTGCCCAGTAGCGTGCCTTATGAACAGTGGAGTTCTGTCATAATCACAAAGTGTCTACATTCAGGGTTCTAATGCCAATTTATAAGTGCTCTAGTTTTCACAAGTGAAAAGTGACTATGGATTTACGTTCTTATTTCAGTAGTGGCAGCTGAAATGGGATAACATACTTTGGGAGGAGCAGGGAACAAGCAGAATGCTGCTCACCCTACATGACTACCCTGTAATAGATCTTTCAGAGCTTTGAAGAGTGGGTGTTTTTAATGACTATGTTGTATCATTGAATAGATAATTTTAAAAAGTTACACACTTTTGCAAGTCAGTGTTAAAGCTAAACAGATTTGGAATGTGCCAAAAATAGATTTCAAGCTGGATTTTGTAAAAATTTACTCTTCTGGGGTGAGCAAATACTAATTCTGTTCATGAAAACTGTGTCTTTGTCTCTATTGAGATTATGTTTTAAATCCATAAAAGTGCTAAAATATAATATATATATACATACACACATACATATAGGTATATATAGAATTAATTTGGCTTTGCAACCTTAGGTATTTAACAAGAAATGTACCTGAGAGTTTTCCTTTCTTCAAATGATGAACTAAACACTTAGCTCAAAATAGCAGTCCTAATTTGCAGATAGATAACAGATGCATCTATATCCAGAACACTGTTATTTCCCTTCTTGGTTTTTTTTATCATCACCTGACTAATATAAGTAAAATCTGCTGAGTAAGGACACAGCTTTTTTTTTTTTTTTTTTGATTACCTGAAGGGACGAGTTCACACAGTCTACCTTCCAGTTCACACATTCACTACCTTACATCCCACATTCATTTTTGGGGCACGTTGGTTGATTTGATGCATTTGGTGGATAAGGTAGGGATCTTAGAAGCTTCAAATGTGAACGTGTTTTTTTAAAATTCAAGGAAATTCAAATTGCTGTTCCCTTCCCCAGACTGCTCAAGAAAAGACTGTCACCTGAGCTCAAGGATTTTTTCCAGTTTGGCCTTTGATATCAGTCATTAACTACGCAGGTCCTGATGGCTGAGAAGGCTCCAGAGCAGCCATGGTGTGCTGCTTTGTGCTTGGCTGGCACCAGAGTTGTAGTGGCAGAGGAGAGGAAGGAAAAAGGAGCTGAAGGGCATGGCTACAAAGAAGTGAACAAGCTGAATGTAATGTGGAAGGAATTTGGGAAACTTGAGGGAAAAGTGAGGAACCTAACATGGAGGTTTGGGAATATGAGGTTGGGCTTGTACAGCACCAATGCACAGAAAATCAGACAAGCTGTGGCATCCTTCACTGTTTTGTCTGTCCTTTGGGTTACAACCTCTATGTGTTGTGGCATACAAGAACACTGAAAAGAAATTTTTCAGTAGTGCGTAATTCTCGTTGCCATTTTGTTTTCAAAACTCACTTATTCATCATGGGCGATGTTTCCTTTGTTTTCTGCTGACAGAAGAATGCCTCCTTGTTCTTACATGTTGATATATGGCTTCGTTTGAGGGAGAATGCTGGTGTTGCCTTTAGCACAAATGATGTATGCATTTGCATTTCTGGAACACTTTCAGAGTTTCCCATTTGCTTTTATCTCCTTTACAGAATGAGCAACTGTTTTCTAGTTTATCTTTTCTGAAGATCAGCGTAGATTGTTGATTACAGGGTGCAATAAATTAACTTGTCGACTTTTGCCACATTTTATGTCTATGTTATATATCTGAACAATGTTGAAGATTTATAGAAAACTTTAAAAATTAATCCGAGATGTAAACGCTTCAGAACAAAAGGGGTTCTTTTTAAACTGGATTTTATTTCTAAAAGCCTGCTGCATAAAATTTCATATCTCTATCTAGAACAAGCTTTTTAATTTTAATTGCTAAAGGGGTTTTAGAGTGATTTATTAGACACCTGACTGCAAAACTGAAAGTATATAATTGTAATCCTATTGTTGTCTTTATTTGCCTAAACCAGAAAAACAGGGAATTTGAAAATACAGTGTTCATTAGAGTAAAAAATACAGTTTTTTATCATGTTGTGTTCTTGGGTTTGCTTTTAAAGGAATTTGTTTTCTTACTGTATTTTAAAATAAGCTTTAAAAACTTCACTGTAGTCACGATGTAATTCTTCATTTTTTTTTAATCTGAAATTACTGCATGGGTGGGAGAAATTTGTAAATTTTACTTTTTCGGTAGTCTGATGAATGCCTTATTAACTTGTGGGCAGCATATTTTGTTTTCCAGTTGCAATATATAGAAACAGTTTAGTTCTTGCTTAATCTCTATTCCATTTTGGCCTTCTAATCAGAGCTAACACTTTGAATGCATCAGTGTTTTGACCTGGAAAAATTATTCAAACTGAGCCTTTTTTCCCACAAGTTGTTTGGAGTGAATTCTTGAATTCCACAAGAAGAGAACTAGGCTAACTACTTTTAGCAGACAAATTTTTGTTTTTCATAAAGAATAAACCATTTCCAGTCAAGCCACCTGTTTCCTTTTATTTTCTTTTTTTCCGTCAAATGTCTTGGTCTGAGGTCTCAGAGGAAAATCCATGGAAATTTCTTTCATGGTTTCAAAGGATCCTAAAGGGATTTAAAAAAAAAAAAAGAAAAACAAGCAACAGGCATTTAATTCCTGGTTCCTTTTTTTTTCCTGTGTCAGTTTGTTACATGCAGAATTTCAGTTTTATCCTTTCAGATTTGAATAGATCCCAAAGTAATTTTTCTTCTTGAATTCTGTTAAGCAGTAAAATACCCCGAATTCTACTAAAAATCAAAGAAGGCCTTTTAACAACTTTCTGAGAGGAAAGGTAAGGATTCTTCACTTGGTCTCCCCCTGCCCCACTGCCTTCCCCCAAACAAGACCTTCCTTTAGCCCTTGGGCAGTTTTTTCCCCATTCCTTTACCATATAAACTTGATTACATGTCTCTGAATGCAGTTTAAGGGATCCCTGGGCAAGGGGCAAGCCAGACCTGAAAAAGGAAAAGCATTCTTGCTCCCTAGAAATGAATTTGGACATTTACCTATTTTCTCAAGGTAATATTTGTCTTTTAAAAGCAGCACCTAACTTTTTCTTTTTGTAGTCTTTCCATTTCTTCTGGAATGTTCATTCCTAAATACCTCATAAGTTTCCTTGCCTGTTGAAATTTCAAGAACTCTGCTAACTATGTTTTCTTTGTCAGTGGTGTTTCTTTCCCTATAACTATTTTTCTTTAGAATTTGTCTTGAATTCAGACACATTTTCCAAGAGCTCAGTTATTGTTTTTTTTACTATGGATAAGATTGACAGCCTGAGGTTCTTTACCATAATTATTGAGTGAATTGTCCCGTAAGTTGGAGTTTTCTGTGTTTTAGCAGGTCAGGGATGTGTGTTAGTACCTCTTCTGCCTGTTCTTTGGGTTTGATGTATTTGAAACTATCAAAGACCAGAGTTTATTGTGGTGGTGTTAATGAGGCAAGCTGAGAAATCAGCCTGTCTTGTTCTGTGACTGTGGCTTTTAAGTGTTTTTAAGGGCAATTCTGTGTTGCAAAGAAGAAAAAATAGCAATTACCTTGTAAATTAACTGACCATGAGTTACCACATGCATGGCTCTGGGACACTGGGAATTACCAGCAAAATCCCAGCGGTGGCTGCTGTGGAAGAACACAAGTACATGGGAACAATGTAACACACTTATGAATTATTTCCTTTTAATCCATAGCAAATGTCACAAGTTTCATAAGTTTCGTCACTTCCCTGAAGTGATGGTGGGTTGTTTTGGTTTTTTTTTTGTTTTCTTTTTTCAAGTGGCATGTGGTAACTCAGGTTGAGCAAAAACCTGGGCCTGGAGCAGAAAATTGCAAAGTGCCCTACAATGTGATAGACTTTTTCTTTCTGTTTTTCGGCATATAAATTCTAAATACTCTTGTCTGCTTAGGATTATCTTGATAACAAATAAGCTGTACAGTTCTTGGGCATCTTTTTTTCAATGCTCTTTTCTTGTACCTCACTTGCTTTATACAGCCCCTCTGTCACTCCAGTGAGAGAATGACCATGATTATTTTAACAAAGTTTCTAAACTTGTTAAGGGTAGACTCCACTACACTCAAGGTAGGAGCTGCCATTTATTATGAGTCCCTCATTTGGAACATCCTCTTCTGGACATTGCTGATGAAGTACAATCCTAATTCTTTAATATTATGAGCCATCAGGGCAGTCTTTGTTCTCTCAGTATTGCCGTGTGAGAAGCTTTCCCAAACATAGTGCCATGCCTCTTCCAATAAAGTGGATTTTTGGGGGGCTTTCCCCACTTTCTATCTGCCTTCACAATCTTTTCTCCCTCTTTCTATGCATAATTAGTGAGACACAGGAAGACTCGAGCCTTATGCAGAGGGAGTCAGTTGGACTGGAAGTGAGAAGTGACATTTGCATTTACAGTGTGTGTTTAGTGGCTTGGGATGACATCCTGGAAGTTTCCCATCTCAGCATGTTTGCTGGCATATGTACTGAGTTTGCTTTAAAAAATGGTAATAAAATAAAACTTCCTTATGCAGGTCTTTTCACTTCAGGTAAGTTTTGGTGACATCTGTATTTTTACTCTTGTTTTGGTGACAACAGTGTTAATATCGATGTCATTAATATCAAGGCTTACTGGATATTGATTATATTGGAATAAATTTTAAACTTTTCTTTGTGTTGGGAATAATTTCTATTTAAATTGCATAAAACTCAGTCTTTGTTGTAACTTGGAGACAAAAAAATATATTGAGAAATCTTTGAACAGACTTTCTGATGCAGGGCCAGCTATGTCAGTTTATGATTAGATGAAGTGCCATAGATTTATTAATGGGACTGTTAAGAGGAGTATTATTATGGCAATATTGAATTTAAACTTTTATCTCTTTGTTCTCATTGGGCAAAAATTATTGTAGCAGATTTCAGAATGGGAATTTCACCCCACGGTTTTGTGTTATATAAATATAAAAGCATGCAGGTGTTTACAGGCAAGCAAATGGCTCTCCATATAAAACATGGGTTTATGAGAGATATATCAACAACTGCGTAGTATGAACGGGTGCTTTGAGGCTTAAACTACAACCAAGCAAAAATGTGCAGCCTTCCCCTTTTGTCTATAATAGGGTCGACATTGGGAACCATGATCCCTTTGATCTGTACATAAAACAGATGAAAATGCATAAATTGCGTCTAATCAGAGATGAATTAAAGGAAAATAGCCTCCCGGAGGACAAAGCACCCCAGGCACCCATCAACAGCCTTACCAAATGACAGACCTGGAGGAGACTTCAAAGCTGCAGGCACAACTGCCAGTGAAATCCACCAAGGATCAAGATGCCATTAAAAAAAAAAAAAAAATTAAAAAATTCAGTCTACAAGTGCCCAGAACTCTCTCTTTAAGAAGTGGCAGGAACGCACTACGTGGACTTGCTTTTTAAGCCACTAAGTGTTCTTTTAGGAGACTTGATAAAGGCAATACTTGCTTGTTTAATTTAGTCCAAAAATGTGCTCAGACATGACCAATGTTGGTAATTTTAGCGTCAGGTAGGGTTTATTCCATTTGAGTGGCATATTGTTTAGAAGCTGAAGTATATGTTTTAGTGGAAGCAGATCAGACCTTTATTGTAATTGCTTCCCTGGCTGTCATCTTTATTTGTCCCTCTGAACACAAGCATGGTTAACATGCCTCAAATTGCAGAAGAAGGAGGAAATGTAAATATCAGGTTTGGTTTTGGAAGGGAGGGAAGGAAGATTTGAAGCAATAATTTTATTATGAGCATTTTCTCTCTGTGGAACAAAGAATAACTTTATTCCAAGTTAAGTCAGAATTCACATCCTCTTCTAGCTCAGGTAACTCATTTAAACATTATTTAGGTATTAATATCAGTAATGTTGAATATAATAAATAGGCTTGAATAAGGATTATTAATTGCTGTTTTGTTCCAAGAGAGGTAACCTAAACATAAAATTTTACATTTTTGTTAGCATTCTTTTCTGAGAAGATACCAAAACTTAAAGTTTTTAAAGATAGAGACTAACCACAATTTTATGGAGTACAAAATTTCCACTTTTGATAAAGACTGATGTAGTCCCTACAATATAAATATTGTTTTAGGAAGGATTTTACCTGCTACCAATTGTATACTTCGCTTATTCATTGTGTACAGCATAACATCTACATCCAAGCCACATCAATTTGAGAGTCATTTAGTGACATAGAAAGAACAAATTACATTTCCAAATATGTAACTGACAATGAAATTCAGTGGGCTGAATGTTTTGCTGTAGGTGAGATCAGAAAGGTTGCCTGATTCATTTTGTAGGAACTTATTGCAGTTGCTTCTGACCTTAATTTCTATAACTGAAGTATATTACGTCTACAGCTCTTGATTTTTGGAAGAAGCAAAAAGATTATGCCAGTCTGTTTAAGGATGAAGCTAGGAAAAATTGCCGAGGACTTTCTTTCTCTTAACATTTTTGAAGGTTCTCCCCCTTCCTGAAGACACTAATATCTCTGTTCCTTGGAGCAGACATTTTAAATAGGTTTTGAAAAATTGGACTTTGTCTGTGGCTTGTGAGACCTTCACGATTTTAGCTTTCCAAAGCTTGCATCTTCAGTGAATGCACTTGTCTCCCTTTTGGGCCACTGGCCCACCTGCACATGAATGAGCAGAAATTGACTCCTGGCACAGCAGACACAGCTGGATTTTCTTCACCAACACTGATCCTGACTGATCCTATCAATAGCTGCACTGAAATGGCAGAAGACTGTAAGGCAGAGCAGGAAGTCTGCCTTGTTCTGTCAGGTGGGATGAGAGGTACAAAGAGAAGAAAGTGAAGTCTGAAAATGAAGAAAAGAAAAATGTCTTGAATAAAACTTGATGGCCTGTAGCAGTGCACAGCAAGAGCGTCTCTGATTCAGGACTTTTTCCCAGCATGAAAAAAAGAGGTTCTTGCCACAGCTTATACAGAAAACTGTCCCCTTTCCCTTAGTTTTTGCTCTGTCTCTGCCTAACAGCAAAGCCTCCTCTTACACTGAGTCATACTGCATTGATTGATCAGCATATAAAGCCTGAAAACAAAGTCAATCACTCTTTCCTTTCATGAGTCCCTGGAAGACTTTTGCACATAATATGCTTCAGCACTGCTGTTTGTATCTCCTATCTTAAACTTTTTATTATTTTGGATCCTTTGAATTAGACAGGGCCTTATGTTGTTGGGACTCCCATCTGTGTCATAGTTTGGCAAAGAAAAATCTCAGTTCACCCTGAGAGAAAGTGGGTGTTGGAACACAGCAACAGTGTTTGCCTTCTATAGGATACCGAGTGGCACGGCTACAAATTGCTACTGCAAGGCAACACGACAGTTTAACAGGCTTTTTTGTTTTTTAAGAAGGAACTCATTTTCTTAAATCCCCTTTCTGAATGCAAAGGAATTGTTACTATTTCTTTCATGTTTGCTATGTAAATCTACATGGAAAGCATGGATCATGTGTGACCATCTGCATTAAGCAATCTGCGTGATGGATTCATCAAACTCAGCAATAATTTCAGGCTCCCCTTAAGGTGAATTCTATGTGTTAATCAGCCAGTGATGCCAAATGCTGCTACTTCTAAACTGGGCTTACAGGGGCATAAAGTGCCTCAGGGATCTGGGACAATTTACCTTGGGATGATTGTTGTGGTTCTTGTGCTGCCTCTGCTTTGGGAACAATTCAGCAGGTCCACAGGGTACAGTTGACAAATGAAGGAAAACTGAAATTGGTGCAAGTGCACCATTGGCACTGAGCTGTAACCTTGCATCAGTGCAGGACTCTGAAATCTCAATTTCACAAGCAGCTTAGCCATTCTGCAACAGGGTGAGAACCCCTTTGTTGCCAAGGAAAAGAGAATTAGGGGTGCAAATGATATTGAGCTATTGCATTTGTGTGGTGATAATCTGCCCTGCTCAGGAACTGGCACACTGAACTAGAGCAATTGTATCCTTTAGCCTTTCCCTCAGTCTTTCAGCATTCACACTCAAAAGCAATGTAGACAAGGAATAAACTGTTTAAAGCTTTAAGTACTGCAGTGCTTGGCTGTACAGAGAAGTCTGGTTCATGTTCTAGAAGTCTGTTCATGTTCTCCCTCCAGAAACAAAGGTATTTTAAAAGGAATTTATGTACAGGATTTCTCTACCTGCACAGAAATCAGGGTTTGTGCAACTGGGATTTTTCTGCTTATAAAGGACCCAAACAAAGTGTTCTCAAAAACTTTTAAACTTCTTCAGATCTAATAAATTTGTGTTGAACAGGAGCTATGGCTCTGACGTGCATGCAAAGGCAATTGCATTTTGCATGCAGTCAATGGCAGTTCTCTCTGATTATGATAATTTGATCAAGAGTATGTATTCAGTTTATCTGCTGTTCCATATTTACTTTAGGAATTGGGTAGTGGTAGTCTAATGTGAAAGGCCTTCATCCTGGCAGGGATGGGATGTGTAGTGACTGCTGTGCTTCTGGGTTTCATTGTAGAAGCCCAGTCTTTAATAGCTTTTAGTATATCTGCTTGTCAAAATACCATTCTTCTTCTTTTTCTTCATCATTGTCTCTGTCGTCATCATCAACTTGGTTTAAAATTTGTCACCTTTATGGCCTTGTGTTAATTTGTGCCTAATTTTCCTTTTGATTTTCATCTGACACAGTATACCTCATTTTTCAGGGCTGTGACCAAGCAATGCAGTGAATTTAAATTTTCAGATTCTCTACAATCCCATTTTATTCAGAAAGGACAAAGATGCTTGTCAGAGTCTTCAGTTTGTTCACTCCTTTACCTCCAGTGGCTGAACAGAAAACTATAACCATTGATAACCATGACCCCTGATAACCATTGCTCTGTCCCCAGCCTGTTCTTCAGAGAGAAAAAAAGACTAGAAAAAGCTGCTGTTCCCCTGCCTATAACTCAGTGCAAGGTATTTGGGGCATGCCAAGGTGCTGCTGCTGATTGGCCTCCCAGAGGAGTTGGCAGAGGGAAGGTTTTTTTCCCCTCCTGAGCGTATGGAGAACAGAGAACGAGCAGAACAGAAGAGCAAAGCCTGCAAGCGTGGCTCAATCTGTGAGGAACATGTCACTGTAAAATGCCTCTCATTGTTCCAGCCTCTGCTGCTTATAAAAACAAGTTGAATCATCCCAGATTACAGTCTGGCATATTAATGTAAACTATGACTGGTTGGGGTTACTTTTAATATGCCAGGCTTGTGTTTGTTCAGCAACTCTTATGCAATAGCTGTGGTATTGGAGTGCAGGGGGCTGAAGAGTGGAATGATGAAGGAATGAGTACAGATGTCTCAGGGTAAACAGCTGGTAGAAGATAGACCTGCTGGGTCACACTGTCCACTCAACTTCTTCTGTTATGCTGGGGAGAAACAGGACTGTTCCAGGCACATTCTGAGGTATCCTCTCCTGGTGGAGCTGTTGTGCCCAGCTGACTCCAGCTGAAAAAGCCTTGCCCATATCAGAGGTTCTCATTATATCTCTCCTGAGAATGCAGTTTTAGGAGTCATCTTTTTGGCAGCCCTGCCAGCTGACACAGCTCTCGTTCTGTCCTTGCATCACTAGCATAATTGCACTGGCAAACTGCTTGTAGGGTTGCTTGGTGTGCTGGTTCATGGAATTGGACTGGTTTTAAATGGAACACTTTCCTTTGCATGCCTTATAAGCAGTTGTACCAGCATAGCTGAAGGAAGATCAGCAGCTTTGGCTTTTTTTAAAGAGGTCTGTTGTCAGAACCTTCACAATCCTGGAGCTCCTTTGAAGGTATAAAGCTAAAAAGTTTTGGCAAAAGCTGTGCAGAAACCTGCACAAGAAGGTTCTAGAAAACTGGTGTTTCCATGGTATTGGTGTCTCAAGGGGGATGTGTGACCATTATATCAGCAGGCTCAAATACTGTGCAGTGAAATCCCTTGTAAATGTCTGAGGAAATATGTAGGTATTTTTTGACAAAATTTACCTTTATAAATTCTGCCTTTATTTATATTGAGCAAATGTGACTAGGGTATAGCCAGCAATATAAAAGATATAGCTGAGGTTTATTCGTTGGTGGTGGTGGTTGGTTGGTTTTTTTACATGAATTACATTAAGATGAAGAAGAAAATAGTAGGTGGAAGAGTAGAATAAGGAGAAGGACTGCACCTGAAGCAAGGGTTAGGTTTGTGAGGAGGAGCATATGAGATATAGGAGAACCATTAACAGTTTAGATTGTGAAAAGTTGGTTATTCTGAATCCCAGAATCCAGTGTACATTGGACTAGGCCTTGGAATAATGCAATTTTATTCAGGAAGGACGAAGATGCTTGTCAGAGTCTTCAGTTTGTTCACTCCTTTACCTCCAGTGGCTGAACAGAAAACTATAACCATTGATAACCATGACCCCTGATAACCATTGCTCTGTCCCCAGCCTGTTCTTCAGAGAGAAAAAAAGACTAGAAAAAGCTTTTGGAAATGAGGAGCCTGAAGAACATGGCACACAATGCCTTTAAGAGGGGGCTCAAAGGATTTGGTACTGCCAAATCAGCATTGAGAAGAGAGACTGGAGCATCCTAAGTAGAAATTGAACTTTTGTGGATGTTATTTACTAAAACTGATTTCTTTTACTGAGCAGTTGGGAACATCATGGTTATTTTTTCCTAAGGAAAGATCACAGATTATTTTTTTTTAAGGTCCACCCTAGGTATAGTAGTGAATGAGTTTCAAGGATAAAGATAAACACTATAAAATGTAAGCAACCAAACCTTTTTTTGGTGCAAAATTACCTCACTTTCCACTTCCAAAAAAGAAAAGTCAGCCTGGTGAGGACTTACTTGTGTTTTAGTTCACACAGATGAAGATTTGCAAAGTTATTCACAATTTTAAGTGGAGTTGTAAGATTAGTAAGATATCATATCATATATGCCCATAACAATAAAAGGCTGGGCACTGGATGACACGTTTTACTAATACTATAATGTCTGCCTTTAATCTTTTCAGTAAACATTTTTTCAAGACTTATATTTTTGAATTATGCATTTTTTGATAATGGTTTAAGATACATATATGTGATTTCCATTTAACCAAGCAGGTAAATCCTGCTTTAGAGACAATTTAATTGACTTTGACCCCAAAATAGCTCATCCATCATGATATAAGCATTTCTTTTATATGAAAAACAACCAGGCACTAAATTAAAAATATGCTCACAGAGGTTTTAGTGTAGGTAATTTTGGGTATGAATGACACAAATTTAAACTGGCAGAAAATGAGATGAGTCTCATTTGAAAGAAATAGTTATAGTGTATAATATATTTCTATATTACAAAATCATATATTAAATTTTTACTTAGCATATTTGACATGTTTGTATCGAAATAAGCTTATTTTTCATCCACTGTGAGGGAAAGACATGAAGTTGAGGTCAGCACAATGATTGGAAATTGGTGTTTGAAACACAAGGTGGTGCCATTGTGTAAAGTTGTGCTTCTGTGGAGTTTCTGAAGGCAGTGAAGGTGAAAACGGTGCTTAAAAACTTAAGAGAAATGAGCGCAGAGAAGTTAGCAGTTTTAAATGAAAGATTTGTAGCACAGGATGAAGGCGAGTGTGCCTGCAGTTCTGGTTTTGTGATACGCAGAAGGAAAAAGGATCTCTCAGGAAAGAGCTGTGTGATAAATTGATGGTTTATTTTGACTTTAAGTCTGCTTGCAAGTATTTTCCTTTTTTGGTTTCAAAGGGGGAGAGAGAACTTAACTCACAGTGTGAATCTAGGAACCATCTCCTAGCAGCTTTATATTGTGAATATATCAAAACAAGCTTCCCTTGTGTTACTTCAAATACACCCTAAAATGCCTTAGGATTAAAGCAATCATCTGTAATACAATATCTGTGGCTCATCGTTGATTGGCTCAAAACATGAAATACAGCTTTTTTTTCTTGGAACACTCAGTGTGTTTCCTTCATTGTCTGCTTTGCTAAAATTCTGCATTCCTTGTCTAATCCTGAGACATTAAAATAATTAAGTGGGATAGTCACAGTTTCACTAATGAAGCATAATTGAGCTTTGGAATACTTTGATATTAAAATTAAAAAGAAAACATAAAAAATAGATTTGCTGAGCATGTGCACATTATTCCTATATATTGCTCCCTGGTTTGGGCACTAACTGGGGAGCTGGCTTCCCTAAGGACATTTGGGCTGTCCTCCTAACAGTTTTTTTAGCCTGCAAATCTTTATCACAAAGTGTGTGCAACTCTGCTTATTGCATCTGTGAGAAGAGTTAGCTCTAACCAAAGTAATCATTATAACTTTCAGGTGTGAAAATTTGATTGCATCAATGTTTATTCTTTTAGGTAAAGTGGTCTAAAGAAAATCTAAGTTTTGCAATAGCCAATCAGATCTGGCTGCTGTATGTGAATGATACATTTTTAATTAGCTTGTTGGAAGAAATGTGTTTGACTTTATTCAGCAAATGCTATAGAATGATTGTTCCTATTGAGTCAGATAAAATATTATTTAATGTGCTTTGTTTCTTAAACGTATCAGGTCCTAATAACAATTTATGTGACCTAGAAAACACCAAAGAGTTGGCATCAATTTTCAAATTACTTCTTTCTTTCAGACCAAGAATCCCGTACTGTAATAACGTCTTACACACAGGGTTGCTTATTATAGATGTTGCATGCACTTTAACTGCTGTGCAAAGCACCTCTCCCATGTAATTACACAAACATATTCTTAATTAATGTGACTTGTGTTAGCGTGATCGAGCAATGGAATATTTTTTAGGTGTGTGTTTTGCAATCCTGAATGAAGGCTGACAGATGTGGAATGTAGTTCTCAATATCGCACATCTCACGAAGAAATCCTTGGAAAGGACAAAGGCCAGGACAGCTGTGAGACTTCACAGTAATGAGCTACCTTTAAAAGTCCTCAGATGTGTACTGATGCAGGAATTGCAGTATCCCAGGCTCTTCCTGATCCTTAAGGATCCATATAAGGTGTTGTCAGATATGAAGAGCACTTGGGGGAACCGGAATAGTTTGTTTACTCCATGTGGAGCAACTTGACTCTGTCAAAGTGAAATGCCTCTCTATAACTTCAGCGTGCTGGAGTGATGTATTTTGTGTTCCCTGCTTTTGTAATTTAACCACGGGGTATCCTGGAGGTAGGGCCTATCGTGCAATGTTGTGTTACTCAGTTCCATGCTGTGGATCAGTTGGTTTTTTTTTTTTTACCTGTTTGTGCAACTCTTCATATGTCAATGCCTGTAATAGTTGCAGAAATTTTGGTATTGGGAATGAAGCTGGAAAATTTATGGTTTGTCTCCCCCGTCCATTAATTTTGCCATTCCATTTTGAATTGCTGTAAGGCAGCACAGAGCATATGTCACAGATCATGATAATCATTAATGGAAACCAGATTGCACATGTTTAGTCTTGTAGAGAGATGTTTTGGGGTCTGTTATTTCATAAAACTTTTGAAGTTATGGCCATACAGCTACTGAAGAAGTAGAAGCAGGTGGATGAAGAGAGTAGTTCATTCCCCAGGGTATTTATCAGAAGCTGCTTTGTTTGGTGAAGCACTGCTTTTGGGATAGATCAGCTGGTTGCTGATGTACATGAAGAAGCAGTGTAATGATGCACAACTGGGATGACCAGTGGTGGAAGCAAAAATTCAGTGTAACATAGGCCCCTGACCATCTCTGAACTCACTCCAGTGAGTTGGGTACACAGGGGAGTTCCTGGCAGTGCCAACAGGCATTTTCCCATTCCCATCTGAAGGCTCCCTCAGTTGCAAACTAGCTGAATATTGGGAAACAGCTGTTGGGACTGTTGTGGAAATTTCTGATGCTTTTAGGGAGGAGGCTGCTGTGAAATGCAACAGCAGTGGGGATGTCTTATGGATAGAGTGCTCAACACTGTGAAGTGATATTGGGTAATGAAAAATGCCTTTCCTCTCCCCTTTTCCCATTACCCTATGCAACAAAAATCTTCATGGGAAAAAGTATTTTATAGAATGCCACAAGCAGACAGCATCAGGTGTGGACAAATACACTTACAGCCTCCAGCTGATACTGCCCATAGGAGTAGGTCAGATGAGAACACATCAGCAATTTAGTCACTATGGATAAACCTGTGCAAGGTGTCTTGACACTGCAGTATGTTAAGGCAGCTTCCAGGAGATGGTAAAGACTTGTGTTCCAAAAACCACTGGACAAAAAAATTGAGACAACGCTGCTGCTCTTTACCAGGATGGCATCCCTCTGTGGGGATGCAGCAGTGGAAAGGGAACACCAGCTGTGCACCTCCGGGAAGGAAACGCCGGACGTGGCAGTAGGAGTGCCAAAGTCTTTGCCTTTTGTTTTCTCATGAGCTGATGGTGTGAGAACGATGTGGCTCCTCTAATGTCTGTGTTTCTCTTAGTACTGAAAAGACACATTCCTGGTTGTCTTTAAAGAGAGGTTTCAGCAGGTCTACATAGTCTTGGAGGGTGCACAGGTATGGATGCAAGACCCCTGCTCAGATGTGAAGCAGTGCAGTGAGTGACAGGCTGCCTGAAGAGTAGGTAGGAACGTGTCTGTAAAACCAGGAAACCAATAAACATGCTCTATAAAATGATTCCTTTTCATTTACAGTGACATAAAACATCAAAAATTTAGCTCAATTAAAGTATGAGGACATCACTTCAGGGAGGTCAGTTTAAGTGCCCTATCTGTTTGAATGTCTTTTTTTAGACAAACCCTGTGTTCTGATGATTGCCCTTCCTCATAGATGTATGGCTTCACTAGAGCCATACTCATTTGGCTGAGTTTTCCCATGACTGCTCAATAACAGTACAGAGGGAAACCCACAGAGAATTAATCCAGTCATGGTTGTGCTAATTTCCAAAGAAGCAACTGAAAATGAAGGGAGTTTGTAATAAATGCAATATAAAACCTGTTTACATGACTGATTCTCCTCCCCACCCCCACCAGTCTGACCTTACCTCATTCCAGATTTCCCAGTTCTAGCTGAAAGCATTTTTGTGAAGAATGCTACCAGGAAAATTCCCTTTTTTTATCTTGGCTCTGAAAGACTTGTATGAAAGACCTTTCAATGGAAAAGGGGAATCTTTCTAAATGGGTTGCTATTGAAAGAGGATTGGTTTATGGTCACATAGTTTGATATTCTTAGGAGGACTATACATTTAATCTTTGATCTAGAAATGATTTCAAGAGTCTGCTCATAAGCTAAATGAATTTCTATCTAAATGTGCCATCGTCAGCTCCAGGTATAACCAGAAGAATTATACTTTTTTCTGAGTGAGTTTTCTCAAATATGGTTTCACTGGATAATTTCAGGGGGTTTCCTCTATCTTAATTTAGCTGGTATATTATTTTCAGATAAAAAAATTTGCACAGGCTCCATGTAAATGATTTTTTGGTTCTGTATTCAGGGAGGAAGTAGATTCTCCTCTTTGAGATTGTAGTGGTAACACCAACACACTGTCACTGTTTCCAGGACAGATGCAGAAAATTGGGTATTATACCTGATGTATTCCAGTCTGATCTCCAAGAAGAGTCATTTTAAGGGAGGCAAGGTAAATCTTTTATGTATGAAAAGAGTGTTACTGAAGATTTATTCCAAATTTTAGCAAGTGAATATGATTTGAAGCAGTTGTTTTGGCACTTTTTTTTTAAAAAGCTGTAGTGGAACTTGAAATTATGAGCTTAACTGGGAAAGTAGCCTTCTAAATTAATATTTTAAAAATAGTAAGAGTATATTCTTGCAAATGGGAATAGAAAAAAAATGATCCCAATATGTCCCTCACCCCTGCTGATTTTGGTCCTAGAAGCCCTTCCCACCTTCATATTTTCATAGTCAAGGTAATAAACATTGTTCCCTATCTTTACACAGTGCTTCAGTCACTGCTTGCAGAGACTTCTGGTGGCCCAGTTGTATTTTGGTTTTTTGGTAGGTGTATAGGATAATTTCCAATTCTTTCAGACTATTGACTTTCCTTAATATTTATATCTTCAGAAATATAAGTGTAAATACATGCTGTTCTCAATGACAGTGAATGCTGTTCAATCACTGTTTGCTTAATGATGAGAAAAATCCAACTCAATCTATATATTATTTCTGTAAAATATGCAATTAACTGAACTCACCCTTTGTGCAGTAAACATGCACTTTGGATAATCTGTTCAATGAGAATAATGCAGACATTATACCCATCCTGATATGTAGAAGATGATCCATGGGGGGAAAAGATACATGTGCATAAGTCAATTATTTGAGAATAGAGTCCTTAATTTCTTCAGGCTCTATAAAAAGAATTTTGGCATCTGTACATATTTATTTTAGAGATATAGGGGTAAATCTTCAGCACAGAGCATGGGGAGTTAACCATGGAACATTCATTAATGTTAATGGGATTTCTATGGCTAATTCCCCACACTGAAAATTTAGCCCAAAGAGATTTGAAAAGTGATGTTGAGAAGCAAGTTGGTTGGTTAGTCTCATTACTCTCATGTTATTAACTGCTCTATCTGCCACTGGCTCTGTATGAGCACTGAGATATTATACTTAACAGTTAATAATGAAGGGCTGTATGCTAAGTACATATTCTAGTGTGGAGGTAAAATAATGCAGTTATATGAACAAATTTTGGATATTTCCATTGAAAAAAACCCTGCAAAACCATAGACTAGAAGGGGAAAATACCTATTAAGGCATATTTTTATACAGCAGAAATGGTTCACTTCTAGTACAGCTTTAGCACCAAAAGGATTTTTTATTTTCTTACATAGTATTTTACTATTGGGATGCAACTTCAGAGCTGGCCAACTTGTGCAGGGGATTGGACCCACTGACTTCCACATTCCTTCTAGCACAAAATTTTCAGATTTGGACTTAGTATAGCATTTTTCTTAAAGCCAATTGATTTTTTTCTTTTGTAAAAGTTAATTGAAATAAGAGAGGAAATTCAGTTTCTGTTTGCCTTTAAATTTTGAAGACTGGTTGGAGCCTGGGAGAAGATAAAAAGTTATTTTATATACTAAATGGAGAATATTGTTTTAAAAGGAAATACAGGCTCTAATGAAAAAAGTTTGTCAGATTCATGATGTTCTATGTTAAGGATATGCAACAGAGACTGTACGTGAAATGTGAACATGTGCGTGTGCACACATATATTCACATTTCCTTTTTTTTTTTTTTTTTTTTTTTTTTTTTTATCTTAGCAGTTTCCCTTGCTTTTTAGGGAAGCTATTAAATTTTTATTCCAGTTGTGATTCAGAGCAGTCAGGAGCCAGCCATTAGAGGGTGCTTCTGCACCAAGGAGCTCTCTTTCCTTGAAACCCAATTTACTTAACTTTAAGTATTTCTAGATTTAACAAGGAAACATTTTATGTTTCCTAGAATTATCCATTTTCTTCTTTAATTTGCATTCCTTCCTGAACCACTATTCTTTGAATTCAGAGAATTAAGTTGCAGATAACTAAAGGTGATTGAGAGAGGGTGGAATGATTCAAAACAGCAAAATTATTACATTTCATAATTGTTACTGTAAAAACAGAAGAAAATATACATGGACCCCATGCAAGTGAAAAATGGGCTGGTCACTTATCTAATTAATGACAGAGATGAGCATCTGTACATTATAGCACTTGCCACATTATTACTGCCTTGTTTAGAAATACATTCATTCATTATAACTCCACTGCATATATTTGCAGCAAGAATAGTAAAATAGATGCAGTTTGCAAATTTCTGCCATTGCTAGTAAAGATTTAAAAATAAAACTCTTCAGTGCAATACAGCTGGGTTTTTTTTTCTCTAGAATCATCATGATTCCTCATTCAGTAGCAAACTTAAAAATGCTGTGTCTCTGCTGTAAGAATGTGCAGGCAGCAGAGTAGGGAACAGGATTTATGGCCATTTGTCCTAGGAATACAAATTTAAAACCTACACTTCTGACCCAGGACATTGGTGCAAGGTTAGTGAAGGAGAATAGAAATAAAAAGATTTCTAAAAGAAAATTCTGCTGTTATGGAATCAGTTCCTAAGTCTGATTGAATAAAATCCATTAAAATTCAAAAGTGGAGCATAGCACAAAGCATTACATCTCAGTTCTGTACCCAGGAACGGTCACGAGCACTCAGCAAAGAAATCTGCCACCTGCAAGGCTTTGTTAAAGCCAGCCTGTGGAGATGGTGATTCTGAAAATACTCCTCCTGGAGAAGTTGATACATCTTTGCACTAATTTTCTGATTCAAGGTAAGGATTTCTGATATCCAACAGCTTTTGAAAGCTGCCCAAACTTCCAAAGACCATCTCAGCTAAAATGTTGGTACGCAGCTGGAGGAACTGGCACAGAGCTTGGAAAGGAAAGGGATCAAAGCCTTCTTCAGGAGCTTCTTTAGGAGCCATATAACCTCCTAAGCCTTAAAAAGGGTAGCCAAATGTCCCTTCAGGCATAAATGTCCACATCTATATCGCACCAGTATATGCTGATATGCTCATAGTAGTATATTTACTCAAAGGGCTGTTGGTACTGCTGTCTCCAGTTTTCCATGTACAGCACAATATCTTTTCTGAGACTGGGAGGACCTTTCTTCTCAAAAGGCAATGTTTACATTATAAGAACACATGGAATTAAAATGGGTGAAACTTCCTGACGTCATATTCACTAACAACTTGGGAATTTAGTATTTGCATATATATTTAAGTAATGTGAATTTCAGCATCAGTGAGTGTGCTTTGTGAAGCTGACATACATTGTTGTATAACTAATTTAATTCTAATTCTTCCAAGAGATTATGTGATGCTCATTAATGTTCCTTTTATCTGTTAAAAGGTGTACATTTTTGCTTTAGTGCCTGTACTGTCTGACTCATGTAATTTTGTTTTCAATTTGAGAGTGAAACTGGGCAAAAGTAAAACATCTTTCTTTAGCATGGATGAATTATTGGATACTGTGAATTACTGGATATTGGATATGCTGTTCTTTCTATACAAAATTTGGACCTTCTGAATAAACACATTGGTAAATGGAAGCATGTGAGTGCTTTGAAGGTATTGGGCATTGAAGGTTATGTTGTATCATTTTAAAGGTGATTGTTGACAGGTTTGCAAAAACATTTTTAGATGAGACTTATGAAAACAATATAAGATACTGAGGAAATCTGTAATGCAACAGTTTGTAATGTTTGCCCAGCAAACTTCAGCCCCAGTCTGATGTGTTTGGCTCTATCCTTGTGCAAATCAGAATGGTATTGTACCTTGGAACAAAATATTGCTGTGCACACTCCTCCCAAGAGGAGCTTGGACCAATCCCAGTAGTAGTTTTCCTTCTGAGCTGAATGATAACAGGATGCAATTTTAAGTTAGAAACTCTTTGAAAATGAGCTACTTGGATTTTTCTGCTGGTAGCAAATTTGAGTAGCTGTTGTAAATCACTGGTTGGGTTCACAACCGGTATTTTAAAATTAGAGCCAGGTAACAATGACTGATTAATTGAAAATGGAGTCTACCTAATCTTATACTTTTGTAAATTAATTACACCTTCTGGTATTACGCTTTATAATTTTAACAGGATTGGTTCCTTCAGTAAATATTTCTTGAATTAACAAGAGCTGCTTCATATGTTTTTTCCAGTAAGTACCATAAATCCATTAGTTAATGATGGGAGTACAGCAAATAAACATTGTAGTGAAAAAAAGGATAGATTAATAAATATACTGGATACTCTAACTCGTGACTAAAGATAGTTAGGAGACACATATTTTATTTCTGTGCATTTTGTCTCCTTCAAATCTCTCCAGTAAAAAACACCCTCAGTATACAGCTGAATTAGTAAGACAATAAGCCTGAAGCCAGGGAACATATCACCAGTATTATCTGAAAATACAGGGGGAACCAATTCACATTTCTCCCCATAATTTGACTATGTGTTGGTAAGATGCTGCACTCCAGCTGGTGGTTTCTGAAGTATTAAGAGCTGCCAAAAAATCCATTTGACATTTCAATTTTCATTTAATACATAATACTTATGACTTCCACCACTACATTATTTTATAAAAGATCTGATGAACTACTGGTTCCTACCAGCCAGAATTTAGAGCTCTTGCATACATGAAACTGGGGCTGGTGGTTGAAATTGCCTCTCCATCAGTATCAATATTTAGTGTATCAGATAAATCTACTGTAATTTTCTGCTATTTCAGGCAGATGAAGTTAGTTATAAAGTGGCACCTAACAGTATTTATCCCATGGTGATAGTATTATTATCAAGAGGAAAGTTTTCCTTAAAAGTGTTGGATGCCATCCATTATCTATGTGATCTCTTTGCAGATCCTAAAACTTGATTTTTCTTTACTATAGATACTCAAATGTATAGGAATGGTGCTGCAAGTTAGTAAATCTATTGCCATTATGTTGTAGGACAGCTTTGAGACCAAAACTGTTTTAAATATTGGGCAAAGGCAACTGCAGGGATCTGACTGACAGCTGGTCTTACTTGGCTCCCATAAGAGGTAGAATGAAGCTGATCTGAGCTTTTTGACCATTTTGGACCTATCTTTGCATTTTTAATGAGGTAGTTTTCTGAAACTAGCTGATTATTTACTACAGACTGATTATTTGCTACAGCCTGATTATTTTACTGCCATGGTTTTCTCAAGAGTGGTAGAAGAGTTTATAGTTCAGTATTAAAATCTGTGTATATTTTAGTTTATATACAACCCACTGCTCAACAGTTTCATTGTAATTATGAAAATGCTTAAACAAATGCATTTTTTCTTCAAAGTTATTTTCCCTTTTGCATATCTGCGTAATTAGAACACAACATAAACTATACTGTAACATTACAATCAGGAATTAATTATTGTAACATGAAATTTTCAATTTTTTTCTAACTGCAAAGGTGAGTATGGCTTAAAATTGAAAAAATACAGTCCTTTTCATAGAAACTTGTTTGAAGATCATAAAGGAGTACAAAAGAAGAAAAGCTTTTTGTTTGTGTTTGCAATCAAATCTTCCTTAAAAGGAAGTCTGACACACAGACATTGTAGTTTTTTAAATATTACATTGAAGAAACCAAGATACAAGTCTCACTGGATTAACTAGAATTCAAGTATAGCAGAAAAAAAAAAAAAAACATTTGAAAATAAATGCTCACAAACAAGATTCTCAGTGAGCCTTGCAAAAGGCTATTCAAAGGTGATTTTCAAATATTAGTAAAGCTCAATTTATTGCTTGCCTAATTTATTGCCTGCATCTAAACAAAATAGGTCAACATAAAATAGCTACTGGAAATTATTTAAATGTAAAAACATTCTAAAAAGGAATGCAAAAAACAACATCTAAAGATGTTGTAGATCTAAAAATAATCCGTTTGTTCTAGTAAATTTATTCAACTCATACAATATACTCAGAAGTACATTTCTGTTTTTTAGAGGCAGCTTGAAAATTTGCAAGATTTATAAATTAAATCAATGAGTTTACCAATGTTCTTTAGAAAATTCTTGAAGCACATATTCGGTGAACCTGCAGAGTATAAAATGTTAAAGGCCAGAGCTGTACAGTTCAGCAAGAAATTAGTTGGTACAGCTCATAAATGGAAAATGAAATAGTTGTTTGTGCTGTATTTCCAAGTGCTGCTCTTTACCTGACATCTGTACAGATCTGGTTAGTTGTGTGATAGCTAAATCTGGAATAGTACATAAAAATATTGAAGACTCTTATTTGCTTAGGTGCAAATATAGTTAAAATTCAGACTGGAGCCATTGCTTTGGACTTAGTTGATGTTCTGATTCTGTTTATTTCACTGCAGCCCATGCTGCAAGGCAGCTGATGAACCAGGATGCCAATGCATGGAGGCACAAATGGAAGGAAACAATATACATCTGCTGTCTGCAGCACTGCTGTAAACCCACACATTTCCATCATTCATTTTCAGTGAGAACTAGTGTTCTAAGTTCAAAGACCTGCAGTATAAACTTCCTTGCAAACAGGAATTGCAATAATGGTAGGAGCAAGGACTTTTTCTGTGCTTGGATTATTTGTAGGCCCTTCCACCTTCTTTCTGCTTAGCTTAAAAAGAGAGATTTTGTTTTCTTCTCCTTTGGCTGGTGATAAGAAAACACTGTTACAAAATTTTATGACCTACTGACCTTTAGTATTGAAAAATTGGGTTATTTACAACAGCAATCACTATCTAAAAGAATGTAGTAAAGCAGCTTGACATTTAGTACTTCTGTAATTGCCTTATGTCGTGTCAGCACTGGATATCTGTAGTTTGGATCACTTATCTACTATCTGGTTTATATAAAGGCCTTCAGGGTCTTTATCAAAATGTGTATATGAACTTTTCACTCTGTGAAGTAAAAACCCAGGTCAATTATATCTATTTTCTGTGGCCTTCTTAACTTTTCACACCCACTCTGTCTGAGAGTTGTTACAGATTGTAATACTTGCCTGCAGTATCAATTGGAGAACCCTTCTTAGCTTCATTAAGGTTGTCAGAGGTGTGGCTGATACATAAACTTAAGTGTCTTCTTGACAAATGGCATTTCCTCCCTCAAATTAATTCTGCTTCACCGTTGTTAATCTTATTATCTGTTCAGTTAATCAATAGCTGCCTTTCGAAAGAGACGACCAATAATGTGGATTGGAAGTGTGGAGCCACAGCAGTGTGGCAGAATTCACTTTCTGATCCTGTCATCTTCTACTTGAGCGATAGCTCAGCAAAAACCGGGCCTCGGTTTTGACATGTGAACAATCAATTTGGTGGCAACAAGTTACCCCGTATAGATTTTCTGTAGTATTTTTGCACATGTCCTTGAACTTCAGCACCCTCTATCTAACAGACAGAGTTTTTAGTTCAGAGCTCAGAGGACGAACTGGACAGCTGTCTAAGCCAACAATTCCCATTCTGAATAATGGCCCATGTGCCTTTTTTGCCCAATTAATTGTACAAGAAATAATTGATATCAGCTGGAAATAAAATGTTTGTTCTGTTTTACAGAACATTTTTTAGAGCATTTACAGATTTTCAGCGTTCTTACTTTGTGTCAAATAATGTTCTTAAGGAGCTATATGTATATCTTATAGTTAAATATGCAAATATATTAAAGTATGAAAACTCAGTAAATAGAACTGATGTTGCAAAAAAGAGGATTATTTTCAGATTCCAAAAACAATAAAACAAACCTCACAAAAAATAACTTAATGGAACATGATACAACTTTACAGCATATGGGAATAAATTTGCAATGTATAATTTTCATGCCAGAATTCTTGAGTTATCAGATAATGTATTTCCTTTCCATGATTATTCTGCAAGCCTTACTTAGGCCTTTCTTACAACAGAAGTTTCAGTGTGTATTTTGACAGAGTGCTCCTGTGTGTTGTTCACCCATCTACAAAATAGTTTTCCTATTTAGATTGAGGAAGTTAGAATAAGTAAAAGAATTTGCTTCATTCATGTGCTTGGCAAAAATATTCTGAATCATTAGGGTCTGAAGAGGAAAAACGTAGCAACAGTAAATATTTGCCTAGAGATTCAGATGTATGATGATTGATCAGCTTTCTATTTGTGTTTGTTGCAAATATTCTTAAACCAATATTGTAACATGAATTATTATGCACTGAATAGATTTATAGAAGCATGCCTGTTTTTCTACTTCTTGAAATCAGAGGTTGGTCTTAGTGACAGGGGATCTGATTTTCATTTATACAACAAAATCTACAGCTCTTTTCTCAGTGGAAAAGGGATTTAAAGGAGAAGTAAATGAATATGAGAATGAAGCCAGGAGTTTCAGTGCTAGGAGCAGTAATTGTGAGAAGGGACTGGCCTAGGCTCAGAAAGAAATAGCTGCAGGTGAGGGGTTGGACCTCAACAAGCATCTAAGAGAAAGGGAGGAAAAGGAAGAGGAGCCCAAGCCTGCTTGTGCAGGGGAAGGTGCAGTGGGAGCAGAGCTATCAGGGAGCCAACACAGTGTAAGAGTGGGGACTACCAAAGCCACCTTGCCATTACAGAATGGATTCATAGCCCCTTTGATTCAAATTTGTGTTTGTTGGTCAGGTCAGGCTTTTGCTCTGTGTAGCCACAGTGCTTTTGATCTGATCAGGAGTGACAGAGCAGCATTCACTGTTGTGCTTAACCAGAGTCTCACTGGAAATGAAGCTCCAACCCAGGTGCAGTTTGTAAGGCAATGCAGAGTTGTTGCAGTGATGGTACACACATCTCAGGCTTTGCCATTGCAATGTGAAAGATGGAGACTGGAACCTCTACTTACCAGAAAATAAACCCAAGTTTCTGCAGTTAAACGAACAAAACATTTACGAGTGCAGTCCCAATAGCTTATTTCCTGCATAGGTGGCAGAGTTACTGTCCCTGAAATCCAAAGAAGGGAGGGTAGATCAGAATGCCATCTTTGCACCCATTTAACTTCTAACCTAACTAAAATTGTGTCACACTGCTATTTCCACAGTGCCTTACATCCAAACATTTGTGAAGTTTAAAAGTGGTGCGACTAAAAATTCGGAGTTAATCTTACCAATGGGGCCACTGAGCCAAGGCCTTACAACCTGATTGGACTCCTGTAGTTTGTAGATTTCCACACAGGGGCAAGGGACTGTTCACATGTGCCCATCTCATGCTCTGCTCTAGGCACGTGGGCCAGTGTCAGAGATGAGAGCTTTGCTAGGTCATCCAGCTGGGCACACAGCACCATTCCCCAGCTGGGATAGATCTATAGAAAAGCAATCACAGCCTGAGCTGTCCCTGTGTGTTCCTCACTTCTGGTGCACAGAGTCTTTCCTTGTGCCCACCTGCAGATTGGGTCAGCATTTTCAGGAATTTTTGACAATTTCTTTTGTGAGAAAACAAATCAGATTACTTCTAGCTAATTTAGATCAATGGATTAAAAATTTGAAAAGGTTAGACAGACACACAGACACAAGCATCTTTCTTAAGAAACCAAATTAAAACTATCAATATATGTGTATAAATTAAGCATTTTCTTGTAATTGCTGTGCTGCTGACACTTGGTCAAAAAGTAAAGTAAAAACTTGTAGCTGTGAAGGAAGACTCTGGATTGTTTCTACTTAATGCCAGACTACAAAATGAAGTTTTACAAATTCTCATGATTTTACTAACTTAATTTCAGTATGTGTTTTATTATATATCAAACAAGCTGTGGCTTCATACAGCTATAAAAGGATGAAGCCTGTCTTGTAAGATTGGGAGAATATTTTGCATTTTTTATCTGCGAGAACATGATAGAGAAAAAATTTAACTGGTCTATTTTAAATGAATAAGTACACTAAATTTTAAGTTGATGTAGCTAAAAATGTAAAAGATAGTATGTCTAAAATTTTATTTTATGTGTTTTGCACAAAGAAATTGTTGTATCAACATAAAGCATACATCAAGTAGCTACTGATCTAATGTAGGTAGTTCAATCTAAACTTTAACTTTCAGAGTCAAATACTACATTTTTGAATCATACTTGTGCTGCAGGGAGTTTCTCTCCTTGGTGAAGGACAAATTGGTCACGAAGAGGAAGAAAAAACTGGCAGTGATCTCTACTCCAAATATTATTTCACAGAAATAGAGTTTTCTAGGATGACTTGATGACTTACCTGGTTTGTTGAGCATTAGGTGTCGAAGTTAAAAATTAGCCATTGTGAGCGAGCTGTAGCAGTGCCAGAGATTGGATGTTAACCTTTGCGAGGTGGAGGAAGGGAGACAGAAGTAAGATTGAGGGTAATCTGCTCTGGCATCTACAGCTAGCAGAGCTATTGTATAATCAATCCAAAATCAAATGAAAAAATATGTATTTTTGTGCATTAGAGTTCATTGCACCTATAACATTTTCCATTTCTCTGAAAAAAATTAGACCCATGGAAGAGGAAAGCAATCCAGATTCTGCACCTGGGATGGTGAGCCCTGGATGTAGAGACTGGGGAATGAGAGGCTGGAGAGCAGTGCCATGGAAAGGGACCTGGGGATCCTGGTCCATGGCAAGTTGAACATGAGCCAGCAGTGCCCTGGCAGCCAGGAGGGCCACCCGTGTCCTGGGGGGCACCAGGGACAGCATCCCCAGCCGGGCAAGGGAGGGGATTGTCCTGCTCTGCTCTGCACTGGGGCAGCCTCACCTCGAGTGCTGGGGGCAGCTTTGGACACCACAACATAAAAAAGCCATGAAGGTATTAGAGAGTGTCCAAGGGAGGCCACGAGGAGGTGAAAGGTCTGGAGGGGAAGCTGTGTGAGGAGTGGCTGAGGGCACTTGCTCTGTTCAGCCTGGAGGAGACCTCAACAGGGTCTTCAATGTCCTCCTGAGGGGAAGAGGAGGAGCAGGCACTGATCTCTTCTCTGTGGTGACAGGACCTGAGGGAATGGCCTGAAGCTGTGTCAGGGGAGGTTTTTGTTGGATATTAGGAAAAGGTTTTTCACCCAGAGGGTGGCTGGTCACTGGAACAGGCTCACCAGCTGGCCAGAGTTCAAGAATCATGCCGGGCCAGGAGCTGGGCTTCAGTGATCCTTGTGGGTCCTCCCTGCTCAGGATATTGTATGATTGTGAATTTCCATGGAGTAGGAAAACACAAAAGGGTAGCCTGTGACTACAGCCTTTATTTTTATAAAATAATTCCTGGTATTGTATTACTTGCCAAGAAAATCTGATGACATGTAAGTAGTGAGAATGGATTCTGCAGTGTTTTCTTTTATTTGGGCGTTTTATCCTATAACCTCTGCCTGACCCTATATCCAAAGCACCTCATCTAGTACATGTATGGATGCCATTGCAGCAGTTTTGTGACTTTGCCATGGCATAGAGGGACCTGCTCCTGACTGACTTTGTATTTTACCTTGCTTTCACTCCTAGGAGTGTGCCCCAAACGACATCAATATTTTGGGGGGGATCCCCCTTGTTTACTTCTCTTTCACTAGGAATGCTGGCTTTCTGGGAGAACGTTCCTGGGCCCACCTTCCATGGAATAGGCAGATGGTCATCACAGGCTGCCCTGCATCATGGCAGCTACAGGGTTTACTCTTCTAGGGACACTTTGGATAGTGTTGTCACACTGAGCCGTGCTTCTGGCACGCGAGCTGCCAAGTTCAGATGGTCTGTTGTAGTCAGCATCTCCCATTCTCGAGCTCAAGTGATGCCTTGTGAAGGCTGACCTAGAAGAGAGGCTAGATGGAGCTAAAGAATAAAGAAGGGATTTATTAGAAGGCCTCAAAAGATCCACTTTGGGCAGCACAAGAGCCCAGCCAGGGCTACACCCCAGGTGAACCCAGAATGGTCACAAAATGGGCAACCAGTCATGTGGTCTCAAATTTTTATAAGTTTTGGTTCATTGGCATATTGGAGCTAATTGTTCAATTACAGCTTTGGCTCATGAAGTCCCATCTTTCTTGTTTTTCTCTCTTCAGCCCATGTTGTTTATGCTCTTGGGCCTGAGTTTTGGATCATTTGTCCTTGGTGCCCAGCTAGAGAAGGAATTGTTTTGTCTCCCTGCTCTGTGAAGAGAGCTCACCATCCCCTCATATGAAGCCCAGACCCACACAATAAAGCAGCACAGAAACTGAAAAATAGAAAAGCTAAAACCTGAGGCATCACTAGGTTGCTCCTAGTATGTTTTCAGAGGTGGTTCTGGGATGCACTCACCTTGGGAGCTGAGCTCTGCCTTTCACATGTACCCCATTCCCCCAGGTGACTATGGAAAGAGGAAATGCAGCACCAGTGCCCTGGATCACTCAGGCAGTGCATAGTTCCTAATTATTGGTCATGACAGAACCTATATTGGAGGTGTCAGAGAGGACTCTTGATATCAATTTCAGAATTTGTTGATGTTACAAAGTGGCAGGGCAATTATTTTCTGCATGAATAATTACCAAACTGAAGGGTTTTTTTTAAACAAAACAATCCTCACACAGATACTGGCACAGGCTGACCATTGCAAAACATTTCCATTTGTCAGTAAGCTTTTGCAACTACTAACCACTATCCCTGTTGTTTGTGGTGACATTGTGAAACTAGACAGTAAATGTGTGAGCCAGAAAAAGAACCAGCTGTTAAGCTGAATGCCACTTTTACCTTAAGAGGAGAGTTATTTCAACCCATTTTTTTCTAAATTCTAATCAGTTTTAAAGGGGGAGGGATAGAGTGCTTCAAGCTCAATGGGAGGAATTTTTGTGTTTTCACACCTACCTTCTTGGCTATAGCAGGGTCGAGCCCATGGAGCAAAAGGAATATTGTAAATTCTGAAAGGCCTTTTTCCAATACAAAAAGATCACTTTGTCGTCATCATCCTCATCCCCATTGTGCTGGAATATAATGATGTGGGAAATGCTGAGATATAGTTGCATAACTCTGAAAGCTGGCATGTATTCCTTCAAAGGGAACAAGAAAGGATAATTCCTCTGAAAAAAGTACTCAGAGTTGATAATGCCATATTTTGTTACAGAAGCAAATTTTCTCTCTTTTTTTTTTTTACTTCTACTGTAGAATGTAACTAATCAGAAGGTATTTCAGATTAGAGTTTGTTAGACTGGAACAGTACTTTTGGGCAGTTGTCCATTTTCACTGGCACAACAGTAACAAGCATTCCAATAATTAGCTGGTTAGTCAGTGTTCAGAGTCCAAGGAAAAGGAGAAGAAAAAAATCTAAACTCTCAAAATTCTGGTAATTGACAAATCTCTTCTCCCTTTTTAGGTACAAGGAGAATTTTGCTTCCTCTTCATTATTCAGTGTAGGAATGAAAGAGTGTTCTTTAGAAGTCTGGGTTTTTAACATTTTCTTACAAAATTTCTTTTTTTCACATTTTTGAGGACAAATTTCTTAAAAGTATGCATCTTGGACACTGAGTGTTTAGTGCCCATTTGAAAACTTGCTTCTGCTTTTTGGCAAGTTCCCTCTATGTGTCTGGCAAGAAAAAAAAAGGACTTGAAATTCTTTCCTGACCTGTCAGCTGGGAAGGCACTCAGCAGCATGAAAGCATTATGGGATGGCTTGCTATTCAATAGGAGGACACAACTAGAAGTGTCCATGGAGCCTATGTACAAGGGCTTTGGAATAATTTGGGTGTTTTATCTTAGATTATCTGTCATGCCAAAATCTTCTAGTCTTACCTTGTGTTTTGGATTTGTGCAGCAAGATTTTGTTAGTGGGGGGAAGATTTTATTTTATTTCTCATTATCTTGTTTGGTATTAAATTAAGCTGATTCCCCCAAGTCAAATCTGTTTTGCCCATGATGGCAGACAGTCAGTGATCTCTCCCTACTCTAATCTCACCTCACAGCCTTTAATTCTAGTTTTTGTCTCTAGGTTTTGCTCTGCTGAGCAGAGAGAGCAGCTTTGGTGGGCTCCTGGTGTCCAGCCAGGGTCACCCCAGCACACCCTGCTTTGGGGCAGATGTCCCTTCTCTCCTGCTCAACAGATCACCTGCCACTTGAAGGTGTCTGGGTTTTGTTTTAGTCAAGCCATGATAGCATTTTGAGCAGCTCACTCAAAATGATGACTTCCTATTAGGGAGAGATCCTAATCTAGGATCTATTGGCCCTGGGGAATGCAAGTTTTGTTTCACTTGCTCATGTAAGTAAAAAACGAGAAAACAGATAAAATTATATTGTACAATCTCCTTTTACTTTAGTCCACATAGTAAAAGAGGGGCTGCCCTCATCTGTATTTATACCAAAAATGGTTCTCATGCTCAACAGACCACCATGCTCCTAATCCTGCAATTTTTCCAAACCTCATTCTCACCTAAGATGAAGGTATATTCCTTTTACTAGGTGTGTATATAGGAAGGTATATTCCTTTTACTAGGTGTGTTGTAAGCTTTTTGTTTGGTTTTGCTGGTTTGTTTTTGTGTGGTTTTTTTTGACAGAACTATGGGGTTTACTAAGTCAGCAAGACTTTTTGTACATTTGGGGATCAGTGGAAAGAAAATGCTATTTCCACTTGGTGCTATTTCAGTGGATTAGGCAGTTCTTCAAACATAAATATTAGCTTGAGTGATAATAGCTCAAGGTCTCCCAGGTTCCTTGGTGCTACCTGAGATCCTTGCACACATTTTTCATCGTAGCACTCTTGACATAAAGGTCTGATACTCTATGTGATAAAAATTCTGCAATTATTATCTAAATTGATTTATTATCTAAGTGATTCATTATCTAAAATTCCCTATGCTCCTTTGAAACACAACATGTCCTCCACTGGGAACATTCAGAGGGATTGTTCAAAGAAACTTAGCAAGCTTTTAATAACAACCTACATAATGCATCAACACATTCTATATGCTTCATATCTGTTGTTCTGTCAGTTCTAATTGATATACTCTTTTGGTTTTGGGGTTTTTTCATTTAGGAAGACATAATTTGTTTTGACACTACAACTAATGCCTGCAAACACTGTGTTTCTTGACTATATTGACACGTCTCAATGTACAGAGTTTAAAAAATTTGGCCCAAAGGTCAAATTCTCATATTTAAACCACATATTTAAGTAGTGGATTCAGTTTTGCATATGTCAAGGTAATAACCATACAGTAAAAAATAGATAATAATGTATAATGCATATTAGAAGAATCAAGCATAAAGTTATTTGCTTTAGTGAGAGCAGTTGTACATTTAAAGAATTGTTGCTTTCTCTCTGTGTTTGATGTGTATGTGTATATTATGTTACTTATCCTATTCTTTCCCAAGCATTGTTCACTTTAATTGCAATTTAAAACTATAGCTTACATGTAACAAAATATCATCAGTGCTAGGTTCTTCCAGCACTTAGATTCCAAAATACTTGCCATTTCAATGGTGATGGAGGGTAAAAAATGGGCTCATGCAGTTCCTTTCCTTCTTTTGCTAGTGCTAAGGCTCCATATATCACAAGATGTCCTTCTGCCTGACTGAGATGTTTCTGTGGTCTTTGAAGACCAACTTACATATTAGAGGTAAGCTGTTATCTGTTACTAAAACAAATTATCAAAGCTTGTTGATGGCTATTAAACTAATATAAAATTCTGAATACCCAAATGAAGTGGTTTTTTATACTTAGGAGAAAGAAAATTAGTAGCAATACAGTGTTTGAATTTGGTCAGTTTCTTTGCTTTCCTTGTCATGGAACTGGAGCATCCTTTCAAGTAAAAAATATTAAGATAATATATGATTGGATATATTTCCCTTCCTGTGGCCTACTTGACTGTGAGCTTCAGTTTATTGAGTAGTTTGAGTGAATGATCCACAGTCAAGTGAACTGCAGAGGCATTGGTACTCAATGTGCAAATAAAAAATAACTGCATGTTCTGGGTATTTTACATGATTACTTGAAATTTCATACTTAAAAGAATACATTTGGCTTATTAATTGATTGTTCCAAAAGACATATGACTAAATCCTAGTCAAGTATACATTACCTTCAGTCATCTTGTCTTCCTATTTCTAAAATATAACTCTAAAAAAACCCACTGGTTTATAAGTGGACCATATAAAAAGATTATTTATGACACATCATGTCAATTGTACTGTACAATAATTTTATAGAAATATTATTTTGAATAATCAATTGATATTCAGCTGAATGTTGTTTCTCAAATATTGACTCGGTGTGCCTTGACATCCCATCTTTGTGTGAGAGCTGTTCTATGACAACAATAACATCAAAAACTCAAAAGCTGTACTTTTTATGGAGAAATGTACACATTTTCTCCATAGAAAAATCTGATGGTTTAAGTAAAAACACAGTTGTGATTTATTGTAATTAAAGCTCTGCTGTAGAATACTGTGCCTATTTTCCACTTTTGACCTTCTTGCTTCCATTTATTCACTGCCTAGGTACCTCATTCAAAAATTCTGAGGCAGAAGGGAGGATGATGTCCTGGTTTAAAACCTGCCTGCCTTTTCAGTGCCTTCCCACATTTTTTTTCCATGTAAGGAATTTCTCCCCATGGAAAATGCCTGCCTGACTTTAGGAGGACAGGGATGCAGTGAAAAACAAATTATTTTAAAACAATGCAACATAATGCTGTACTTAGATATGCCCAGTGGAGCTTGCCATGGCACCCCTAAGTGTTCACCTGTCAGCCACATCAGGAACTGACTGGTGGGGTTGCAATCCTTTGCAGCTGAAATATCCAGATTTCTGTGTCACAGGAACCAGCTACATGATAATACCTGTAGATTAAGACTATTGGATCTTTCCAATAATTAGATTAAGAGTAGATTAGATTAAGATTAAGAGTATTGGATCCTTTGAAAGAGCAGCTTTATGAGTTCATGAATCTTAGAAAAAAACTAAAACCCATTGTCTTCAGCTCAGCTGTATCAGTCATCAAAAAACATTTTTAAGTTATTCCAAGATACACTTTTCACCATGATCCTTACCTTTCCTTGTGAAAGAATACAGAATATGCTAATTAGGAAGGTGATAAAAATACTTTTGCATGTCTGCAGCTGGAAGGGAATAGAAGTGTATGTAAGGGAAATGACAGCTCCAAATAAATGGAAGAGCTTGTCACATTCTTCTTAATGCCTTTTCTGCTGGTTCCTGAAAGTTTCAGTGGTATGCAGGCTGTATACTGTGCTTGTATTTTAACACCAAACTTCTTTAGCAGGCAAAAATTGAGGTGCTAAATCTTGCTTTCGAAGTTGTGTTCTGTTTCTAGTGCCACAACCACAATTTAATGTATTTACATTTAATTGTACAGATGAAGACATTGGGATCCACCAGTACTGTGACAAGAAACAACCAGGTAAAAATACAAATAGCCATGGCTGAAACGAAACAAAACATCTGGATGTTCAATGTTTGACACCAACTCCTTGCTCTTCAAAATGCAGCTTCAAATTTCTTATTGGTATATATGTCTGTATTTCTATGGAGTAAGGAAACACAGAAAGAAAAATACTCCTCAGACTTATGTAGGAATATTAAAAAAGCTTTTTAAACCACAGAAGGGGAAAAAAAAAAAAAAAGGAAAAAATATTCACGTAAAACCAACCGTTATGTAACTAGAAACCTCTGTGGGATTTTACACTCTGAATTCTTATGGGGTTTAAGGTATTTTGTGTTGTGTGGAGCTGAGGTGATCGCTGGGATCCCAGCAGAGGGCATCACTGCCTGCCCTCCAGAGTGGCCATTCTGGGGCCAGTGATCCATTCCCTTGCTCTGATTAATCCTGCTGATCCTACAAGTTTCCCCACGGGCCAAAGGGGCTGTGGGGCTGGAGTTGCCCCCTTTCTGCCCATCCCAGCTCTGTTTCACTGGTGCAGACTGTCCTGGGTTGATAAGAAAGTGAGTTTTCTTAAAAAGTTGAGGTTAAACAAATCAGTGGTCAGATTTAAATATTAACACCTAGTGTTAATATTTAAGATGTCAAAATAACACATTTTCTCCAAGCAGTACCATGTGTGACATGGAAACACAAGAAGTTACAATTGTGTTTCCTAAGAGAGTCTATAGTACAAGAAAGGCTCCTCTCTCCCTTAATAAACTGAGAATTAATTATCTAAAAAGTAGTAACTTAATCAAAAATCCAAGGTTTTATCTCACTGTGTTTTGTGAAAAATTAAGTAAAGAAAGGAAAAATATTTTAGAAAGTTTTCATTCTATTTTCCTGTGTATTCCTTTTACCACAGTGTAAGTTAATAAAGTTTTTTTCTTTATTTTTAAGCTCAAACATACTCTATTTCTAATCACATCTCACAGCACTCATTCAAAAAAAAAAAAAAATTTCGTAGGGACACTAGCATTACACCAACATCAAACCATAACATGGACAGACGGACAGACAGAGGGGCTCACCTTGCTCCTGCCTGCAGGGCTGGGGCTCAGCACTGCCAGCCCACCTGGGCAGCCGTGTCAGCCTTTCTTTCACTGCCAATTTGAGATATCTGCCTTTCAGGGTGAAAGCATCAGGGCTGCCTTGATTGGTTTGGAAATTTCTGTGGTTTATCCAACTCTGCTGGTCCTCTGGCTAATATTAATATTTGCTGACAGCAATTGGAAGGATTAATTCATCTTTTCATCGTCTTTCCTTTAGCATCACAGACGAAGCACAGTTTTTTAGAAGAGAAGCAAAAGCTAGCAGAATGTAAGGATGTTTTTGGAGTTTCTTCTTACAGTACGATCAAATGGCAAATTTGGATTGGTTATGTCCCTGGAAGAGCATTAAAATAACCTCAGACTGCTTCCAATAACCTCAGACTGCTTCCAGTGTAACTTTCTGCACATGTCATCTAAGACTGATGATCACAGAACTACACAGCACAAAACAATTGAAAATTTATAATGATTCCTTCCTGGTATATTTGCAATCTGATTTTTTTTCCTCTCACTAAGCACTGTAGTATGTATTGCTTTGAAGTCCATTGTCAAAAGGAATCACAAAAATAATCCAGATTTTTCCTTATGAAGTTTACTTAGCTGATGAGCAATAAACATTTTCCCAATCATCTCTGGACTTGCAACACCAACCGGCTTAAAACTGGAAATTGTAACTAAAATACTTTCAGCCAAATAGACTAATAATAATTCCAGACTAATAATCAGCTGCCTTCATAGAATGGTTTTAGCTCTGAAACATTTACACTGTCCCTGCATTACCTGGTTAAAAACAATTTCAATTCATGCTATCACACAGCAGTACTGTGATAGGTGAAGATTTTTATATTAGTACAGCTTTTCTTTAGCTCAAGTTTTACAACTCCTGCATTGCTCAGAGCATCCATTAATGTTCAAACATTATTACATGACAACTCTGAAAAATCTCATTGATATTTTAGACAACTTCACAAAGCCATGCCTATGCTGTTAGCTTATCCAAATGAAAATTCCCATGGAATTGTGCCTGCAAATGAAGGCAAAATGTGTTCTGGAAGGATTAGTCCTTCCCATCACTGCAAGGTGTGTTTGGAGCAGGTTGAAGCCTCGCTGGGGATGGGTGTGAAGGTGCAGCCATGTGGCAAATCCACACTGCTGCAGAGGATGCTGTGTCAGGCAGGGTCACTGCAGCTCTGGGAAGGTGGGGAGGTGAGGGAGGGCTCTAGGCAGGGAGGAGCCTCACAGGTTTGCTTCTCTCGTGCTCAGTGTAGTGGCATCCCACAGGGCTGCATGTGTGAAAGGAGGAGCAGGCCAAAATAACCCCTGCCACCAGCAGCCCCGGTGATGCCTTTCACACCTGTGACAGGCAGCAGGAACTCAAGCTGCTGCACCTTGTCCCTGGGAATGTAGGGGTGCCCCTGGCACAGAGCCTGCAGAGCACATTTTGCAAAGAGGAGCACTGGGGAACTTTATTCACAGCTGTTGATTTGTACAGATAGTTTGGTATCTGTACAGGCAATTTCCCATTTTGCATATGTGGATAAATATTCCAGTATTTATGAAAGCACCCATTGAAAATGTGATCTTACATGCTTAATTAATATTATCATAACAGTTCCACCAACGCTGGCTTCAGTCCAATGAAACACAAAGAGAAGTTGTATGCTGGTGTCCTCTTTTGTTGATGTATGAAATCCTTCATTTTTTCACTGTATAGCACTTCTATTGTAAGCTGCTTTTTGCAGGGAGGTTTAAGCACAACTGCGAAGTCATTCAGTCTGGAAGTTGGCGCACAAACTGACAGCTTGGAGCTCAAAACTTTTCATCAGGTTTCCTTTAAATAGGAATAGATTATAAACAATGTGTTCTGGTTTCTCATGGTTTTATTGTACACTTATGAACAGAAAACTGCTCACTTTTAAATGAAGAAATTTCACAAGTTATTAGAGCCTGATTCTCAGCCATGAAACAAGCCAATTACTGGCAACTCCAGAGCTTTGCCTCCTGGTTGCTAGAATTAATGTATTAGGCCAGAATTTTCACAATAGTGTGCTGAAGATTAATAAATTTGTTAAAGGACTTCAGCAGTAATGCAGTTTTTTCTTTGTTTGACTTGGCAGATTCTTCAGACCAAATTTTCAAGAACATCCTATAAATAACTAGACTCCATAAGTTATGGCATTCACATTTGCCTGTTGTTAATATTTCTGTATGTGCATATATTCATGCATATGTATTTTGCAGACATGTTAGTGCCTGCTTTTTGAAATTAGGCAATGAAACGTTAGTTCAGAAGAATAGAATCTGTTTAGGATGCTTGAAACTTGAAACTGAGTTAATGTACTGAACAGCAGATACTTTTTCACTGCAAGTGCCTAGCAGCTGGGTAAGCTTTGCACACAATTGCTATGGGGAAATCATGGTCATTGTGGATAGAACATGCCAACTATTCCTGTGATTAAGCCTTCCAAAAACAGTTCCTTTGGCAATAGAAACCATGGCCATTTCCTTCCAGCTGCAGGTAGGTTTTACATGTAATGCATTTCCTAGAAATCTTGGGTTTGTGTTTACACAAAAAAAAAGGAAGTTCAACTCATAGAACTTTTTAAAATGACATAACAAATGTATGTTTGCACACACATGCACATGTATTTGTATTCAGTCACTTACATATACACATTTCTCTACCATCTTTATTTTCTTTCCCTCACTTTTATTTGACAGTTCGAGATTATCCTTGGATCCTGAAAACCAAGCGAGCGGACAAACTGCGAGATGCACTCAAGGAGGTAGAGGTATGGTTCAGAAAGGTTCAAGCACAGCAACATCTAATCTGGTTTTCAAACCTCTTTCAACAGCATTAATTTTCATAAAGATCCAACTCTCCCAGTGATGATAAATGTGCTTTTGTCTGGTGGGCTCTTCTGAAACAGCTGCATCTTTGTGTGGCATTTTTCATCTGTAAACTAGAAAATCAGATGTCTGTTAACTGATAGTGACAATGTGTGCTGCCAACTCCACTCTCTGTTTTCTGTTGTCCTTTAGGACTTACTGCAGAGCAGTCCATGTGTGCTGAGCAAATGGAAGAACAAACATACCTGTCAGGTACAGTGTCATCAAAAGGTTCAGTTGGTGGTGCTGAACAGCCATTCAGTGATGGGAGGCAGTAGTGTTAAAATGTTAACACACAAAATCACTGGGTTTTTTTAATATGTGACCCCTTGTTAAGTAAATTGGGTTTATTTAAATTTCTACCCTGAAAAACATGCTTCAAATAAAAAGCCTGGGGTTTATCAACACAAAGAAATTACATTAAGAGGCCCTGATTCTGTGAGATTATGATGGTGATGATGATTACTATTATTATTGTTAATTATTGTTATTATTACTATTATTGTTTGGGGAAACTGAAAACATCCTGTGCCTCAAAATAGCAGGCTGAGGGAGCAGCTATGTATTAAAATATATAGACAGGTCTGGAATCTGCATTATATTATTTTTGTGTCTTAATTATCTATTTACCTGTCACAATTCTTTTTACTTTATGCTTGTGTAATATGGAAGGGAAGTTATAACTCTAAACCAACAAAGTCATTAATCAAGTTATAGAATAAAAGAGATTGTGACATGTAGCACACATATAGCTGTGTCTCTGACTATATGAGTTCCACATTTTGTGCACAAGAAACCCTTTTTCACATCCTCACTAAGACAGAACAGCAGGGCAGGGAGGAGAGCTGGACATGAAGTGCTCCATAATCATGTTCTTCTTCTGAAAAAAATATGTAGTAGTGAATTTTATATGTTTATACAACCTTCATGAGGAAATGCATCATATTTGAACCTGCTTTGGTATGGGGAATACTTGTCAATATTATTGTTTCAAAAAAGGAACTTTGTCTTCTAACTTTTATGGTTTTTCAGACTCATATTTTTTCTTCTTATTCAAGTAGTTCCAAATGTGTGTCAGCAGAGTGATTGTTAAACACTGTACAGCTAAAATTCCAGAAATGCCTTTAAGAATAGCAAAATTTTTAAATGCTTGACATGCCAAATGGTATGTAGTCTTTTCATATCAATAATAAATTGATTGTTTAAGCTACATTTGCCTATCAGATCTTACTACAAGTAAATGTATATCATTCACATACACATTACATAGTATACATCTGTGAATGTTAATCTTCTAGAGCTGATTTAAATATTAATTGCTAATTCGAGGGAATCTTTTTTTCCTGTTATTATTGTTCTGATTAGGAAAGAAATTTGGTTAAGAAACACCAAGTCAATTAGCTGTGACTGCATTCATTTGCATCCCAGTTTCTATCTCTTCATTTGCTTTCCTTGTCCATTCTCCCTTTACCATTTTCCTTCCCCTACCATTCATCAGCATCCACCTGCAGTGTGTAGAGTACATACTTTGGAAAAGTAAATTCCTTGCCAGGATGTGTTGTCCTGCCTACACAATATAACACCTTTGGCTGACCATCAGTTCTGTATAAAATTCTTCTTTATTTTTTGACATCACATCCTCTAAGTTTTTTCAGACTTACATCAATATGAATGAGACAAATGCAATTTAACTTATTTCTTCTACAAGATGGGAAAGAAAAGAGATGGGTGTTTTCATCTTAGTGTATTAGGTATTGAACCATGTAAAGGGGTAATTTAATAAATTGAGTGTTTGGGGTTTTTTTCAGTTGGCTTCTAAGGCCAGAGTATAAGTGATGGTATAGGTTATAACATAATCTATAACCAGAGTGAAAGTTAGAGATAAAAATAACCAGAGTGAAAGTTATAGATAAAATCATAGTAATTTCTCTGTCCTTAAATTCTGCTTTTGGTTTCTCAATCACAAAACAAAATGTTTTTGCTTAATAGTGACTGATTATTGAAATCTCCAACAAGGGTTAGAGTGTTTTGCCAAAACAATTGTGTTATTCCACTTTCTGTCTTCCTGAAATAAAAGACCTCCAACAAATGAAAATAAAATAGAGAAAAATTAATCATTTGGAAGAGTCTAGAACAGAAAAGCTGTCTTCTATCAATTTTGATGTCAGATGGTTTGTTTTTCTGCTGCTCATCTGTCTTTGAGCATTTGGCAGCAATAATTGAACTGTCCCTCTTTGATGCAAATGTTCTGAAGCTTCTGGAGAAGATGTTGTATATTTATTTTTTAGTTCTAAGTAGAATACTAATTAACTGTTTCAGCAGAGAGCGCTTACCATGCAATGGTGTCATCTGTGGCATAACACTGCTGTATTCACAGCCTTTTTTGGATGAATACCAGAGCTAGTGGGAAGAGTCCATATTTGCATTAACTTGGAGTGTTAAAGCAGTGTGTCAGACAAACAGCATGAAAAACATGTAGGAAATTACCCTGATTTTCATAATTTCAATATTTGGGGCTAAATTTGAGCATATGGTTTTAATTATAGTATCTGTTTTTCCTTTTTTTTTTTTTTTTTAGTAGCAATACAAGGTTAAATAAACTTTATGTTAAAATTAAAATATTAATCAACAGCCACATTTTCCCATTTTTCATTAAATGTTATTTATATTTGAATCTGCCATACCTGTAGCTGAACCAGGAGCAGTTCCCTTTGTATTATAATAACAAAATGCCATCCAAAAACTCAGTGGCTGCTGTACCTTGAGCAAGCCAAATGGAATGAAAACTGAAAGGTGATGCAATGAAAACAAGGCTATGCTTTAAGAGAGTAGTGTGATTTCCCTCAGATTTTGTGCAAAACAAGCATAGGGCTGCTGCCAGTGTGCCTTCTGTAGCCTAAATATATAATATACCACTATTCCTAATCCCTCACTCTTCCTCCAGCACTTCCATTTTAGAAGTGGCCCACAGGCAAAAATTGGGGGCTGTAATTTTAAATGTGCATCTGCTAAAAATAAGGGTGCTGTCATGTTAACTGTTCATGTGCAAATGGCCAATTAGACTTCATGCATATGCCCCAGTGAGAAATCCACTTGTTTTGCCTGCAGATTATCTTGTCCATTGCATGAGTGTGTTTCTCAAAGTTGGCTTTTCTATATTTCTATATGACCTTGCCTAGAATGACCATAATACTGATACTGGCCTGGTTTTCTAGCTTTGTTAGTATTTAATTTTATGCATCAAAATTTGTCCTATTGCTTTTTTTTTTTTTTTTTTTTTTTGGTGTGCAATCAGTACATTAAAAGTTTCATATTTACTTCCTTGTTCATTGCCAAAAAAACCCCAATGACCTTTATTTTTACAGTCCTAAGTATACATTCCACCACTTCTTAGAGCTTCTGAAATAGACGATGTGCCAGTTCATGTGAACATAACCTGAACAGCACAGGGATTTTTGTCAAGGAGCTTGCTCTCATATTTAAAAGAGCTTAGTTGAGTCCTAAAGGACTGAGGTCTTCTCTTTAGCTCTGTTCCAATAGGATCTGAACCCACACCATTTCTGTAGGGTACTTCTGATCCCCAACTTTGATGACCTGTGCTGAGTTGCTGAAATAATCCTGTAATCTTCAGTTAGCTGATGTCAAAGAAAAATAAATAGACCATAAAAGAAGGATGACAGGAAAAAGACAAGAAGTCTTTACAATAAGATGCCACTGTGCTCCTCAGCTTTCCCTGCCAAGGAGTAATAACCTAAGCAATTAATTTTATCAGTATTGTGGAGTTTACTCAACTCAGATCTGGCTGCTTCTTGTCTTTGTCTCCTTCTCTAATTCTTTGGAATGCTTTTAAGTTATGCCACAAAATCATGAAATCTTCCTATGAAATTATGCCATTGCTTAAGGTTTGGTTTTACAATATAAAGCAGTAAAAATAAATGAGATCTAGCTGAAACATTTGATTTCCAAATTTTTTTTTAGTTTTACATTTGCATTTTGATGTTGAATTAAGCACATGCCAACCCTCTTATATAGTTTATTGTATAAAAGCCAAGCACCAGCTATGAATCATATCTGTTACCTGCTAATGAATAAGATTTATGTGTACTTCACTAAATTGTCTTGATTTCATTTAGTTGTATTTGTGCTGCAATTTACATATGTGTATAAATAGTTTTTCTGTTGCTGTCGTTGACGTATTTAGAACTGGATTCTGAATTGAGCTCCACAGCAATATTTTCTTGCTTGCTCTATCAGCTACAATGCCCATTAGCAAACTGATTTAGCAAGACACATGGTGACATAGCACATTTGATATCAAAACCAAGACATTCTGTCTAGAATACATGAGAAGCCAGGACCCATCCCCAATTACTAAGAGGAGCACTGCCCTCATATTAAATTCTTTTGGTTGCTTTTATCACAACCATTAATGTGTTGTGTGGTTTTAGATAGTTGGAGCTAGAGGTACAAATGCATTGATTATTGCGAAACAGTAACGTGTAACAACAATAACTTCATCTGTAATAAGGCATGCAACACAGTAATTATGGTGGGGTGGCTAAGAAAGCAATCTGGAATGAAGAGGTGGGGAAAAACCCTGGGAACCTGCTTGAACAAGAAGTGCTTTGCAATTCTCTTCTCCTTTTGCATATTCCTTTGTCAGTTGGGCTCTCTAAGGGAAAACAGTTTGCAGCAATATTTTTTACAGGCATATTTTCCTTCTCTTCCAATTTTAATCAGATAGAAGCAAATCCTGGCTTTGCTCCACAGGTATCTTTTTAGGTAGAAGAGCTGATAAGCAGCTGAGCTGCATGAATGAGGAGTCAAGAGCTCAGGCTTCTGAGGATAAAGGGATCTACTTAAGTAGATGCTTAAGTTGTACTAAAGTCCATAAGTCATGAACCTGTACTTAAGTCCTATGCTTAATAAAAACTATCTCAAATACATATTAGAGCACTTTGCTATTGGAGAAGGGAAGGGCTAAGTCCTCCCCTGAGTATCCTCTGCTGCTTATGCCTTTCTTGCTCAGTGGAGAGCAATTTTTGGCATATAAAATACATAATCCTTTCTATAAAAGTCTTCACATTCATTTCCTCCATAACAGAGAAATTAAGTGGCCCTTCCTTCCCAGAATGTAGAATAACCAGGTGCCCAAACATTTTACTCAGACTACATTTAAGCATAAAGTCTCTGCCTTATTCTTCCAATAGTATGAAGTCATGCTTTCATACTTTGTTTAGGAACACCTTGTGACTATTTAAGCTCTGGAGATAGCTCTTCTGATTTTAGTTTTCCCATCACAGTACTTCAATCTGAAAAATTTATTATGTGTTTCATCATTGTGAATTTCTTTCCTTAATTTAATATCTGTTAGATGGAATGATGTAGTGCCCTGTGTAAATAATGCCTCTTACATTGGCTTTTATTCCTCAGCATTTATGGGCTGTTCCCTTTGGAGTTGGATCACTGTGTATCCCTGTTCAAGCCAAGTTTGCAATCTTCCCTGTTTGCTTTATATTCATTTGTGCTTCTGACTGGACTGCTCCCATCCACCAAAATATAAGCTTAACTAGGCAAGCTTAAGTGTTACAGCACCTAAATCTTATTATCATGGAGCAGCCTTTGCACAGGCTACACAGAATGTAGCAAATTGAAATATTGGTTACAATTTGAGAACATAAATATTTTCTCTTTTATGGAATATTTTTGATGAAAGCATAGAATCATAGAATCATTTAGGGTTGAGAAGACCCTTAAGAGTGGGTCCAGCTGTTAACCTAATGCTCCAAAGTTCATAACTAAAACCTGCCCTTAAGTTCTCCATCTACACATCTTTAATACCTCCAGGGGTGGTGACTCCACCACTGACCTGTTTTCTTTAAGTGCCTGCTTGTACTTCGTGGTAAACTCGAAGAACTAATTTTTAAAAAACCTTTGTTCTAATCCAAGGCATTTTTAAAGGGAAATGGATGAAATACTAACCTTGCATGGCAATATAGTGTGTAAAGTCTCTGATTAACCTTTTAAATTTAGACTCTTAAAAGTTCCTAGAAGAATGAACTTAAACCTATGGACCAAATGCACTAAGTTATTATGACAAAAATTTGTTAAAATACAATTTAAGATTTCCCAAATATCTCAGAGTTCTGAGGAGAGTAATGAGAAAGACTGTTTAGCTGTAAAATGAAAGGAGGAGGGAGCACAATGGGAGAAACAATAGAAGTAATGGAAATGATACTGCATTTACCTACTACCTGTGATTCTGTCATGCCATAGTGATGGCACAGAGATCTGTACAGTACTGAAAATCCATAACATTGCTTTAATGGCTAACTAGTTTCATAGATGTAAAGCAAAGCACACCCATTAGCACAACATTTTATGTTTATATAAATGTCTTGTCATGAAACACAGGAGAGGTTTTCATTGATTTCTATTCTAACTCTGTAGCAGGTGTGATTTATGCCATTACCAGAAAATTACTACATAGGCATAAAGTGAATTTGCACCCTGACTGCACCATCCCTCTTGTTGGCACATAACACTGAAAGATTGAGGGTGTTTTACTCTCCTCTATCAGGCTGAAATCCATTCAGTTATTTAGAACTGAGCTTTCTAGAGTATTTATGTAATTTCACTTCATTGTTGCCTACATCAGAGTTTGGTAGTGCCTGGGTTTCAACCCTCACTTTTTCCAGCAGTTTTTTTGGACAGTTATAGCCAACTGTAGTCAAACCTTGCTGGACTTCATGTTACCAAGTTGGAAATAAATTGTGATTTTATCTAACCTAACTTCAACATAAGGACAAATTGAAGTTTTGAAAGATTGTAATAAAAGCTGCATGAGTGTAAGCGTGTCTAACATTTTTACTAGGACAAAACCTTAAAGGACATCTGTCATGACAGGGAATTTTGAAACATTGACTATATATATAAATATATCTATCAAATGAATGTATGGTTAGACTTTGGCAGGATGGGAATTGATCATTTGTTCTTAGAAACTCATTTCACATCACAGGGTTCTATTTGTTTCTACTTCACACATCACTAGAATTTATTTTTTAAACATGTTGGTTAAAGGTACTAGGATAGGAAAATAATTTGTTTAAATACATTTGTTCTGTTCTTTGGAGAGCACAGAGGTATAGTGATATAGCAAAATATGTATAAATGAGAGTTTCCATAACTAAATTACTGGGAGCAGAGCATTGCATGAGGGACATGTCCAATTAGATCACTCCATTCCTATCCCCCATACTTTTTTTTTATTATACAATCCAGTAAATTTCACTGCAAGAAAATTCTAAAAATTATATCACAACCTTGTTTGTTTCACAGCTCCAGAACAAACAGGGAACTTTTTCTGCCAAATTCTCCAACAAGAGCAAGTGTTTCTTTAGTAGTTAAGTTTTTTAAAAGCATAGGGATTTCTTTAAAAATCTACTGTTGGGTAGAAGTAAGAGCTGGAGTCTCAGATTCCTGGCCTTTGGTGAAGCCTCTAGACTTGTCTGCAGAGGTCTTTCCACAGAGAATTCCTTTTATGGGCTTTATTTTCTGAATTCCTTTGCTGTAGTAGTGGCATTCAGAAAATGACTAATGGTTTAATTATGCAAAAATACATGTTTTTCATAACTCCTCCCACTGAGCATTCTTTCTCTCATAGAAGATGTTGCATAAGAAGGAGCTGATAAATTCTGTGACTTAGTCTTCAAGATTATATGTATCATTTAATTTAAATTAATTAGGCATGAATATTCAATTAACTGTGAAATAACCCTGTCCAATAGTTTAAATTCTTTCTTTCTAAGAGAGACATGTAAAACATTATGTCAGCGAGTGAATGGATTTATTGGGAGCTCACAGCTGTCTCTGTGGTAGGGCACAATTATTTATTTAAACAAGATATGAATTATCAGAAATAACAAGAACAGATTTAATCTGTGATAATAACATAGAATTATATTAAACCCTACTTTACATTTTTTTACATGCAGGCTATGCTGTTACTTTTTACAGAAAATATCAGGTCTATGGACGATAGTGTGATCAGTGTGATTCCTGCCCTCTTTCAAAACAGATTTTTGATCCATTTTTAACAGACTAATTCAGTACATTTTATGTAACTCTTGGGGAGGTAGCTACTTCTTCAAGTGTTCAGCAATTGTATTTCTTGTACCCTTATAATTCAGTGTTGTGTTACATCTCTCTGTTTCATTGAAAAAGCTTTCAAAGCCGTTATAAGACATCTTCACATCAATGATAATTAATTTTTGTAATTTTGAAAATTAGATTACTACGTAATGGACAGCTGCTAATATGTACCTTGGAACGTTTCACTTTATTAATGATTTTTGATGTCTTGTTTTCTCACTCTTTGGATTCAGCTCCTCTTTCACTCAGGTATTTTGGTGTCCCTAAGCCTTTCTGGGCCACAGCTGGAGAAGGTGGTGATTGACAGGACCCTGGTGGGGAAGCTCATCTCCGACACCATCAGTGATGGTAATTACACCCATGTGCAAATCAATTGCCTACATTAACAATAGAGCAGAGAACCAGTATGTCAACAGGTAGACTAATTATTGCCACTGGGGACTTGCAAACACAACAAGTAATTGCATGTAATGCTATAGTTACAACCCTCAGGACTAAGAGCACTTTAAGAATAATATTTAACATCAAAGTTTTCAGGCTTGTCAAATGCTGCATGGGTTTCTAAAATCCCGTTTCTTACACACTGTAATCACTGTGAGCATGCCATTTGAACTTGTCATGTTTATTTCATAAGTGGGAAAATGGGACAGAACCAAACATTAGCCAATTGAATAATTGCATGGGGTAGTTGTTATTAAAGTTGTTATTAAAAAAGGCTGGATAACATTAGTTATGTGGAGGTGTCCTGATTTAGTTTCTTGATACCCAGAATCTCCTTATTATTGTTAACTAGCGACTGCTAAAAATTAAGTTTTCATTGAATGCAGAAGAAAACTTACAAAATGTCCCTGTTTTCTGTAGCTTTATGATATGACTCATAACATTGAGAAATCAACCAGTATCTTGGCTTCTGCAGAAGCAGGGGTATGAAATTTTGGTGTGAGCCATATTACATGTGCACTACCTTCCAAATTCTATGAGTAGACCCACATTACATCCTCCTAGTAAGAATATGTGCTTAGTTCAGGTTTGATCTTTAATTATTTCATTTTCTCTCTACCCAGGCATCTGTTGAATATTGGCCTAGGTTTTAAGAAACACCAATACACGCTGATCTTTTCTTATCAATATATTGTAGTTTAGCCTTGAAAATTAATATTAATAAAACTATGTTTGTAGAATCTTTATTTATCAAAAAAATTTAACCCGGACCTCATTTTTTATGAACGAATTATACAGAGAGAATAGAACACATTTACTATCTCTTGTCTTCTTTTTTTCACTCTCCACCTTAATTACTAGACTGCTAATTCCTTCTGTGATTTTTTGCACCCTGTTTCTAGGGGGAGGATTTCCTACTTTCAGGTCACAAAAAGTAGGAAAGCATAGAATCTAAAGTTATTCCTAAATTGAAGTAGTTTGTGGAAATTATTTGGAATACTTGATCTTTAAAAAACCAATAAAAAATAAAGTATGTTGGTCATGCCTTACTTTGGCATAGTATGTCATAGAAATATTTGTTTGGAAAATACTGCTAACTAAATGAGCTTACAACTAAAACAACAGTAAAGCAAGAAATATGTTTTACTACACTTGGACGACTGTATTTATTATATAAATAACATTATATAATGTTTTGTCCTTGTTTTCACATAATCAGGATTTTCTTAAACCTCCATGTTTGCCAACAGCCAAGTCTGTAGTGTGAAATAAAACTGCCTCTGTTCAGTAAAAGCAAACCACTCAAAAACTTTCATTGCAATGCAGTTTTTATTTTCATGAACAATAAAAGATGCTTTTGTTACCCACACAAATAGTGCTCAAATTACAAATTTTTATACTGAACTATCCTTACATGAGAAACATGAGATAATGTTGTCCTAGAGGAAATTAATTTTAATTCAGTGAAACAGCACATCTTTCCAAATCTGGCTTCAAATTATGGTTGTGATTATAAAGCTGGCCAAGAGAAATTCTACATTTAGCACAAGAACCCTGTGTAGAAATAATAGTTCTTACTTCAGCAATTGTGTATATGTAGAAATGGATAAGGCTACAATCTGCCAGAATTACTTATGAAATGTTGTAATTCTCATTTGAAGTAGCATGTCCTCTTAACATTTGGAATAAAGGTCAGATTGTGTGCACAAAATACAGAATTACTACTGCTTTTATAATCCTCCTGCATCTAAGAAAGTGCTCCTGGTTCTTATTATTTATAGGCAAAATTTCATCAGTATCTGAGGTGTGCTGCAACTCATCTTTAATGCAAACTGTGTCTGTGAGGACATCAAAATATTTTAACTGTGTGCATACATATTGAGGATACCATATTCAGTGGTTTTCAATTTTCATGTGTTTGCAGGACCTCAGTTATAGCTTCTGAATCACCTTATCACATGGTTTATCACCTTTTTTTTTTTTTTTTTTCAAAAAAGTTAGTGTTAATGTTACATTTCAAAGGCAATTATTTGGCTCTAAAATCTACCCTTTAGCATTTGCATACCAGATACTTCAGAGTTGTGCCAGGACATGACTGTTGGAAAATGCAAGTGGTTATAAATCAGACTAAAGAAAAGCAAAGCTGTGTAGCCAGTTTTCCATGCCTATATGTAAGACTAAACTGTCAATCTACTTCAGGATATGTAAAATTTAGATTTAAGAATCTGGGATATTAGTAATAATTTTTTGTTTGTTTGTTTCTTTTTCAGAGGTTGTTCCACAGAGTTTTGTTTGTTTTGTTTCTAAGTCTGGTTCCACTTTAATTGTCATTCTCCCTTTAGGAGAGGTTTCTGAGTTTACAACCTTCGTTTTAAACCATCAGGGATCTGCTACTACTTACCCCAGTGATTCATTTCATACTCAGACATCTCTTCAAGTGTGGGTGCTGCTTGAATAACTGAGTAACTCTTGGGGAAAATTTTCCATACCATTTTTAAAGTAATTTCCATTGACAGATTAGTTAATCACTTTTCTATTGAACTCATTTGATCTAGCGTCCCCTTATGGTAACAGTGGGGATTCCACTGAGCTTTTCCAGACTCCGAGGGAGTCTGTTCCATCTGGATTACTTGTATTGTTTGGGTACCCCCATGTGAAGCTTTCAGTAAATTAATTCATGACCCCTCCAAAGCCTTATCCTGCATGTAACAGCCCCCTTGGTGTCTGCAGCAGCACCAGGAACCTTACAATGTCAAAATACCAGATACACCTCGAGTACTCATTTGCATTTATCACCCTTAACACAAGCTAAGCTATATGAGGTCCATTTGCAAAATACTGGTGGATGCAACCATAAGAAAAAAAAATACCGAAGGCTGAATACTGAGATGAAAATTAGTGTGGAAGGGCATAAAATGTATATTTGAATGTAGTGGCATTTTGATATGAGATAATTTATTCAGGTGCATGTAATCAGAGTATTCTTTAGGGTTTATTTCTCATTTCCAAGAAGGTTGTGACAGGATGACACACTGATATGTTTTAGGACATTACAGGGCTTTCAGTGTAATGTTTAAGACACTGTCTTGAAAAAAATTGCTTTTTGCAGCATCTCAGTGGAGTGTTCACGACTTTGTTTTGTTCCTAGAGACAGGTATTACAGTGCTGACAATTTTTATTTGGTGGTTTTTTTTTTTTTCAGCTGTTCTTACAGACAATTTCATCATCTTGTCATTTGAGGACCATAACCAACTCTGCTTTATTCAGTTTACAAAGACAATGGATTCTCCCGATGTAAACAAAAGACTGGAAAAACTCTCTTGTTTGGACTCTAAGGTATAGCTGCCAATGGTGACTGCAAATGTTAGATATATATATATATATATATATATATATATATGTATACATCATGTACCACTGGTGTTCACTGATATTGTACAGCCACATAAATTGCAAACCTCTATATAATTGACCAGAGCAGCTCAAACTCTAAAAATGGCAGATACTGAAAAGTCAAAAAAAATTAGAATGGCATTCTGAGTTAAAGAGTTAAAATACTGTGCCAAGGGATCCAGATTTCTGCAGTGTTTATTTTCAGGCTCAGACACACATTTGAGTTACCCCTGCTTGACGGATTACCTCGTGTCCATTGAGCAGCAGTAAGTGACCCTTGGCACATTCTTGGCATCTAACAAGCATGAAGCAAAGTCTGTAATGGTAAACCTCAGTGTAAAAGATTTAAGTTAATGTGTTTTACCTCCTGTGTGTCGTGGGCTGAAAACACACACGGTCACTTACTGTGGCTCAGCTGATAGACACAAGCACATGAAGTTCTGATAATTCAGTCATCTGTCTGAGGTCCAAGACCTTTGTAATTCTTTGCAGAAATCTTTATTTCCCCACTAGTTACAGTAATGGTGTTGTTGGGAGAGTTGCTTTTAGAATTAAGGAATCAAGACACAGATGCTGAGTTTCTCACCACTGGCCAGCTATGTGTGTGACCTTATGCAAGTGACTTGGTGCCTCAGTGTCTCAATTTACTAGTTACACAGTGAAGACTGAAATGCTCCTTTTTTGCAGCCCTTTTTTTTGGGGTGTGTCTTCACTGCAGTGACAGCAGCAGCGCAAAGGTAGCCTAGAGAGAGCTGAGCTGAGCTTTAAACTACCCAGTCCAGAGGTCAGTGGAAACCAGCTCATCTCAAGATGAATTACACTGTGTTGTGGATGGATTGGGCTGGGTAGACATAAATTATTTCAACCATAAGCACTTTGGTATCAGGACACCACTTCCTTAGGTGGAAGTGCTTGGTGCTACAGCAATATGAAAAAATAATCAGCCAAAGCAATTAACTTTGAACAGTTGAAGGAGGGAATGGGCTGCATCCAATTCACTGCAAGAACGAAGAAGGGTCAAGCCTTTTCCCAAGAAACGTAGAAAGATGTGAGCAGGAGAGAGAGTTTGTATTTATTTCAGACTGGATAAACATTAAAGAAAACAATCTTTTGCTAGCAAATATTTTCCCCTTGACAACCCCTCAGTAATTTACTTCCTCACATAAGGGAGCTTGCATCTGCAAGGCAAGCTCTTTAAGGATATGTTTAATTTAAGTTTTGCCATAATGTGTTTTAACTTGCTTGGTAGAAATACTTTCTGCTAGGATTAATATCTAATACATTTTCCAGGCTGTTTCAGTTCAGGGCCTCTTTTCAGCAATGGCTTGTGTTTGCAAGATTGATCCAACCTCTATAACGTGGATTTGAGACAGTTCACTGTTCACTGGGAACTGAGCTGATACATACTTTACTTTAAAATGCTGTGCCTTGTGCCTGGCCTGTGGCGTTCACTGAGGCTGTGCTTTGGGAGCGAGCCTGGTGTGTGGTGGGGCTTTTTTCTTAATAGCACTAAAGTTTAACGAAGAAGCTGCGGTGAACTGCCTTTGTCATTGAAGTGTGAGGGCCACAGCTCCTGATTTAATGTTTAGAAAAACCAGAAGTATCTGCTGCACTCCTTAATAAGGTTGTTAAGTTCAGTTCTTTGCTGACACAGCTGAGCTTCTCAAAACACCTCCATGCTCAACATTAACTTTGCTTTCTCTTGAAATCAGTGGGAATCACTATGGGCCATTTCTCCACCAGCCAAAAAAAAAGGCATTTGCATTTTTTAATTGAATGTTCTTTTGTGTGAGGCTTGCTAGTTAGGCAGCTAAATATAATTTTTATTATCTTCAGAATTGCACCAGTGTGAGACTGCAGAAAGTATTATTCACTTCTGCAATAATATTGTGTCAGCTCTCTGCATTGATTTACTGTTCTTCATGGCTGATTTTGGTCGAACTTCAAAAGCTGGAAGATCACAGACATAGCACTAGTGTCACTCGCAGTAGAAAAATAAGATGGTCCTCGATTGCAACTGTGCAAACTTGTAATAGTATGTAACAATATGTAACAATAACAAATGTTGTGGGTTTAGGAGAAAAAAGGGTTTTTTAGAGTTGGGGTTTTGTTCAAGAGAAATTGAATGAAAAAGGTAGGGTGCACTGGTATAGAACTAACACAGGATTAAAATCTGGAGCCAAGATTCAGGAGATTTGATTGTAACCTTCATTTCTGCCTCTGACTTTTGGCGTAGTCTTGAGAAATGTAGAATTGGGGTTTTCAGTCCCATTTCTAAAATGAGGAAGATGTTTGTAATGATATAATTAAATTTCTGTCATATTATCATTGTAGTGATAAGCAACCTCACATTGTTCAATGTCCAGGCTCATGGTGGGCAAAATTGTCAGCAGTACTGGACTGCCAGAGTTCTGTCAATAATAAGAACAAGTCAACCATGCTTTCCTCCTCACAGCTTGATATTTTTCCAAAAGTTGAGTTTTTTATGCAATGCATGCCTAAATAAATGAATTAATCTCCCTATGCTCTTCCTTTCTAATTGATACCGCCTTGAATTTTATTTGCACTTTGAAACAATAAAGGAAGACTTATTATATGAATCACTACAGCCTTGAAGACCAGCAAAACAGAAAAACCAGCTATTATTATTTACCTTTTCTCAGTGGCGTGAGTCTATATTGAGAGTGACATGTCTAATGCAAGACATAAATGTTGACAAAGATTTGTGGCTGTTATGACATGTGCAATTGTTACGAACAGTTAACACTACAATACAGGACTAATTGATGCTTGTGGAAGTATTTGTGCTTTTCCAGCCTAATCAATGTGTTGTCACCAAATTAGCTATTCTAATTCAAGTAGCAGCTACCTCCTAACTATTGTGTATGTTTTATCTTTACCCCTGAAAATATTTTGACAAGTAAAACACAGGATATTCTAAAAATATTGACCTTTTTCAAGTTTTTCCTGTCTGTATTTTTTTAATCCATTTCAATTTACTGACGGAGACAGAACAAGGAGTTAAATGTTTACCATGAGAGAACAACACTGGTAATTACTTTGATTTCAGTTCCTTTTTATGTGTATTCATGGGATGAAGAGGTCAATAATATTATGACCATGCAAATAGAAAAGGGTTCTTTTTGACCATATAAAAAACAGCAAAGGATTATTAAAGCATTAACCTTGATTTTAATGGCCTTGGTTGAGAGCTGAGATCACAATTTGGATGAGCCTGATTATTTACTAAATACAATACATAAATGCAACGGGTTCTTAACACCCATTGCACTCTGGCATTATCGCATTACTGCCAGCCTTTGTTGCCTTGCAGACAGGAATATGAAAGCAATCTGTCATGTAGTGAGACTGGCTCCAGAAGCATTTCTCTGATAAGAAGACCCCCTGCCCTTTGCTAGTGTCTGGTCCAGTAGGCTTAGCCATGCGCTTAATCCCCAGAAAGTGGTTCGATTATTGCTGACCAGCAATGGCAAGATAGTTTTTTTTTCCCCTAGCTATCAACCTTCCATTAATTCCTTAAGCAGAAATGCGGTGCAATCTATATTTCCTTGGCATGTGTCACCCAGATGGTGCACTGCTCATGTTTTCAAATAACCATGCTCCAAATAACAGAGTTTGAATAATAAATTCCACAAATCCTTCCTGAGAAAGAGGCACAATTCTCAAGAGCTGCATAAACTTTACGCATGATGCTGTAGCTCATCCACATTATGCAGAAAAGTATATGTTCTTTTGCAAAGCGGATGTTTGTGTTTCCATTCCTTAATTTGGGGAGGAAGAAGAAAGATACATGTTTGCTCAAATACTGTAGAATATATTTAATATTTGATTATGTCTTAAACACTAGCCTTAGCTCCGTGGTCAGCTTTGCAGAACTTGTCATTTAATATGGCTAAGCTTAAATCCTGTGTGGAGGTCGATGCTGTCAAGCAACCATGACTGTACATTTTGGTATTGATTGGAGTCATTGCAGTAAATTCCTTCTTAACTCATATTCCTTTCCATCCCAATCCCCTCCCCACAGATAAAAGAGTGAGCATGTCTTTCTGTCTGAGGAGATATTTTTCACGTTTACAGACAGCCTCTATGAAGATATATGTACGCAGGGCTCTGTGTATATATACATTCTTTCTCACACATCCAAAGTAAATGCTCCCACTTGCTCCTACCATGCTATTTTATCACCTCCAATATTTCCTGCATTTTTTTTCTTCCCTCAGATTTCTTATGTTGATATACTTGGACCAGAAGGTAGAAGGATGAAACGTCACCTGGCAATAAACTGTATGCAAGATCTGGTCATTTGCTGGTGGTCAGCAACCAGTGATGGAGCATGGCCTTGGTCTCCTATTTCCTGTCAGAGGGACAGAGCCAACCTATTGCTATTAGGCTGTGCACATGGCAAATTGGAGGTAAAGTGATGAACTGTCTTGCTACATGATTTTTTCAAATTTGCTAAAAAAAGAGCTATTCAACTTAAATATATATTCGAGCAGATATAAAGGACATATATGATTAAAACATAAGACAGGAAGATCAGCCATTCTAATAGTAAAAACAAAGGTTTGTTATTTAACAGAAAAGCACCTTATTTACTTTGTTTACTATTTTTACATCGAAACTGTCAACCTGAGAAATGTAGCCAGGAAATTAGGTCTTTATCATTAAATAGCTTTGGTGCTGCTGAAACTGAAAATAGAAGTGTCAGAGTTCCATTAAAAAACTCTAATATGAATTAGCAATTGTAACTGTTGCATGTATGTCTGATACAATTATTTTACATTGTCTTCAGTGTTAACTGATAGGCAATTTGCATCTCTTTCAAGTGTTTTTCAAAAAATATTTACTATGCCTAGATGGTGGTTAAATTTTTGTTATGAGTATTGGTCAAATCAGGGACTGATATTTTTCTCAAAAGAAAAATTAAAACTCACCATCTACAGGTGGGAATGTAAACTATGAGTTAGGACAAAGCTACAAGCTGACGCCCCTCCTGACACCTGCTTAGCTTACATTTATAGGTAGATGTTTTCATTTTAATTATTTAATTTTTGTTTCATCTGTTTAAGAATATTTGAATCCAGTTTGTTTTGTTAGGTAGAAATATTAAAATGAAGCTATCTGGGCATACTCTGAAAGATCCAGAGCCTGAATTTAAAATATAAAAGCTTTTCTGGACAAACATCTTGTATAGATGCTTCTGTATTTGGAATTTTATTTTCAGTTTCTCTTTACCCACTTCTAATATGGACTAAAAAAGCACTGACTGTGGGAGAAGAACACAAACTCGAGGATCAGCTGTGGAATAGTTGTTCTGGATTAGCTATTGCAGACTATTTCCCTGTAGGGAAAACCCCTAAGTAACACTTAAGAATAAGCTACTCTTACAAACAGCATCCTCCTCTCTTTAATTAGGGAAGATGTAAATGTTTTAATGTCTTGGAACTACTTTGATACTTAGTTACTTTGATAACTAATATTAATTTAAGGTAGATTCTTTTCCCTTGGGATTTTCTACCTATTGAAAATGATGAGAAAAGGTAGCTGAGACAGCTTTTCTTTTCTTATTTCTGTCATTAGTCACTGTAGAATTGAAGTTTAAATTACCTCCAGCTCTGCCTTCTTTACTTCTTTTCAATTGACCTCTCTCCACTTGCGGTCATCTTTGACTCATCTCTCTCCTCTGCCTGATCTACACCTGCAGTTCTCCATTCCCCCTGCAGCTATGCCAAATCACATAGGAAAAATTACTCTGGGAGCTAAAATGTGAGGCTGTTCTTTGTAAGCTTTTCCAGCCCTGTGCCAGTTATTATGAAACTTCATCCCACTAACATTTCAGACCTTATTTTTTACCATGACTTCTGTATGTCCAGGTTCTGAGAGCAACATTCCTGTGCCTATTTTATTCCTTCCCATGTCTTCCAGAAATCTCCCTATTGCCACCATAGCAGTTTGCAGTCTCAGTTTCCTGAGATGATTTTTAGAGAGTCTTTTCTTTTAAGAAATTAACAGAAACCACCCCATCAGTTTAAAGCTCTCTGTGTTTCATTTAATGTGTTTCAGGGAGATTTCCAAATCACAGCATTCCCCTGCATCTTTCAATGTACTTTTCCTTTTCTGGTTTAAACTCTGGTATAGGCTCAGGCACATCACTGATGCTTTACACAATAGTGATAATAAACATTCTCTGAGGCCTTAGGCTTAAAGTCATAATCATTTTAATTTGGCCCATATTGTAACAGAAATATGAGAAACTTCTTTTTAAAAGCAGCACTGCCAAAATTGACTGTTGCTTTCCCCTTTCTAATTCTTTGCCTGTACTTTTCTGTTTTAATTCTTAGATCTTCAGATGAAATTTCTTTTCCTGTATTTATCAATAAAATACCAAGCACTATGCCAGGGCTATGGAAAACTAAGTGATAAATGAGTAACAGATTGTCTTGCTGGTTGTCAGGCTGTTCCATGCATTCAGCTCTTGGATGCTCAGGAAGGCTCAGGTCACTCTGCCTATACACTTAACCTTTATGTTTATGTTGAGTCACCCATGGTGCTGTTTGCTTGAGGTCTTTTGTTTGATTTCTGTAGAGTTCCTTATGGGCAGGGATTAAATTCCTGTGCATGGATGGGAGAATGTCATAACCCAGAATCTCTAGAATTAGCATCAGCCCTCAGTCTGCATTTAACTGAGGTGCATTTTTCCCCTACAGTCTTGCAGGGAAACTTTAACACCTTTTACTTCTGAAGGATATTTGATAGCTCATATGTGAAAAAAAAGCATAGTTAGCATTTCTAGACAGCTTGTAAACAGTTACTCTCTAGGTCAGGTATCACAAAAATACAGTGGTTCTGTAATCATGCTTTTTTGCCTCTCTTTGCCTCTAATCCCTTGCCATTTGTAGTATTCCTCAGGTATAGAGTTGCAATAAAAACTGGACATGCCTTTGTTATTCATTAAAGTAAATCCATATTTATCATATTTGATCAGTAATATGAATTTACTCCCAGTGAAAGATTATTGTCAATACAAGAAGAATGAGAAGTGTGAATTGACTCAGTTTAGGGCATTTATCAAGAAGAAGTGTAGTAAAGTAATACCACCAACATTTTACTTGAAAATAGTAGTCTCAGCTGGATAAAATAGCATTATTATCTAGAATTAGGAGAAAAACAGAAATTGCTGAATAACAAGACCATAAAGAGCTGTTTGGCACGTTGGCTTTATGAAAGCAAGCCCAAGGAAATGAATGGGTGCTCACCACAGCCATCACCTCAGTGCTCACCTACAGAAACCACAGAACAACCTGCCAGCTGCTGCCACTCCTGCTGCTGGGGCAGAGCAAAGGCAAATGGGCACTTACATGGTGCTGCTTCCTGCCTGCAAGAATTTTCTGAGTGACCCTGCTTATTAGGGTGAGGACAGGAATAGCTCTGGCATGAGGCAGCTCAAGCCCTCATCACGATCATCACCTGTAACTGCACGTTCTGTGTTGGGATGATTCGCACTGCACGAGGAGTGTTTGGGGCATTGTGGACTTCAGCAGCTTCTCAATTCAGGGAAGGAAATACATTTTTTACTTTTTAAACACACTAGAAATTTGATTTGAATTTTGCCACGTGGCTTTTTATTTTTAGCATTTACTGCTATTAAGGCTATAGGTAACCACTATTCCTCTACAAACAGAAATAACTTTTTCCTCACAAATCTTGACTCATTTTACTGATTTTTTTTTCTGAGATCAGTGTTTGCTGTGCTGAATGCTGTAAGATTTGCTGAAGAATTGTCCCTTGAAGAAATAAAGGTGCTTTTCTCTGTAGCATGTGACCTTGCTTCGGTGTGCAATGCATGTTGCTGCAGGAGGGTTTCTCTGTTGGACCTTTGTCTGCTTTCCTGTGTGCATAGGTTTCCTCCAGAAAACTCACCCATTCTCTAATTTATTTATTTCATTATTGGAGGTTTGTTTGGTTTATTTTGTTTGGGGTTTGTTGGGTTTTTTTAACCTTAAATTACCAACGATCAGAGACTGTTATTTCAGTTGTATCCCTGTGGAGATAATGCTGGTGTTTTGATTTCAAAACCAGAAGAGGAATCATCCAGAAATTATTTCAGACAATTTGCTATGAATGAATAGGATCTGATGTGAAATCATCTTTGGATTAAATGCTTTGGGAGAAAGTCATGTTAAAATCAACATGAACTTTATTCTGCAAACACAAATTAACAGGAGGTGCTGATGCCAGGGCACAGTTACTGCACCACTTTGCATTTGTCTTCACCATTCTTTTTTTCACTCCATTTAGTGCTAGTGGGAATGACTGAAATTATACTTCAGTCCTGTGGAAAAAATAATTTCCCTGAGAGAGAATATTATTTTTCTTTCTCCCAAGAGATAATATTTAATAGTTATTGCTTTCATATTGTGCCTCGGATTTGTGAAATAAGCACAGCAGATCTTTTCTGTGTGAGCTGTCCTACAGTTACTGGAGTGCTCAGAAAAACATCTACCCTGTGTGTCTGAATGGCTGAAATGCCTCTCTCACACATACAGCAAAGACTGTGAAATCCTCAGTGTCACATTGGGTTAGAAGTTCAATGAATAATACAGGATAAAGATGATGATGATAAATTTTGAAAGAAAATAAGAATAAGTGTTGACTGGAGATCTAAATAATAAGATTGCATGTAGGTCTGTAGATGCAATGAAGCCAAATAAGTAACCTAGAGTAGGAGCTTTTCATTTTTATTTAGAAATGTTTTAAAATAGGGTGGTTTTTTCCTTTCAACTTCACTGTTTTTTAGGTCATATTTAAAACTATTTTACCCTGGTGTGCACCACACTTTCCACTTTACATTTCTAATTAAAATGTTTGTTGCTATTTGGAACCTCACTGTGTGAAATTAAATAAACACTTTTTTAACATCCATAAAGTAAATCAAACATTCTTTTCTCATCTGAAAGACACACAATTCAGTCACAGCAAGCTTATTTCTCTGTTTCTTTTGTTTTCTTTTTTTCATCTGCCTGGTAAGCCAATTTTCTGCTTAAGAAATACTGGTTAAAACTCTTACTTGTTTTGCTATTTGGACTTTATCCTTTCCCAGCACTCTATGTAAAATACTTCAATTTTAAGTGTTCAAAAACTTTCACTGAGAAGAGTGATACTGCCCACACAAGCTAGCACTATTATTTCTCTCAAACATAAAATGAAAGAGATTATTTTAAATAGCATAGCAGGCCTTTTATTTACAAAGATGAGCAGATTCTTTTACTTGGATTGTTATGCTTCCTGGCTCTAGGATTTGGGAACCTGGCATGTATAGCATCCCTCATCCTGCTGATGAACTGAAGCAGAGTCCAAGGCAGTAGTGCAAGGGGAAAACAATATAAATGTGTAGCAGTGGTGCATGACTGCTACATTAATAAAGGAAATATGTATAAATTACATGGACAGTATTTAAATGCATGTACTGTATTTTTGTAGCAATCATGTCATAAAACTTTGAAATCTTTTACTTAATGTATTTCTTTTAAAGAAAGTAATTGGTTTTACTTCATGCAAAATACTTCCAGGAATCTTTTCTTGAAATCTAAGGCTAAGTGCTTAGTTCAAGATTTATGGGAAGTATTGAACATTGAATGGACAATACACCCTGCCTTGTGATATTACAGCTCTGTCTTTTCAGACCCACTGCCCTGTCCCCTCCTCCACAAATTTGATACTTGTTCTACCCATTTCTGAGTAAACTCCTCCAGCTTTTGCTTTCCCATTCCATAGCAAATGTTCTGTTAAATGATTTAGAGAACTGCTTCTCATCAGGAAGGAATCTCAGTGGATTCCTTTAAATGGAAAGCTAAAGTACTATATGCACTACATTTACTACCATGTGTCTACTTACCAGATAGGAGAACAATTGACAGAATGCCATCTTCTTGGGAAAAAGAAAAAAAAAAAGTTTTGATTATTAGACTTATCTTTCAAAAGCATTATTAACTTTTCTGTAGTTGTGTGTCTCTCTGCTTTAAATTTCCATGTAGTGGCATGAAGAATGAATAATAAAACTAATTTCTGACAGAGAAACCCATATCTCAGATGAAAGAGAATATTCATTTTTTCCCCTTCAGAATGCTGAATACCAGATACATTCAGCAGAACTGGAAGGCAGAACAAAGAGTTCCCTCAGCTTGGTTCTCTTCCTGCAAGAGGCACATGAGGCCACTGATGCATGAGAAGCAGCTTATCTGTTCCAATCTGGGGAGAAATGTTTCTCTTGTTTTCAGCCAGGATCTGAACAGCAGTGTCTAGAAAGGTTTCCTTTAAGCCTTATGTGTTTAAACATTATGGCAAACCTTACGTTTTGAAAGGCAACAGAGAGTTTCTCTCCTTGCAGGAACTTTTTCCTAGTTTAGAATTGTGTTATATACAGCAAGCAGACCTACCCTAGACTTCATTTCAAGGATTTGCTCTCAAAACTATGTGAAGCTAGGAAGCTTCTCATCTCAAGTCTCATTAGTCTCATTAGTCTTCCAAAATGGAAGATTTTACTGCCTTTGAAATTCTAGATAGTGATCATCATTTTGTCCTACTTTTGCTCAAAGAAGGCAGGACAAAATGATGAATTGGTTGCAGCTTACTTGCTGACTCTCAAACAGTCATATGGCAACATTTGTTTTTCTGTGACTGTTTCTATTGCTGTTTTCCTCCAGTCACTCCTATGTAGGTGTAAAACCCATGTTTCACATATTTTCTACTCTATTGCCTTTACCTTCAAGGCCAGTCTCTCTTCAGAATTTAACAGTGCTTTCAGACTCTCATCTCTCACAGGCTGATTATTTTATGGATCTTCATTTCTTTCTTGGAGCTTTTGAAGATTTGTCCAGAGAAAAATACTGGTTTGGGGTCAAAATATGTAGCAGAATGATGCAGTACATTGAAACTTCCCACAGGAAGACAGAAATGTGAGTCCCAGAGAGCCTCAAGGCTCATTTCACTGAAGTTATAGAAGCTTTGAAGACTTGCTTGGGCAAGATTTCAGTTTCACACATTTGGAAGGGAGCTACCTGAGTCTCTATACATACTCCTAGGGAAAACTGCAGAGCAAAAAGTAACACTTCACTTTGTCTTTATTTGGGGTTAGAGAACTCTGTGGTCACAGTAATCCTTTGTCCACAATAACCTCTTTTAGGAGTTTCCTTGCCATGCAATTTAACACCCTAATAAACACACTTGAGCAGTTCTAACATCTGCACAGTAGCCACTGCAAGGTTTTGTGGGCATAAAATGACTAGTTGCAGAGGCTAAGCCATGGGTGAGGGAACAGTTGAGGTGAGAAAATGTTTTTCAGACTATAAAAGTAAAGTAATCTTTTATTTCCTCTTTGATACATATTTTCATGGATCTCTGTTCAGATTGGTGGGTGTGGTTTTCACAGGTTGAATGCATTGGCTTCTTCATCAGGTGCTTTTGCATTAAGTGGTTCTTTGCACATCCCCAACTACTCATCTAAAAGTAGCAAAGATTTTTGTATTAACTGTCATCTGGTTTCCAGCCAGAGAACTGCAATAATCCTTTTTTTTTTCCTTCTTTTGAATGAGAAACCCCTTTGCTGACAAAATAACTAAACTGTCAGAACAAAAGATCCTAATCAGTCTGATCAGCATCCCAAAAAGCTTGTTTATAAATTTATCAGTTACATTAGAAGTAATCGGTAGTATGCAAAAAAAAAAAAAATCTGAATTTCTTATTCTCCTTTACAAGATGAAAGGCTAAATTGCATATTCAGTTGGTCTTGTGATCTGTGGAAATCAAATTTAAATTGCTCTAACATTATGTGTGCCTTTCTGTTTTCACCCTGAAATTTCTAGATTTCCTTCCTCATCTTCTCTCTACCTTTTAATCACATTTTTTACCCCTTTCTGTGCTTTCATACCACATGGACTCAAGGGGCTTCCAAAAGTTGCAGCAGGTCAGCAGCTTTAATTTACAATGTGGAGATTGCTGTGGGTATACATGAGAGCAGGGTTCGGCTCAGGTTCACATTTTCCTTTCACTCCTTCTTTCTGCATGAACAAACACCAGCAAGTTTCTGACTGACTTACACTGTCGCTGTCGAGCAGGACGGGAACAGAGAACTCTAGATCAGAAGGCAAAGAAAATGAGCTCTGATTTATTTCAAATATACTGCTCTATATATAGAGGACATCGAGAAGACTAATTTCATTGGTCTTAGAGTAAAAACATGTCACACCATTGGTGTGCAGTGAATGACGCACAGTGGCAGAGCATATTTATAAACAATGTGAATAACAAGATAGATTAGAGAATTATTTACATTCTTTCCCAACTGTTTCCCAGGCTCTGCCTGGTTAGAAAACCTTTCTCTTTCTCTCTGACTGAGCTGAGAATATCCACATTACACTACTCTCATTCTTCTAGAGCCACGGGTTTTCTCTCTATTTTTTATGAAATACCTTTTCATAAGCTCATCTGTAACTTATTTACAGCTGTTGTTTCTCTCATGGTTTCCCGGCTCAAATCCTGTACGACACCTCTTGTTCAAACCTGTTTCTCAGAGTACACGAACCTTCACTGGTCTCCACTGCTGCTTCCACCTCTTAAGGGTACTTGCCATGTTTCCACACTACAGATTCTTGCTCTTTGCCAGCTGCTGTCTTTTTATCACATTCTGCCTTTGTGTTCTTCCTCCCGTTTGTTTAACTTTCAAGTACCCTGTAATGGTCCCTGCTTTTCTGCTATCACAAATTCATTATTTCTGCATCTAAAACTCCATGGCACCCAAGAACATCTACCATCTACTCATTTGGCAACGTATAGTGGGTGCTGTTTTAACATGCCACTGTTTCTACCACTACAGAGGAATATTTTCTGTTACCATGGCCCAAAGCAAATGATCAAAAATCCTCTATGCTTGATGCTAAGAGTAACTTACTATAGATTTTTCCCAGAATTTTGGGATTTTTACCCCAGCCCGCTTGTGAATAATAAGTTATTCTTTTACATCAGTCCTTTCTCCTCTTACCATCACTGACCGTCTTCGGTTCTGCTAACCTGTTACGTAGGTCCAGACCAACAAATATGGCTCAAACTCTATTGCAGAGGTTTTTTTAATCAAATGAATTAACCTTTTAAATGTTAAAAGAGTAAATTTCAGAGCTCCATTTTGAGAATGCCTTCTTGTGACTGACCCACAGGAAAGCGCATTCGCAGCAGTGTGTTTTTAAGAGTAAATGGCTCCAAATGAGTACCAAAGGGCTTTGGATTTTTGCCAGGTGCTGAGTTACGTCCGCACGGAGTGGGAGCCCCTGGATGCCAGGTTCAGCTGTGTGCAGCCCCAGCAGGTGCTGACGGTGGAGCGCTCGGTGTCCGCAGCCAAGGAGCCCATGGCCGACAGCTGCGTCTACACGTGCGGCAGGAACCGCATCCAGTGCGCTGCCGTCACCAGGGTCCCCCTGCGAGCCAGGGCCGTCAGCTGCTGCAGGGATGTGACAGAAGACAAGCTGGTGCTGGGCTGTGAAGACTCCTCAGTAGTTCTGTACGAAGCCTACAGCCAAGTGACTCTGCTGGCCCAAGCAGAGCTGCTCCCTGCTGTAATAACCTACCACCCGTCCGGAGCCGTGCTGGTGGTTGGCAGCTCTCAAGGGGAGCTGCAGCTTTTTGACACGGCGCTGTCCCCAATTAAAATTCAGCTCTTGGCACAGGAATATTCACCTGAGGCAACTTTGCAATTCAGTAAACACTTTGACGTGCCCACCAGCCTCATCCAGATCCAGTGGGCTGCTCCTCCAGGTGCATTTCCCAGTCCTGACAGCGTGGATAGTCACGATTGTTTGTTGGTTAGATTTGATAAAGGACCCTTGGGAGTGCTTCATTTTAAACTTGGTAAGTTACTAAGCACATCTGTTGAACCTTGAGCTGTCAAAGAAATATCTGTATCCCACAAGGTTGGGAACACCCTAATTTTAGGTATATGAGCCTTAAAAGCAAATTGTTCCAAAGATATCTGAAGACACTAAGGACTTCGTTATGTTTCACAATAATTTTATACCTTTTCCTATTCATAGAATAGGACCCCAACCTACTGTCTGATCAGCATCCCATAATGCTCCTCACTACTTTAATAAAGCATAACAATTTTTCCTCTGAAAAATTTATTTAATCTGTAGTATATTAGCTTAAGAATTGTATTCATTCTGTAGTAATAACCCTAACAAGTTAAAATAAGCTATATTTAATAATAGAACAGTAATGCTATTTTCTTTACCAAATTTTATTTTTGCATGTGTGTGATGTATATTTGTCCAGTATTCTGTTCTTCCTGGCTTCGGTACATGAAGTTGCACCTTTTTTTTCCTTTGAAGACTTTTCACAGAAGAAGAATGATTTTCATAACCTTCAGAGAAGCTTGGTGTCTCAATTAATTTGCGAGGAGTTGTGAATAAAAGAAGTAATAATGTTAATTTTAGAATTTATATAGCATTTCTCTTTTTAGGTGTGAAGAGATTTTAAGAGTAAAACCACAACTAACTTCCTTTTACAAGCAGGAAAACAAGAAGCAGTAAAGAAAAGCTAAAGGGCTTTCCAAGAGTTACACAGTGGCTGAACTAAGAATAAAACCCCTGCAGTGGCTCATCAGTGAGAACTGTATTCATTTCATTCAAGTCAGGCAAGTTACAGTGGTGCAAGCCCATTGTGAGAGCTAAAAAAACAATCATGCTTAAACCCTCTGACTCCCAAGCCAGTGTTTCAGCAGGGCAGACAGCCATCCTGGAAAATTTCAGCATTTTGCCCATTGTCTGTCCAAGAAAACAGGATTGCTTCTGTAGTTCTTTATGTGAGTTTTTAATGATTCTTTTGTATAAAGCTATTGAGACTAGGAAGAAGCCTTTTTTATAAAAAAACATATTGCCAAACATATTGCCAAAAGACTCAAAATAACAACCTAGCTGATAGTAAGATTTGAAAATCTACTTGATTTCTTTACTTAATGAGACACACATATACTTTTGTGGGGGAAAAGCTGTCTAAAATTACCAAAGACCCAAAATTTTGAAAGACTGGATTTAAAAAATTTAACCAATGTGGCACTGCAAAAAGCTAAATTAATGTAATAGGATGTTAGTAACAGAAAGATGTTGGATTGACTTAGAGTTGTATAGTTTTAAAAGAGCTGATCCAGATTATTGCTGTTATCCAAAAGAACTATTTAAAAACCTGTTTACAGGTTATCATTCATTTTGAGATAATTAGCTGCATTAAGTTTAATGGTAGGTTTAATAGTTACAGAGTACCCCAGAACACTAATTAGAACAGCTATTTGATGATTTTGTGCATGTTGGCCATTTAGAAAAAAAAACCTCTAAATTATCTCTGTTCTGATTTGGTGGGATGGAGTTGAGCAGGAGGCACTCTACCAGCCTCTACCTTGCTTTTCTTCAGTCCTCCCTGGTGAGGTTTTCTCACAACAGCTTTCCAGAATGCACAGCTTTCCCCTTGCTATCTTTAGCACATTTATGTTCTTACCAAGGCAAGCAGGCTCTCAGTACAGGGATTTAGAGGCCTTTCCTGCTAATTGCCAGCTTGTAAACTTAATTGGACTGTCTCCCTGGGCACCGTTCCTAAATCAATTAGGCAGTGAGTTGGCTGTCACCTCTTTTTCCCAAGCAGGTTGCCTGGAAGCGCACCACCCAGGAGAAGTCAAGCATCCAAATGGGAAGATGTTGACCTCTACAGCTGAAAGTTATCACATTTAAAAATTCATTCTGTATAATTACTGTAAAATCTCTTCTAGGAAGAAGACAAAACTCTCTCCCCTCTTCCCTCTCTCCCTCTTTGTAGTCCACCGTGCAAAAATATGCTGCTCTCTGTTTCATCCTGGTGTTCAGCTTTATACCTCATCTCCTCAGTTTGCCACACTGCCAGGGGAACACTGTGTTGATTAGTGAGTCCCTCTTCACAGTCTCAGCAGGTTTTAGGTTTCTGCTATTTAAGAAATAATGCAGAACAAATAAATAAATTAATTAAATGCAATAATAAATTATAGGAAAAGAATTAGGTGCTCATGACAGTAAGACCCAGACAGGCATTCAGGACTGAAATAAAATCCATGAGTAACACATGGCTTGGAATTGTTTCCCACAGACGCCTGTTAAGAAACTATGTTAGTGAGAATAGGCAAATATGTTTTTAACTTCCAGCTACATTATGGTTTTGGACAAGTTCTGTGAATCTCCATTATGCTGTCTATCCAGATTTATTTCAGGAAAAAGTCATATTAAACATACCCTCAAACTCTAATGGCAAATAACGTTGATGTCTAATGCCAAACCCATTTCCAAAAGCGGCTTCTTGTCATTGATGTCAGCCCAGATCTTGGATAATGCCAAACATGGTGCTGGTGCCAGTGGTTCAGCATTGCTGGCCTCTAAAGGCATTTTAAATATAGTATTGTATTTAATTAACATGAAAACATGTATTTTCATCTTCGCTGAGAGGTTAGTGTGGAGGTTACCCAGCTGCTGTAATACTTTAAAAACACTAAGCATTTATAAAGAATAAAGTCTGTCATAAATATTAGGTATTAACAAATTAAACATGGCTATTACCCAGCATAATGTCCATAGGTTTTAATACATGAAAATATAAGGAGAAATAAAATAGAAAACCTTTCTTTAATGATGCTAAAAATTTTAAATCTTTTCTGTTACTAAATGTGAATATGTAAGGTTTTTCTCCAAAAACATCAGTTCTGCATATGCAAGTTCTCTGCAGTTTACTTCTCCTCTAGCTGTATTCAGATGTTTTTCCCTCTCACTTCTTATTTCACTTCACAAACAGTATTCACAATAGTTATGAAACTTTTGTGAGGTATGTTTTATAAATAACAGGTCTGCTTTTCTCTGTTAGCAGGCCTTGTTTTCCAACCAGCCCTATGGTTTTAATACCAGTATTGAAATTCAGTTTGTTCCCTTTCTCATCAGAACTTTTTCCATATGTTTAAACAAACAACATCAGAATAGAAATTGAGAAAATTAATTTTTTTTTTTAAACACCAACCCAAAAACTATGTTTTTATTTAAAGAAAGAGAAACAGTAAATTTATGCTGGTCTCTTTCTAATATTTGAAGGAGTACTGATAAAGAGCACTCTATCAGAGCAACCCAAAGTGAGCAGGAGTTGCTAAAATGCCATGTGTGACCAATGTCACATGATCATTTGGTTAGTCAGAGACAATAAATAACATTACTTCCTGCAGCTTTTTAGTCACCTTTTCTGTTTGGAAGCTGAAATCTACAAGTCAAGAAACATTTGTGTGCCAAGCTTGTTCTTGGTTTCATGTGCAATTGTAATTCAAAGGTCTGAAGTATTAAAATGATGCTAACTTCCATAGTATCCCCTCAGAAAAAGTGCTCCACTTAGAGAATATTGCCAAGCTAGAAGGAAGTTCCAGAGCAGTTGCCAAATGGAGAGTAATTGAGTAAGAGTTGCTTTGGGGTTGGAGCTGCTCTACACTTGTATGCAAAGATACAAGATCTGTGTGAGACAAATGCTGGGCTTTAGTGTTGTCCAGCACTGTTTCCCTACAGGAAGGAGATGCTGTGAAAGTGAATTTATTACCTACCTTGCAATAGTGATAAACTGCAAATAAACTTGTTCTACCTCGTCTAAGCCAAATTTCATTCTGTGGTGTTGTCACCAGTGACTTTTGGCTACGTTAATTCAATATCCATGTGTGAAGTTCATTGGTGACTTTTGTCTGCTGCCCAGAACCCTCAGTCTAAGTATACCCAGATAGTAAGGTGCTATCTTTTACAAAAAATTTGATGCTGAAACCCATCAACTTAATTTTAAATGATGGCAATTATTTTTAACTCTGCTGAAAAGGAGTCAGCTACTGGTTTACATACTCTGTATCAAAGTATAAAACCATTATCTCTGGTTGTAATATTTCTTGTTAAAGGTGTGCTCACCAGAGGACAACTGGGCCTTGAGGAAATCATCCACCAGTACATTCGTTATGATGAGATACAGGAGGCAATTAATGTCCTGAGCACCATGAACTGGAACACAATGGGCCAGCGATGCTTTATCTGCCTGAGTGCCATTTGCAACCACCTCCTTAAACAAAAGCTTACACCAGCCAGAGAAGGTAAGAGACTCTTTGTGTTTCTAATGGATTTCTGTAATGTGTAATGTCTTGGTAATTCATGTGGGGATTATGACCATGTATTTGTTGACTGGATAAAGAAGACAGTAGTGAGAATCCAGACAGTCAGCCAGATTATGGTGCCTCATAATCACACGTCGTTGTAGACAAGTAATTTCTATAAAATCTGGACCAATGCATTGACTACATTTTAGTTTGTATCAATAGTGACACTAAAATAATGCACATTGTAATATATATATATATATATGCTATAGGCATTACTTATATATAGCACTAGCACTATATTCTGTAACTTCATTACATTCTATAAATTTAGCTTTTGTTACAGACAAAGGTTAGTTAATACAGGATTGAAATATTTGTGTTATATTCATGCTGAGACAGCACCAACTTAAGGAGAGATGTTTCCCTGAAGTGGGGACAAGAGATTTTAGTATGTTTTTTAAGGTGCTTTCAAAGGGTCATTCTTTCATTACAAGATGCAAAGGCCTTGAATACACTATCCTCTGCTGCCTCCTTTAGGATTAAAGCATTTGTCCTCACTGTAATCTAGCCCCCTGCAGTAGTAGCTGGGGTCCCTCAGAAGAAATTATGAATTTTAAGTTTAGCTCCATCTCTGCTAAAGCCTGGTGTGGTGCCTTCCTCTTGATTTGCTATCTTGAAACTCAATAGACTTCAAGATTTGAAGTGCCTTGATTTAGTGAAGGTGTTATCCTCCAGTCTAGCAGGCAGACAGCTGGAGGCCAGGCATCTTTGTGGGAAGAAAGAATACTTAGGATTCTGGTGTGTTTGTTGATAGAAAACCTCCAAGGTGTCCTACATTGCTGCCAAGCCATCAGCTATCCCATTTTGTGGGATCTGATTAAAAAAAATCTCTGTGTTGCAAACACAACATATAAACTCTAAATAAAACATGCTTTGAAAAGAACCTGTGAAAAGGGCTGGCTATGATACTCTTCTAAAAATATGTACATTATAAACAGATGTCTGTGGGTTTCCCCCATGCAGCTCCCTAACAGTGTTTACAGAAGAAGGAATTTTATTCTATCCAGGAGTTATTCTATCTAAGTCTAACAAATTTGGCATGGTAATTTGTTTTCTTTTTTATTAGCAAAACCCAGTGGGACCCTTTATTTATAGTGATGGGGCAGTTATCTTTGAGATCTTTATCCTGCCTGCAACATCAAGCTGGGCTATTTAATGAATGTATAACTGTGCCAGTAGTCACTCATATTCCATGTCAGTTGAAATATTTCAGAAGTTCGAAACATGCTGTCAAGAAAACAGCAATGGCAAGGGAGTATGGCTTGTTTTTCTATTTTAATCTAAATTGACTGCTGCTTTGAAAGAAAATGCCTTTTAAGTTTGACTTATCTTACTATCTAGATTGGAGATAACACAAAACTAATTTACTAACAGCTTGCCTGTGTAACTAACACAGTACTATTAGCACATTTAGTGCTATCAAGCCTAATAAAATCAAATGTAACTATGCTTGGAAGTAAAGAGTAATTGTCACTAAATACAGAAATGCCTAATTCAAACAAACATTAATAATGGCAAATCAATGAGATTCTGTCTGCCTAATGAGACAATAGGCTATATTTTGCTTGTAGAGCAATATAAATATACAGCAAATACTTGTATAGCAAATTCTCCCTTTTCTGCCTATAAGGCCTTGTACTACATTGTTAACTCTGAAGCAAAAGTCAAAGAGCATAAATATTATTGATCATTTAATTTCCTTTCAGCTAAGCCTGTGGAACACATAAGTATACTGTATGTTTACTTGTATTGTTTATAATTTTGTATTAAAAATGTGTAGAAAAATGCCTAAGAGCTTGAGCTGTGGAGTACAGCAGTCAGAAAGTATTTAAAGAAGAGAGAACTTGTGTAACAAAAGGGCTTTATTTTATTGATTACAAGGGAGGTTATCCTGTTTCCCACCACTACATGCTGTCAAACCCTTAGGGTTTCTAGGCCCTTTTATTTAAAATTTTTAAAGAACTGTGGGCCAAAGGAGGTTCCTTAGACCTCAAGGCCATCACAAAGAGGGTTCTGTTACCCGCTGACCTAACACAATAATCCCTGAAAAACTGAACTCCCTTGTTGTTTGCCTAAGAGGACAAAGACGATTTGAGCTAATTGAGAGTTGATCTCTACTGGACAATCTTGTTCACACTGTATTAGTCTCATGAGTCACTTTTAGTTGTAGGCTGCTGGTGAGAACTTGATGTGTTATAGACTTCTTTATCCTTTTGATAGCTTTTGTTGCTCAAAGTCATTGTCAGCTGTGCCTCCAAGCCAAAGTTTATATGTAGAAAGATTGTTTGTACAATCTGTCATATTTTAATTTCATCTGTCCTTCAACAACATCACATTTCATCACTGTCTGAGGAATTTGACTGACTGCAAACATGAGCAACCTGTTGTAATTGAAACTAATTCACTTGTTTCATTGCTGCTGTGTTTGAATTCCACAGCACAGCTTGAGGCAAGCCTTGGAACCTTTTATGCTCCAACAAGGCCTCTCTTGGATAGAACTGTGCTGGAGTACAGGGACCCCATCAGCAGATATGCAAGAAGGTTCTTCCACCACCTGCTCAGGTGAGTGACAGTTTCAGCTTCTATCAACTAAAAATTAATTGCATATTTCAATAACTACCTACTTTAATGTGGTTAACATTTTCTAAGAGGACCACCCCTGAAAAAAATGCATTCGTTGTTAATGTTTGTTTAACTTGCACTTTGTTCCTCTCAAATAGAGTAATGCAGATGAAGTGCTATTCAGAGCTCTTCTGTCATCAATACACTTAAAATGAATCACCCTTTCCCATTTAGCTTGATAGAAAAAAAAGATAACATGCTTCTGAGAGATTGATATTCACCAACTGCTTGCAGAGTTGTTATAGAGTAGTTATAGAGTAGTTATAGAAAGAACTTTAAAACTTGGAGAAAACACTGAGTTTCAAAAGATGCTAGAACACAAAAGCATGCTGCATGGTCCAGGTCATTTTTGTCTTTGCACCACTGATATCTGATCATTCTGTCAGTCTCACTTTTAAAATACCATATGTAAATTCAGGTTCCAGTAATTTTCAGTGCCATTAAAATAAGAGGAGAAAATGCAATGTTGAATTTGTCTGTGAATTGTATAGAATCATGGAATGGTTCAGGTTGGAAGGGACCATAAAGATCATCTCATTATAACCCAGCCACCATGGGCAGGGACACCTTCCACTAGACCAGGTTGTTCCAACCTGGCTTTGAACATTTCCAGAGACAGGGCATTCACAACTTCTATGGGCAACCTGTGCCAGTGCCTCACCACCTTCACAGTAAAGAACTTCTTCCATATATCCAACCTAAATTTCCCTTCTTTCAGTTTGTAGCCATTAGTCCTTGTCCTACCAGTGCAGTTCCTGACAGAGTCCCTCTCTGGCTTCCATGTGGGCTCTTTCAGATACTGGCAGGTTGCTATGGGGTCTTCACACAACCTTCCCTTCTCCAGGCTGAGCAGTCCTAACTTTCTCACCTTGTCTTCACAGGGAAGCTGCTCTAATATTAAACAAGAAATAATAACAAATTCAGCAAGAATTTATAGTACATCGCTTTATTGTTGTATTTTTTTCAACACATTATAAATATTGATATGCAGCAGTTCAACCTGTTCACAAATATAGCTGTGATATTCCCTTTGGGAATTATTCAGTGGATAAAAATAAGGAGAAATTACCTTCTGAATTATAAAATGTTTGTAACATCTTGTTGAGAAGGAGTTTAGATGGACATAATGCAAAGACTTAAAATGCACCCTTTTGCAGTGATTCATCCAGATTGTATATACATTGTCTGCATGGGTAAAGCAAGTTACTTTGATAGCATAGAATGTGCTTTCTTTTCAAATCTGGAAGACAAGCATTCTATATTGTCTTCTACATTTTGAGTCTGAAGAGGATCATCTTCCTGGTGAACAGGTCCATTCCAGTGGGGAAATTATTCCTCGTAGAAGAATGATCCAATATTTGCATAATATGCACTAGTCCTTTGCTGGAGTTTTCTTAACACACATGGCCACAACAGTGGGTACAATCTCTATTATGGCCTTTCTCCTAGAAACCAGCAGGGAAAATGCTGTTGTGGCAGTGGCCAACTTCTTGTGGCCGTGGGCCAGTTGCCTGCAGAGGACAGAGGCAGGGAAAATGCCTCAGAGATTGCTGAGAGGTGTAACTCTAGTGCTCTTACATCTGCAAGAGAAAGGTGTGTTCCCTCTGAGTCAGGATTTGCTTCCAAGTGCTAGCAGGCATGCAGAGGCATGGGGCCCTGGCTGAGCTCTCAGCCCTTGAGGCTGCAGCTGAAACACTGACTCAGTCCTCCTAAAACAAGAACCTTCAGTGTCAGAGTGCTGCCTGGACAGCGTGGGGCTGTGCACAAGAGTGTCCTCATGTCTTTCACCTCCCACTGTAAAGCAGACCTTGAACAATCTACAGTGGTGGCAGTTTTTGGAACAAATGTGTTATTTTGCTGTTTTCCTATTTTCAAAGGGATTTGTATTCAACTGAATCAAAGTGATAGGATCATGTGATTGCTGCAGAACAGATGGTAATGCTTAAAGCTTATCTCAGAAGACATAATCTAAGTACAAAATTAAATGTTCAAATATGGGAGATTTATCTGATAGAAAGCAAGGAAATGATGTTCAGAGCTGATCATTATTGCATTAAAGTGGCTGTGCCTTAATTGATGTTTATTTCCTTTTAGATGTTTTCTTAAGTGACTAGAATGATTTAGATGTAGGCTAAGCAGAGAGAACTACAGATTTGTTGGGGAATGGTAAACCATGGTTCTGGGTGACTGAATGCCATCCAGGCATGATGCAATGTCTAGGAGGAGCACAGGGAGGCACAGTGCCCACTGATTCAGGCATATGAAAGTTGCAGCTGCTGTTATTGCCTCTGTCTGGGATAGCCTAGCAAGGCAAGGCACTCCTGCCAGCCTGATTTACAGCTGTGGGCTCAGAACAGGAGAAAAGTGAGAAGGGAATTATGCTCCTGCCTTCTCAGGTCACCATGTTATGCCCATGAGGACACTGAAAATGGGGAGTTCCTCCCACTACCTGTTTGTCAGGGAAAGCAAGCTCAGGTGTCATGGAAGGAATACAGAGGTAATGTTCACCACTGCAGGGAGAAAATTTGTGTGGCCAAAGCTCAGCTGGAGCTGAAGATGTCCAGAGCTGTGGGAGACCATAAAACCAGGGTTTTAAAAATACGTTAATATCAAAAACCAGTGCAGAAATAACATCAGCCTGGTACAGGATGAGGATGGTCACCTCACAAACAGGCCATAAAGCAAAGATGTTTAATGCTTTCTTTGTCTCTCTCTTTAACACCATTGATGGGGTAAGGGGCTCCAGTACCCTGAACTGAGCTCTGAGGGCCATTCCAGTGCTCCAGCTGGATCTCCATGAGTCTGTGGGGCCTGCTGGGATTCATCTGAGAACACTCCAAGAGCTGGCTGATGTCATTGTGAGGCCTGTCTCCATGCTTTTTGAATTGTCTTGGGAATCTGGAGAGGCCACAGCTAACCAGAAGCTGGCAAACATTGTCCCAGTTTTCAAGAAGGGCAAGAAGGATGACCCTGGAAACTTCAGGCCTGTCACATTCATTTCAGTGACTGGTAAATTCTGGAGAAGATTCTTCTGGGAGGTATTGAAGAGCACCTGAAGGACGATGGACTCCTTGGTCACAGCCAGCACAGCTTCATGACAGGAAAGTGCTGCATATCAAACCTGCTTTCCTTTTCTGGCAGGGTAACCCACCCAGCTGATCAAGGGAAGCCAGTTGATGTTACACTTTTGGATTTCAGTCAAGCTTTTGATTCTGTCTCTCATGGGACCTTCTGGACAAAATGTCCACCCCCAGCTGGATAAACACATCCTGGGATGGGTGAGCTCATGGCTGGGGCACAAAGGGTTACAGTGAGTGGGGTGACATCAGACTGGGGACCTGTCACTGCTGGGGTCCTGCAGGGCTCCATCCTTGGCCCTGTGCTCTTCAACATCTCCATAAAGGACTTGGACACAGGACTGGAGGGACACTGAGCCAGTTCACAGACAATACACAAGGGGGAGGAGCTGTTGGCTCCCTCCAGGGCAGGGAGATGCTGCAGAGAGACCTCAACAGATGAGAGGACTGGGCAGTCACCAACCGTGTGAAGTTCAACAAGGGCAAATTCTGCACCTGGGATGGTGCAGCCCTGGATGTAGAGACTGGGGAATGAGAGGCTGGAGAGCAGTGCCATGGAAAGGGACCTGGGGATCCTGGTTGATGGAAAGCAGTGCCCTGGCAGCCAGAAGGGTCATTTGGTTCATTTGGTTTGTTCAGCCTGGAGAAGAGGAAACCAAGGGAGACCTCATTGTGGTCAGCATTCTCATGAGGAGAAGCAGAGAGGCAGGCACTGATCTCTTCACTCTAGTGACCAGTGACAGGACCTGAGGGAAAGTCCTGAAGCTGTGCTGGGAGAGGGTTAGGTTGAATTTTAGGAAGAGGTTTTTCGCCCAGAGGGTGCTTTTACAGTGGAACAGACTCCTCAGGCTGTGGTCACAGCAGCAAGCCTGACAGAGCTCAAGGAGTGTTTGGACAGTGCTTGCAGGCACAAGGTGTGATTCTTGGAGCTGACCTGTGCAGGGCCAGGAGCTGGACTTTCATGATCCTTGTGGGTCCCCTCCAGCTCAGGATATTAGATGTTTCTATGATTCTATTATTTGATTTATTCACTTTTTTACCCTTTTTCATTTAGCACTGAATACTTGCAGGCTAGTTACAAATAGCTAATGTATCTCTTCAGAGTGATTTTTTTCATCACAACAAATGTGTCTGTATGACCAAACCAGAAGACTTGGATGCAGGAGCCCTGTAAACTGAGACTGTAAACTTGATGCAGCATTAGGGGGCTTTTGTTACTCTCTTGTGAGTGTGAGGAGACTAAAGAAAAGTGATCATTTGGTACCCTAGCGCAGCAAATGGAGGAAGCATAGTGCTTTCTAAATTACGTGCAGTAAAATTGTGGCTGATGTTCAAAAAGTGTTTCTTGGCATGGAGTAGGGCCTTCTGCAGTGCACTTGGGATTTAGGAGGAGCAAATGCAGATTCACAGAAGTTAAACCTAGAAGACAAAGAACTAAGGAGAAGAGCTCAGAGGTTTGGTAGGAAGAGTCAGAGAAGTGGGGTTAGGAGCATGAGTAAAAGACAAGGTATTGGGGACAAAGGTCTGAAGGCAGGTGTGGGAATGTACAATGTCCTGCAAGAGAGGCAGAGTGGCAGCAGAGAGCCAAATGGGGGAGGACAGCTTAGGATGTGTGTGGTGGGCTGTGGAGGAGACCAGGCACATCAGGGATGGACAGGGAAGGGTGGAGTCTTTCATACAAGATTAAAACATTAAAATGCTTAAATGTTTTAAGATCTAAATCTGAAAAATGTTCATATAAACAAAAGGTTTCACCCCACTCTCCAGCTTTCCTTTGAATACCTCACCAATATGCCTTAAGCCTTTTTAGAAGGACCAGCTCACGGGAGAGAAATATTAATTCATTCTACATGCTGAGACAGTCTTTGACCTGCCTGCTGAGTCTGCCAAAAAAGTTCCATTTATTGTTGTACTTTTAAAGATGCAAGTGTCTGTATTTACTAGAATTGAGAAATACAGTTACCTTTTCAGAAGGGCTATCCTCACCTAAGTAAAAATCATGTGCCAGTGATTTTACTCTTTACTGTAGGTCAAAAGGTTGTATGTTCAGTTGAAAAATAACTGGGGACATCCATTTTTACATTTTCAAGGAGATTATAATCTGTCTATTTTTCTACCATCAATGAGATCAGTTTCTAGAAAGTGCTGAATGCAATTATGGGAATCCCCTTTAGGCATCAGGGCACTGTAGAAAGAAGATGCTCCATCCAAGCTGAGATGGGCAAAGGAACACTGACAGCACAATTGAAACAGATTGCAATTAGAAGGAAGGAAAATTCTTTGCAATATATTGGATTCAGCCATGTTATTTGTATCCATCATTACGAAAGCTAAGTTCTTAAATTTGCAAACCACACATCATCTTCAGCTTCCACTAAAATAGAAGCTTAGAGCTTTGCAGGCCCTGAATGTAAAATATGGAATACCTCCAAAAACAAGCATTCAGTATACAAAATAAAAATTAAAGGCCTCTTAATTATATGCCAGGGATCCATTACAACAGTATTTATAGAATGAATAATTATTTTCCCTCTAAATCCTTATCTATAATTAAAAAATACAGGAACTGAATTACAAGTACAGAAATGTATCTTAGGTGTTCCTTGCCACTTCAGTAGCACTCTGGTATTTCATTATGATGTCACTGCTTATAATAATATAACGCATTATATCATTATGTAAAATGTTGAGCAGAGGTGGATTTATTGGGAAGCCTTGGGGAGCTGTAACCTCCCTTTTTGCCCCCACCCTTTTGCTAGGTGTATTTGTGTGATGGGGGAGTGGCTGCAGCACCTCCTGCCTCTGTCTCACAGCCTCGTGTAGCCGCGTAGGGAGCACGGAATGGGACGGAACCATTTTTCACTCGTTAACTGCGGCAGCGCTGACTCACGGCTTAGCTTCACTCTGATCAAGCATTTGTAAATTGTACTTCTCATATTTTCTAATGCATGAAATTATCTTGTTTGTTTGACACGGACACACAGGCACAAGCGCACGCCTGCTCTGTTGTGTTCCATTTTTTGAGTGAGAAGGCAGGGCTAGAAAGTAAAGTCAGAAATGCAGCGCAGGACTTGCAGAATTAAGATGCAGCTACAGTTCTGTGGTTCTGCTGTGCCCTTTCCTCCTTTGTAATTTTGTTTTTGTGTTTGTTTGTGAATACCCAGTTTAAGGATTGTATTTCGTTTTTTTTTCCTACATGGAAAAATACTGAGATTCAAAACCACTTGCACCTTTCAATCTGATAATTTCACTAAGAGAATGTAATTTGTTTTTTTCATAGTACAAATATGTTTACCTACAAAGCAAAGCTTTGTTGTAAATTACAGCATAATGCTTTTTCATCTTGCAAGAGAAAAGTGCAATTCTGATCACATTCACTGGTAGAATTTTGGATGGATTAATGAAAGATTCTCCTTTGTATGAATCCAAAAATGAGAACCTCCACCATGTTTTTACTTTTGCTGTTTTCACTCCTTCACAAATCTCAGAAGTGTTTTACTCTTCACAATGTTCCATGTAAGATGCTACTGGGTAAATGCAAAAAATTATCTTCATATTGGGCAGAACATTCATCAAGTGATGTGACTTTGCACACAGGACTTGATAGGGCTCCTTTGTAAATAAACACTCTTAAGAAGATGAGAAGGTAAGTGGTCATTAGCATCAGGGGAGACCTGCTTCCAGCCACCACTGATCTTTATGAATCACTTCACTATTCAAGAGTTCTGAAGTGCACTTCTATACTACAAGACATGATGCCTGGACACAGACAGTTATCACTTAAGTCCAAGACAGCCTTTGAAAAGCTAAAATAAAGCTCTTTTGCCCTGCAGGTACATCACTAATGCAGTACTAACTACCCCTTGGTAAGCAGGTTCCTGTATCACTACACTGCAATCTCCAAAGTAGGTATTCACTGTGAGTATTTCCATCCTAAACAGGACCCTAAATCAAAGGTAAAAAAATGCCTCAGCTCCATAGGAGTAGTTCTCAATCCCATCTGCTGCCAACTGCATGGAACTGAGAGACAGAGTGAGCAAAGAGCTTTTATGGTCCTTTTTAAGAGCACCCTAAAAGTAGAATCTATAATTATATTGGTACATAGTGTGTCACAAAATATGTATAAACATTAATGATGACATGGTTGAGGACTAAGAATGTCTTTTATATTCATAAGGTAACCTATTAGGCATTAAATTATGCCTTCAGATAAAATGATCATTGATGGCAGTCAGGTTCTCTATGGTGGCCCCATGCACAGAATTCATCTCTATGGGAGTAAGTTCAGTAGTAGCATTTTCACTAAAGTAGCACCTTCTGGAGAGGACTTTGAAGAGTCATTTTTTGTCATCTTTTGAAAAACGATCAAAACCAAAGGTTTTCATATTACCACAGCACTGTTAAATGAGAATTTATATTGCTGTGATGGAACTACACATGAAAAGATTCCCCTGGTCATGCTTCTTGACCTGTTTTAGAAACAAGAAATAAAGGCACCTATTTAATGGAAGTAGGTTATTTTTGCAGTTAAAGAGGTTAAAGATCTCATAAAAAGTTTAGACTGTCTTTGCTTCAGTCCTATGTTGTTAATGATTTCTTTTCTTAAACCAGCTCCAACACAGCTTTCAATTTCAGTCAGATACTTTGATGCTACAGGAATGACTCTAGGATTTAATTCTCTGGCAATGACTACAATGTAAGAAATAATGAGCAAAATATTGGGGTGGGGGGGATAATGACATAATTGCTTGAGAACAAAATGCCATGAAAATAAACCATGACAAATCGCTGTCAGAGATTTGGGCAAGATTTGCTGCTCAACCTAATGGGAGAGACATTGCTTGGAGGATAGGAAGAATGGCCCCTTAGACAGACTTAGAGCAGTCCCAGAGCTGCTATAATCTGGAGCCACTTTGCACAGCCAGCAGCAGATGCAGTTTGGTGGCCCAGAGTGCCAGAAGTCATCCAGTTCTCTGCTGCGTCCCCACCCATGGGACTAGAAAAAAGGAACACGAAATAGCTACACTGGACTGATACTGTTTGTGCCAAATCTGTTCCCATGTGTTGGTTAATCTGACTTTGATATTGCTACTTTCAGAAGCTGAGCCCACATTGAGACCACTGTTGTGTTGTGTAACTGATAATCTGCCCTCGTAAGGTGGCTTTTTCCTGCTGTACCAGCTGTGCAATTTCCCTGAAATCTTGAGGGCTTTGGGCATACACTGAGTGCAGAAACAATGCAAATATATCATATTCATGGACAAAACCCTCAAAAATTAGTTCTTAGCAACATATCTCCATCCTTGAGCAGCTGCTGTAAGCCTTCCCAGGTCATCAGTTTTTCCTTCTCCATCAACTCCACCTAGTCACTAATAGCATCTTCTTTTAGAGGGACACTCAAAAATCTCTAATTTGACATCCTGATCAAGAACTGAATTTAAGATTTATTTTTTTCTTTGAAGTTTATCCAGATCAATTTGTGTCTCATCTCTCTACCAAGACACTTTTTCCCCATTCATCTTCAAAGTCTTCCTGAGCCCCACCATTACATTTCCCTTTACTGTATGTGGACCATCTGGCAATATTCTGTTGTGAACTCAGCTCATCAGATCAGAGTTTTCTCTCACTCCCTCAGAGTTTTTTCTGACTTTTCTCCCATTTCCATCCAGTGCCCTGCAGAAAGAGCTAACTGAATAGTCAGGCAGCCCTAGGCTTTCTGTCTTCAAATGCAGATCTGCCTTTTATAGTTCTTCAGAACCCAAGAGCCTGTGAAGGAAAAAACACCAAAAGTAAAATTTAGAAAAAAGTCAGCAATAGTCATTTGTCCAATAAATGGATGTAGTGTCTTGGGGGTGCACCTCTCATGCCTTGATAATGTAGAATTTGTGTCCTACATGCTCATCTGGGCTTCCTCTGTAGTTAGGATGAAGACATGGGCACCCAAAGGATGAGTAATCCCATTGAAGGGAGATATCTCAGATAAGCGTGAAGAGTCAAACGTCAGTGCCTATCCCTATCAATTAACTACAAAAGGAGCCTACCTAATTAGCTTAAATTAGCCATGTAAAGGTAAGCTGTTTGAAGATAAATGGAATGATTTGCACTGTAAATGTCTAGCTCCTGTATCACATTATTACTGGCCAGTTAACAGAAAGATCCTAGATGCTCAGATAGTTTCTGTAATAGAATGAGAGAGGCACATAGACTAAAAAAAAATATATATATCAAGAAAGGTTTACAAAAATATACAAAAAGTAGACAGGCATGTAATCTCTTTAAAAATCTCCTTTTGACCAGTTGGCCAAGATAGGAGAGAATGGGGATGTTTCTTGGTTTACACTGGTAAGTGCTGAAGTATCAACTAGAGATAGATAAATAGTAATATATGACCAGGAGTAGGTAAAATTAATTCAAAATTTCTAAAGGTAGTAAAGGATAAAACATCTGAAATACACACTGTGGCATGTAACCTCACATTTAGAATGACCTTAGCACCTGAGGACAAAAACAGGGAGAATATTAAGCTCGTTTTCAAAACGGTCTGGAGAGACCTTGGAGAACTATGCCCTGTAAGTCCAGCCTCTGTAGCAGTGAAATTAGCAGAAACTATGTTTTAAAAATGTGTGAACATACAGACAAATAACATACTGGGGGAGAGTCAGCAGGATTTCTGTAAAGGCAAGTCACGTCTCAAAACTCAAATTCTTTGATGTCAGCAATCATGTGAGTAATGGCTATCCAGCTGCTACTGATGAAAGTTTGATCATTGAAGACCTTTTTGGAAGGTCTCTCACCAATATGTCTTAAAGAAACTAAGCTGCCACAGGATTAGAGGGAAGCTTCCCTTTCATAGATAAGTCATTAATTAAAAGGTAAGAAAGAGAGTAAGAGTAAATGGTCAGTTGTCATGGAAGTCACCAATGGAAATTATAAGTATAGCAGATCTGTTCTCATAAGTAACCTGGCAAAGGAGCAGACAGTGAGCTGCCAGCATTTGCTAATGCCACTAAATTATTAACACTAGTAAAGATAGGACCTGCTGTGAAGAACAGCAAAAGGGCTTCACAGGATGCAGTGACATAGTGACAAAATTGAGGATAAAATTAAATGTAAATAAATTCAAAGTGAAGCACTTTGTACACAGTGGTGTGTGACTCCAAACTTCATTTGTAACCTGATGCAATCTGAGCCCAACATTATTCTGGAAGAAGAATTTACTCCTATAACTCTACAGTTATAAAATACTCAGTTCAGTGCTCAGCAGAAGTACAAAAAGCACATTGCAAACTAGGAATTCTTAGAAAAAGAACTAGACAAGAAAATAGTGAACTTCAGTTCACCTGAATTTTGTGTGTAGTTTTGGAGTCCCACAATCTGTAAAAGGATATAGTGGAACTCAAAAAGGTTTAGGGAGGGCAGCCAGGATGATTAAAGGCATGAAACAGCTTTAGCGAAAGGAATGGCTAAATAGACTAGAACTCCTCGACCTAAAGAGGAGCAGCAGAGATAGAGATCTATTAAATTGTGAGTGTTAGGGAGAAAGAGCACATTAAATGACTGCTCACTGCTTCTTCTAATACAAAAAATAGAGGTCACCAAGCAAAGCTAACACGTGGCCATTTCAAAATATAGTGATTCCTCACATAACGTATAATTAAAATATGAACCTCCTTACCACAGGATGTTGTGGATGATAAAATTGCATGTGAGTTCAAAGGCAAGGTTCAGAGAAGAGGAATTCACTGAGGAACACCAGCCTGGAAACCACCTCTGGCTCAGCAAATCCCTGAAATCCCTCCACAAATTGTTGGAGACTGGGAGACTACTTAGGGAAGTATCACCATATGCTTGCCCTGTTCTAATATTCTCTCCCAGCTAATGGTAAGGGATTAGGTCAGGAGTGCCTTCAGTCTCAGCAAAAGGCTGTTCCTATGTTTTATGCTCTGGACATGATGCTGTGCAGAAGAAGCACCTCAGACTCAATAGCTTTCAATCTGCTCCCTCAAAAATGTGCCAAAATTCATACAAAGTTCCAGACAATATCTTGTCTCTCTCTTCTTTGTATGTGCTGCAATGGAGCTGTTATGTGTGGGAATTTTATGAGCATTACCACTGCATTATTTTATTATAAAGAAATAATTTCTTTATTGACAAACGTAGATGGAAAAGGTAAATATACTCTAATGGACCCATAATTCAGCAAGGGATTCAAAATTTGGCTCTGCACCATGATTCTGTAAGTAGATATTTATCTTAAGGCAGCCAGCTTTAGGAAATATTGAGGTAATATATTTTCTCCGAGAAGTCTTAGCACTCAAAAAGCACATCTTATCCAACGTCAGGCATGAGGGAGAATTGGCCCTGTACCTCATAGAAAGCCAAGGAGGAAAAGGGCCTGTTCATCTTAACTTTAATACCAAATTTCCATCTGCTGCAGCTCGAAATTGCAGAGATATCACACGTACACAATAGGGATTTATTATAAAGGCAGCAACTCATCCTTAACCACGGTGATGATACTGGGCCTCTGTTATATAGCTGTCTTTAGTGTGTAGACATGCTGATATGTTTGCTCAATAAAATCCAGCTTTCAAGACATACTGTTAAGTTTACATGATCACCAGAGTGAGAGGGATAAAGCTGGAAAAGAAGAAAAGCAGAAGCGAATTAATGCAATAAAGGCTAGGATTTAACAGACAGGGTTGAGTAAAATAAATGTGAAACAACAGGTGTCACTGACTCTTATCAGCATTTTTAATTAACACCTGTTTTTAGCCCAGAGTACTTTGGAAGAGTATGTTGGAGTGTGTCTGTATTTAAAGATAAAGATACACTGTTGAGAAGTTACTAAGCAGTGAGAGGTTGGAGGAATGAAGAGGTTTGGGGGTGGGGGAAGCTTCTATTTGCTGGGTGGGTGTTGGTTGCAGCTTAGAGAAACCTGAAGGAAAGCCACGATGATAAAATTGCAAGGTAGGGAAATACTGCTATGGCAACAAAATATATGTTCTCTTGTAGGAAAATGAGGATGAAAAAGGAAATAAGGAGTGTAGGAAATTGAAAGGAAGTGCAGATTACAATAAAAGACAGGATCTAGTTTTAAAATATACAAATTGTAATAATTTCAATTTATGTAATAATATTTTATGATAGTAATAAATTTCTGTTATCCAGACTTTTATGGCACCTGCTCTGGAAAATTTTGGAGCACTTGTCAGATATGAAAGAATTCTCATTCACAGTAGGATGGGGATACAGTCATACTCTTCAATAGCCCATCCTACAAGAACCCAAGCCAACGTGAATGACCAGCATCACATGGGAAGTGTGTGGCATAAACGTTCACAGAATCAGGATCTTTCAACAAATGTTTCTTCAGTGTAGGTATAAGGCAGTTCCAGAGTGTTACAGTAGTGCTGGTTTATAATTAATTTGAGCAAAGTTCAACAAAAAAAATGGCATATCTTTATACCTAGACCCACTCCTTTTTCTAGAATATTTCATACATCTAAACTATTTCTTGCTAAGTATGTATTTTAAAAGTTTAAATGATCACTTATTATTAAACTACTTCATTCAAAAATTAACTTGGTTCACTTGAAATTCTGACTCAAAATTCTGTCCTGAGCAGTGTGTAAGGCAGAGTCACCTGAACTATTTTACTCAGGAATATATATTGGTTTCCTAGAGCAGAATATCACCCCAGAAGATAGGAATCACATACAATGATTATTAACTTTTTTTATGGTTGGTTTGGGAACGACCTCAAGATTCACAGCCAGTTAAAGCCCTCAAGGACTTTTCTCTGGCCAGAGAGTCATTCTGTCTGGCTCCCCTTATTAGCTTTCTCTTTCTTCCTATTTTTTTTAATTTGGTTTGCTTGTTTGCTTTCTCGCTTCAAACCAGAGGGTACCCTTTGATGTGAAGGGCATTCAGTTCTACACCCAACAATCTATAAAGTTATGGGTGGACTTCCTTTAGGTCAGAGATATGCAACTTGACAGTATCTTTCAAGTGACTGAAATTTTGGGTGCCTTGAGATACTTGTATTTTTGTATTTGTATACTGTATTTTCTCATGGTTATTCACCGACTTTACCTGAGACCTATTTGTGTATGACCTTTGAAAGGTTCCATAAGGGATTTCTTTTTAAACAAGTCACTCAGGCCACAAACCCAGCACTTCACTTAACATGCCCATATTTAGGGCCCATGGAAAATTATAGGTCATAAACCCATGCATTAATGCTTTGCTAAATCTGGGCCTGAAGGGATGTATAGATTATACCTGGACAACCTTTAGAGCTCCTACATCTAAAATACAATTTAGGATACAGTTTAGGAGATTATCCCCTTGACTCACACACACACAGACCCAGTGGCTGTTTCTCCATTAGCCTTTGGTGTGCTCTGCAGCACTTTCTCTTCGTCGGTATCTTAGAAGGTAACGAGGCTGTGAACCCTCCTCAGAGGTTTGTGTGTCCTCTTCAAAAGAGCTCATAACCTAAAAGCATAGTGGCATAATAGCAGCAGGTTGGCAAAATAATACTGCTGGCATCTCAGAGCTTTGCAATGCATCCATTGATCCTTCTGCCACTTCCCTACTAACTTCCAGAATCGCTGGGGAATCTCAGCCAATTTAACAGAGGGTAGAAGTCTCAGAAATAAGCAAATGCCTGCAAGTTTTGTGAAAATCAGCATCCAGTTGGGGTTAAATAGAATGCAGGAGGTTATCTGTGTCCCAAAAAGCTACAGTGGAAGTTCAGCAGATAGAAGTTCTGCCAATCAAGACGTGCTGGTGAACACCCAGCGTGGTCCACATGGCCTCTTGTTCAGACCTTGGCTGGGAGGGGGCCTGGATACCCTGCTGGGAGAAGGACAGCGTTGTCTGGAGGATGTTCTGGCAGGGTACTTTTGGGAACAGGAAGAGTTCCTGTGCTGAGCCTGTGTAGGAGGAAACACAAAATAGGTTCTTCGGAGAGTTCCTGGTCTTCAGGCTGCATTCAGTTTTCTACAACCACCTTATTTAAAATAGGGCGTCCTACTGAACTCATTAGGGTAAAATCATTTTGGGTTTTGGTTGACTTTTGCTTAAAGTGAGTTTCTTGGTTGTTTATCTGTTTTTTTTTTTAAGAAATGTGAGATCTTGATGTATTTATTCCTCTCCAGGAACTCTTAAGTACCACTTTTTCAGCATTCAGTATAAAATGCAGGATATAAATCTTTCACTGATACTATACTTTAAATACAATGGATTACACAGCAATCTAAGTCTTCAGAATTTACTGAAATTTTACATTAAAGTATCTTATTGGAGCTCAATAGAATTTCAGGGCTGTCATTTTAAGAAGCATTACACATGAGAATTTTTCCTGTGAAATATATAAGTCCTTTTAGCCCTGGTTTTGTGAATAGGCTCTGAAGCTGACATACAGCTACATGCCTAAATCAGTGGTGTTGTGTTCAACAGTTGGTGAAAAACTAATCTGTCCCCATTTAAATCAACCACTTAGCAACCCAGCCACACAATTTTTAGGTTCTTTAACCTGATAATCTCTAATTATTCTGGCTTGGAATTCCAACAGAACGGGGTTCAGAATCATTTTGCAGATGTTATTATTTTTTTAAATATTGTCTAATTTAAAAGGAAAGTATTTCAGATAATAGCAACATATTTTGAGGGGGAAAAAAAGCATGAAAACCATTTCTGTTCCAAAAATTGCTGATATGAGAATTTATGAGGAAACAGCTCCTTTTATGAATAATTATTATTATTGTGTTTAAGAAATGGGCAAGATGCCTAGAAATTGAATGAAAGAATGAGCTATTAAATTGAAATATTAAATGAAATAACTGAATTAAAAGTGATCATGTAAACCCAGCAGTAAATGTTGGGAGCTGTAGCTGATTGAACATATTTTCATCATCTGTTTTGTATGCTTAAATACAATTGCTTGATGTAAGTAAACACTTGATTGATATTCTGAATACTTTAAAATCTGCATATGCATCATGGAATACTGAACAATTAAAACTTAATTTCAGTGTAGTTTGATTACATGTAAATTATTTCAATATTCATTTTTTCCTGTCCTGTTTGCTCAGTGCATATTTAATATCCACTTTTTGAATGCATATCACTCTTGATTGGACTGTGAGATGAGGAGGACTCTGAAATTTCTTCCATTAAAAAGGATTGCCTTTTAAATATTATTTGTGCCACAGCTCTTCCCCTGCAGATTATTTTCTAAATGTTGTGTACTCTTATTGAAGACAAGGAAAAAGCTGCTGCAGCCCTCCTTTATCAGCCCAGCACAAGGAATATGCTTACATGGTCGATGAGCATGTCTAAGAAGGCTTGTTGGTTGTAACTAGTCCCTAAAGAAATGTTTCCATCTTTTCTGCACTATATTGCTTGCCTGCCTGAGCTCCTTCTGCCTTCCCTTCCTCCTCCCTCCACATGATTTTTATTTTATTTTCCTGCTTCTTGGAGGTCTTACAAGACACTTGAATATTATGGTTAAATATTACAAGTGTTTTCAAGTTGACCATTTTCAGTCTGAAAAATACATCTTTATCTTTAAGTGACCGCATTCAATTTAGGAGTTGTAGAATACAGATGAAAAAATTTTGCCTTTTTATATATTTGTAGAACATTTTCTGAAAACCAAAGAGACTTCTTGTCCCTTCTCTGCATGCTGCAACCCATACACATTTTTGTGATCAACAGTGTTCAAATTGCTGTATTTCTGAACATCCAACAGAAGGAAATCCCAGGCATTTGATTCTCTTATTATTCATGCCAGTGAACAGAATAGCCTTTCTGAAGTTACAGATGATATTATGTTTTTATTACTTACATATTTTATGTTATTTTATTTTATTTTATTTTATTTTATTTTATTTTATTTTATTTTATTTTATTATTATTTCCTGGCATCTTTTCAGTTAAGTCATATTCCCAAAATACAGGCAGGCAGCAGGTTTGTCACTTCACCATGGAAGGCAAGTCTGGATTCCTCTCTGCCTTGACCATTTTTGACCTACATGCCTGTTGTTATATTAGTCCCATTTCCCCTTGATTTCCTTACCCATACTAACAGAATTTTTTTTATACTTTTTTAGAATACATACAAAATGCATATAATAACAGTATTCTTTAGTTATGTGAGAATTTGAAGTTGATGTTGTATCTACTAAATGGCTTGCAGGGAAATGTTTTCCTATGTGTCCCACATAGTTAATTGCAGTTTCAGAGTTCTAATCTTGAAGGTCATATTTCTGTTGCCTGTCACTTTCACCAAACAAGTGGCTGAACTTCATGGTTTGCAGGTGGATTTCCTTATCTCTCTTTTTCAAGTCATATAAGTCTCAATTGCTGGAATTATTGTGAACCAAGCAATGAGGGACAAGGAGGAGGAGGGGGTGGGAAGACACTGTTGAACACCAGGGCCCTGGAGATTCCATTTTAGAGAGCAAATATTGTACCTGGTGACTGTAGCACAAGAACAGAAGGGGGAAGGTTTATTTGGGGGGTATTTTGTTTGTTTGAGGAGCTGATAAACAGTTAAGTGAGTGTGCTAACAACAGTAAGAGGTCTTCCTAGGATAAAACATGCTTATAAAACAGATATTATTAGCTTGAGGTTGGTCTCATGCTTTAGAGACCTCTTTCTAATTGCTTCTGTTCATTAAAACCAACAAAACTTTCATAACAAAGGGTTTCAGAATAACAGTTATCTTCTTGTAAAGTTAGGTTAAAAAATGCTGGATATTCCTGACTGATTTAATACTGTTGGCCTAAGTAAAGCAAAAAAAACCTTGTCACTCTTTGTAACATCTACCTTCTTTTAAAGCAGTTCAATTTATAATAATTTATTAAATAACTGTGATTGCTATTTGCAACACTCTTGGTTTGTGAAGAGCATTTCTTAGATAGTCTTTTTTTTCTCTTTTTTTTCCTTAGTACAGATCTGAAAATAATGAGTTAATGTCACACTTTTATGAATAGGGGCCATAATGAGACTGAAGTATGTATGTTGATTAAAGGAAAAATAATTGAAATCTTTGTGAAACTGCAAAGAAATTACAGCTTAAGGCCATGATTCTGTTCTGCAAGTCAATCAAATGAGAATGTTATTTTATATTTTTTGGTTGCAGGCATTTTTCCTTGGCTAAATCGAATGTCATTCAAATAGTCTATGTAGTGAGAACTTTGGAAATACAAAATAATGGTACAGACACTCTTTTTAGCCAGTCACATTGCTGGTTTCTGTTCAGTTTCCAATTTCCCCTCTAAGTACTAAGAATATGTATTTAATCCATAATGGAAAAAAAATATGCCAGGAAAAAATATAAACATGACAGCTGTTCAAGATACACATATTTTAACATGTACTTATTTTTCTTAATTAAAGTATAGCTTCAAAAGCATCACTGCAAAACCATGTATTTTGGTGGAAAATCTGTCACAGGAATCATGTTGAAAACTTCAGCTACACAGACAGGCATGAGAAATTGGGGGTGCACTGCCTGTTCCCTGGCAATCAAGAGGTTAACTTTCATTTATCTCTTCCCCTCCCTTAAACTGGTTCTGTGAGGAGGGCTGCAAATTAGTACTTGGAAGGCACAGCAGGGAGTTTAGCTTTAGGGAGGGAAGGGCTCCCCACTCCAGCTCTTAGGAACCTCACCTGGAGAGCGCATTTCCTTTTCTACTTAAGCTAACATATTATGCCTTCTTGTCACGAATGTTATTCCTCGAGGAAAAGTCCTCTCTGGTTCTATCTTGCAATCTGATGAACCATTCCAAGTGTGTGGTAGAGGAGAGGAGGGCGATAAGGCTGTAACAGGAGGGAGCCAGGAAAGCGCTGAGGCTGTGGCTGGGACCAGGAATCCCGGTGTGGTGCATCATATGGGATTACTTTACCCAGCCAGGGAAAGGAGGATTCCCATCTTTCCTCTTGTTCACACCAGCCTGAGGAGGAGCTGCAGCACTGCCCACTGTTTGCTGTGACACTACCAAGGTACAGAGCTGTACAAATTCTGGCATCCGTGTGATGCTGTCTGACAATATTCATTTGACAAGCAAAGCCTACACTTTCTAACCCTGAGAAATCACAGTGCATTTTTTTCCCCCCACTGGGGCAAAGAAGTCATCTCCTTCCAAACCTCAAGTGTCTACAAGTGATCCATTGTTGAAATTGTTAACAGGTGGAAAGGGAATTTTACCCACTTTGTAATGGGACAAATACAAAATCGTTCTATATGGAATCAATCTTCTACCTCCCAGCTGAAATAAAATTGGGGTATTTGCATTTCTAAAAATAATCACCAAATCTATTTTAACAGCGAATTTTAAACAGTTAAAAATGTGCAATAGAGGAAAATGTGTACAGCTAGAATCACTTTCTCAGAATACAATGTCACATAATGGTTTTCTATGCCTAGTGTGAGAGACATTAACCCAATGCAGAATTTTCCATTGGGATTAGCATTTGCCAGTGCAATGCTAGATCTGATGGGACTCAACACTGAACCACTTGGTGAAGGTTCTAAACAATGAAGGAGGTTAAGGGTAGTCACTGTCCTACCTCACAGTTCTGCAATCTGAGTATGAGCCTATCAGGTTTCCCCAATAAAGCTTTGGCATCACTTTTGGTGAGCATTGAAGGACTTTGTACATGAGGAAAATTTGATGTAGCTCTTAAATTAACCTCAGCAAGTGACGTGTTTCCTTTTTCTTTCAGGTATCAGAGGTTTGAAAAAGCATTTCTGCTTGCTGTTGACATCGGTGCTCGGGACCTGTTCATGGTGAGTTGCTTCTGGAGACAGAGGCTGTTGGAGGATATTGTTTGTCAGCTTTTGCACACATTAAAGCAGTTCCAGGTCATTTGCAGCCTTGGACACGTACTGAAGACAGAACTGTTCTACCTTTGCCATCATGAAATTCATCAGTAGGAATTGAGTATCTTCAGTCACTGACATTTTTCCCCAGCATGGCCTACAGGCTATTCTTAATTTTCCAGGAATTACTGTATATGTTTTTAAACTTTCCCTTTCTTCGTGTGACCTGATGTGGGTGAATGTCATCTTTCACTCTAATAAGCTTGTACATTTCTAATCTGTTCCTTTAAGTCCAACTGCTGAGTCCTGGACACAAGAGCTGTCCATGTCCTGGGGATCCTGAATGCTCTTAGTTTGTCTCTTGGGGTTTTGTGAAAAGTGACAAATTATGAACGCTTCTGCTGGTACTTTTAAAACAACAAAGCTCAGCAGCATCAACACAAGGGTTTTAACATTTCATGCACTCTCTGCCCCCTCCCATTTAATTAGCTACAAAAGTAAAATTAACCAGCTCTTAAAAGGTCCTCTGTGTGAGCACTGCAGGAGGTTCTTGTTTTATAAGATCTTGCACCACAATGTCACAGTGAGGTCAGATGGACAAAGCCAGTCGTGCTCTCCTAGTCTCTCAGCATGTTGCTGCTCCACAGCTGATTTCATTGTTTTCAAAGAAACAATAGGAAAGGGCTTGTTGAAAAAAAGGCCCTTTGAACGATTCGTTTGCTTGACTCTTTTGCATAATGAAGACATTCTGTTGTTTAAATTAAGCTTTGACACTAGATGTTAATATCATTTATCCCATTAAGTCACTTGCCCTGCTAGTTTGATCTTGATATTTAAATTGTATGTTAAATTACACAATTAAATCCTGCTTTTAGGGGTTATGAAAATTCCCTTCTAATTATATAAAAAGTTGTGTGAACCTTTTGATGTTTTTTTTCATGGCTCTAATCATCTGGCTTGTTCCATCTAATTAGAAAGATGTGAATACTGCGATAAACTTTCCTAAGTATGCATCAAAAGAATGTGATGGAGATGTCAGACTTTTAGGAAATTCATTACATGTTCTATGTTTACTCCCCTCGATTTTCTGTCTTTTTAGATCATCTCTTTCCTTTTCTTTATTGAATGTAACCTCTTCAGTACAAATTTTATACCTAATCATGCTAAGCACTGCTGCAGCCACATATAAGATTCAGACTGTAGTATGTCTGGAGCAGATTAAAGATTTTTGTCAAGGGCTCTCCCAGTGTACAAATAATAAATACTCCCTAATTTTGGCCATTCTGACAGAATAAATGTCCCAGCATTTGCATCAAAGGCCCTCTCTCATATGACTGAGAGCATTTTCTATGTGATCTGTTTCTCTTTCCTTCCCTCTGCACATGGCAGGATTGAGGGAGCAGGGTGGGAACACCAGTGTTGGCTGTTTAAGATGGGTGCAGAGCTGCTAGTGAGAGGGAGGGACTGTCAGTGCCTGGCTCCACAGGTGATAGATCACATGTTCTACCCTCACCAAAAAGTCTCCAACTTTCTTCAAGAGGAGTTTCAATGATCACAAAACAATTAACTCCATCTCTTTGCCTTTCCTTTCCTCTCTCAACACCTACTCTTCATTTCCCATCCTACCAATGCCCTTAAACATAAATGTATGTTTCTGAAGAGTTCCTTCTGGCTTATGTCATTGTGAGATCAAAACCAGTTCTTTAATGTCCTCGTTCTGCTTGCATTACCTTTGAAATTCCTCATAGTTGCCCCTAAATTATGCTACAAGCAGCACACATCCCTGCCTCCTCTGGGGAAATGTCCTTGTGCTAATTCATCGTCTAAGTCAGTCACTAATGAACAAATTTTACAATAAGCTAACAAGGTACTGCTGCAAGTCCACTAAGTACAGGACTCAAGAAGTTTAAACATGCATAGGTCATTAAGAGTATTTATTTGTGCCATGGTAATTTCTAGGGAATTTGGCTTCATTGTGCTTAATACCATGTGAAAATTAGATAACCTGTTCCCTGAAACCTTACAGTCCTTCTAGGTATTAGTATAACAATGCTTCTCCTAAGCAAGGGTTGTGCATCCCTCACTTCTGCTTAATACTGAATGGTTCCTAAATATTGTTTATGTAGGGCAAAATGCAATTACTAATGTACAATTTGATTTTGCATATATTTAAAGCAGTTTTATCCATTTTTAAAACCTCAGATAGGTCTAGGAGTCACATCACCTTATTCCAAATTAATTTAATGGGATTTCAAGAAGAAATAGTAGTCTAAATAAAGATACCCGTTGACATAAGCAAAATGAGAAAGAGAAAAATCTGTTTATTAGAGGGGAGCAGAGAAGGAACAAAAAGGAAAGGGTAGAGAGGAATAGATGTAACAGAGGTTGAGAAGGATGCAAACACTGAGTACTCATCACCTGAGACTTCTAAGAAAATGTCTCTAAATTCTTAGAGAATTTACCCCGAGCATCAATTTCACCAAACAGGGCTCTACAGCGTTCCCATTGTTTGTTTTGAGACTGCAAAGTTTAAGAGAATGCTATCTGAGGGCTAATTTCTTTCAAAGACATGAAAAAGAAAAAACAAAAAAAAGGCTTAAAACTGTAGCTATAGCATCACTAGATGATGCCATAGCAAGACACATACACTGCTGTGTCTCTCCCTGAGCTTTACCCTCATGTCACATCAAAGTCCATCAATTAATATAATCTCCTACAAAGTTAAAAAAAAAGAAACTGGAAAGGACATAATATCAAGAACAACAGCTCCGTTTATTGGACAGTGACTGATGCAATCTGTGACAGAAAAGATCAAGCAGTGGAAAGGTTGTCAGCTTGAAATGCTTTTATAGTGCAGTCCAGCTCTCAGCTGCTGAAAATTCAAAAGGCCATCCCATGTACCAAAGGTAGCAAAAAATGCAAGGAAAAGACACTTTAATAAAACTGTCAGATCTTGGGTGATACACTGATGAGGAAAGTGCATGCTTCGAAGAAGTGTTGGAGTGTTGCCCAGAAATATCCTATAGACAAATGCACGTTGTGTTTCAAATGACTTTTACTCACCAACAGCCAGCCCTGTGAGTCACAAAGGTGAGGGGGAAAGGGAAGAAGTCCAAAAAGTAAGCAAACTGTTAAATGATAAAATAGAGCCCTTTCAGCAAGCTCCTGATAAGCAGCTGGAATTTGTTTATGTTGTCACCATTGTGTTTGAGAGAGATGTGATCTTTGGACTTATAAATTCTTAGGTAATTGTGTGAAAAAAAAAAAAACATCATGAATATTCAGATACTTTGGTTCCTTTTTTTTTCCCTGTCATTCTTTAAAGCACCCTGGAATCTGGTGTTTCTCTTTTTGCTGTTTTTAAGTTTTCTAGTTTAATCTACTCAGAGAGTTATAAATTCTTAGAAAAATCCACTTTTGCTCGTTTATTTGAATGAGAAACACCTAAATTAGATCTGAAATAGTCTAATTAGGAGATTTCATATCTGTACTCTTTTCTTTCTAAAGCTGGTTTAGAGATGAGGCAAAGGCTACTGTTTTTATTGCTCTTCATGACCAGCAACTTGAGGAACAACAATGCAAGCCACTTACCAACCTTCTGCTAACCTTTATTTCTTACACAGCCCCTTTTAGTTAATGATGGATATGTAGCACCTTTTCATTTTTTTACTCAAACCAGAAAATGGGCAAAACCACGACCTGAAATAACAGCTGCTTTGATACACAGAGTGCACAAGCTCTTCAGTGACAAAACTTCATCATTTTCTGCAGTTGTTTCCACTCCATCCTCGAGCTACTATTTAAAATTGCACAGAGGTATACAATACTTCTCATAGTTTAAGCTACAGAAAGACAATCATTAAACATTGTCAGAATGTATTTTAAATAAGTCTGCCTGTACATCCAAATCTCTGTAAGTTCAGACTTGTCCAAGAGCCCTTGGGTTTTCTATTGTTATCTAAATAAGGCGACAGTATCTGTTGTTTAATCTTCATAGAAATCATACCTTGCTGCTCAGGCCCTTTTCTCCTGACAACCAAGTTAGACCTACAAAGAGAGGAAATACAGAGTTCACCACAAGTTCATAACCCATTATTCTGCTCCAAGACATTTGCACATTTTTTTTTAGTCACACCTGTGTTTGTGTTGAGAAGACACTGCTGTCTCCTGCAGACTCTGCAGATCCTGCAAATCAGTTCTGGGCTTTCCTGCATAATCATCTCAGTTTCTCTAAGATTTTCAGTTTTGTTTTAAAAGTTGTTGTCATTGCTGTTGTTAAATGAGGGGTTACTGAAACTATCATGTCTTTCACCTAACACTATTACTCTCAATTCTTTAATCTAAAAGTGTCTTTCTAGAGTAAAATCACTTTTCCTTTGAGAGGTTCTGTCGTATTGATGCAGGTGGCAGTAAACTCACATCAAGGATTTTCACCTGAAATCTTTCACATTAGGGAGAATATGGTTGCTTTTATGGCATGCAGAGGTCAATATTTCCAGCAAACACTCCTTTTCCCTTTAAATTCCTGTAAGCAGATTGTTTGCAGAACAAAGGAATGGCTCAAATCTTTGGATGTTAAATGGCATCTTCAGCAAAGCAGTGGGGGAAGAAACTTTGCCAACTGTTCTTGGATTTTTCCTTACTTTCTGTGTCCCAGTTCATGCATGGAGGAGCATGTGTTTGTGATGCCAGATGAGAAGGGGATTTTCTCTTGATTAATGGTCAAGAATAAACTTTTGCTTTTGGAGGACCAAAACCAAGGGCAGTGAGAGTGTAGTTTGTCTGCAGGAATATATTCTCCCACAAAGAGCTCTGTATGTAGTACAGGTGGTTTGCACCTCAAATAAAAAGCCTTGACTTTTGATAAGGTCATGCAGTGATGGGACAAGGGGGAATAAAACTGGCAGAAGGCAGGTTTAGATATTAGGAAGAAATTCTTTCCTATGAGGGCCTGGAACAGAAGTCACCCAGAGAAGCTGTGGCTGCCCCATCCCTGGAAGTACTTAAGGCCAGCTTGAATGGGGCTTGGAGCAACCTGGCCTGGTGGAAGGGCAGGTTGTCCCTGCCCAGGGCATGGGGCTGGAACAAGTTGATCTCTAAGGTCCCTTCCAACCCAAGCTATTCCATAATTCTATATAATGATAACACCTCTGCTGCAGCCCTCTGATTTTTGACTCTAGATAAAAGACTAGATCCAGAGTATTAATAAGTATTCATGCTAGACAACATTTTTTTGAAAGCCCCTTGTTGCTCAGGAGTGACTCAGGAATCATACCAACCCTGTGGATGTTAAAACCACTGAGCAGCCACTGTTGCTCTTATTACCTCCAATATGAGCACAGGGAAGATCATCATCCCCTTAGCCACAGAACAGTGAGGGTAACAACCTTCAGCAGTGAGTGTATGACAACATTCAAGCAAAAATTAGTCCCTAAAAGATGGAGAGCTTCAAATCATAAAATCATGAAGGTTGGAAAAGGCCTCAAAGGTCAATTGAGTCCAACTGTTAACCCATTACTAACAGGCCCACCACTAGCCCATGTCTCTAAGCACCACATCTGCATTTAACATGCTCCAAATACAGGCTGCCAGCCAGGAGAGCTCCAGTACTTCAGATCTGGTTTACACAGAGCCACCTCCTATCAACATTCTTTTAATTCAACAGAAGTTATGTTAAAAGTAGACAGGTTGGTTTCTTTCATACACTGAGTCAATAGCTTTGCTTTTATCATTGGTCAGTGTTTTATTCATTGCTGTATTCAACAGCACAAGTAAGGAAATATATTTGCGTTGGAGGGAATTAAAATGTAATGGTAGGTTCATCAGTTCCATCTGTGTTTGTGATCTAAATAATAAAAGAACCTCTTTCTTTCAAAATCCCTTTTGTTGCTCCTTTGAGATTCATTTTAGATTAATCTTTTTTCTTCTTTATTTCCAAAGGACATCCATTACCTTGCTCTAGATAAGGGTGAATTGGCCCTAGCTGAAGTGGCAAAGAGAAAGGCTAATGACATTGATGCAGAATCAATAACTACTGGAATTGGTAAGAATTAATGGTGTCTAAAAAGCCCTTTTGTTTTAATCAATACTTGTCCTGTAGAACATGTTGTTATATTTGTAGAGGGGTTCTTGTTTTGATTGCATTGTTTTCTTTGAAAGTGAGACCGGATTTTCATTTGTGACTAAAGAACAGTATTTTTATTCCTAACTAAAGAAGGAGGCTTATAAAAATCCCACAGCTTTGCCTTTCAGTACCCATGTGAGGATAGCTGTGAAGCAAAAAGATTTATACTCTGGCTGTAAAGAAAAGTTCAGGCTGTACAAACTGAACTGAGTGCAAGAGGTAAGGGACTGAACCTGAAAATCTTTGTTCATATCAACATTTAAGGCTAGGCATGGCAATTTAACTCACCTCTAAATATTTGCTGGTGCACACTGGAGCCACATCCAGCACTGATACTTTGGCAGCACTCGAACATTTACTGATGTTCACATCCTGGCTTTAAAGCAGCAGCTTGGCATGCAGTGGGATTCTTGCCATTCCATAAGGAATATCTATGCTAAAGTTGCAGCGTGAGATTAACAGCTGAAACACAGATGACTTTTCATGCAGGGGAACTCACAACTCATTCACTTTCTCCTTGTGTTTCTTCTGAATTGACATGAAGAGATGTATGCAAGCACATGAGACCATTCTGATTTCATGCCTTATAGCATGAACCAAGCAGAAGGTGTCTCTGTCTAGGGAGCTGACCTCCACTGGAGGCAAAGGGAAGAAAACCCACAGAGCCTAAAAATGTTTGTATAAAACTTGCACAGTTCTGTTCTTGCTTATTCTACTGCATCATTAGAGGAAAGCACTGAGCTTTTGTCCTTATCCCATGCCAAGAAGCAGAATAGGATTAAAGCTCAGAAGGTTTTTTTTGTGAGTCAGAGTCACAAAACCTTTGAGATCTTGGCTAATACAGGATTCTTTTAGAACTGTACATCTCCCTGTTTACCCAGAGCATACAAGTGAATGCCATTCCAGTACCTAGAAATGCAGAGAGGCCATGTATGCATTTATGTGCCTATTTCTATAGATTGCATAAATCCATGACTTTCAAGGCTACTGCAATTCAGTAGCACCTCTTCCCCTCTCCAGCAGAGCAGGAACCAAGCAGTGCCTCTCCTGAACTCTTCTCTTCAAAGTCTTGCATATTCACACTCAAATCACTTAAAGCTATTTTTCCACCTTAACTGGGCTTTTGGGCAAGCCCTTTCACCACTAGAGTTAAAAAAAAAGTACACCTGTTTAGGTCATCTCTTAATGGGCACTTTAAAGTGTGCAGTTACATCTCCCTTGCTTTCTCTTCTCTTACTTCTTAGGTACTTATGTGCTGCACCTAATATAACTGAGATACCCAGGACTTGCATCTGGTCATGATCTATTCTCTGACACTCAATCCAGAACATTTAAACTTTAATCTGTATCTTCATTTAATTCCTTGCAAACTACCATGATTAGTTGATTTCTGAATTTGGGCTATTTATAAATTTAGTGAGAGCCTTTTGTAGCATTGTAGATGCACAGGCAGGGAGAGGAGTAGGGAAAAGAACAGAATGATCACAGATGCCTTCCTTGCATGTCAAGGAAGTAGTTATGTAGTAGTCATGCAGTTACACACACGTGTAACTACAATTCAGCAGCAAATGTGCAGGCACACAGTCTTCCCCTCCTCCAGACCAGTCCTACAGTTACATCTGTAATGCCCCATTAGCATAAATTATTAAAGTCATTTTATATGATAAAGGCTTTTGCTGAATAATTAAGTATCAGGATGATTTAAAGTACTTTTCAATGCCCCCAGGGACAAACTGTCACTGAGATTCATTCTCTAAACAGTAATGAATTTGCATCCAATTCATTTTGTATGAAAATAAACAGGAATCTCCCATGAGTTTGTTTCGATCTCACCTTAAACATGTGAAATCTCAGCCACAGGTTTTGTTTTGTTATACTTTATTCCAATGTCCCTTCTAATGATGTTTTTATTTCGTAAACTGTTGTTGGCAAAAAAGTTGACATGAGGTATGAACTTCATGGACCCAATGAAAACAAAAGATGATGAGTGAATTTATATATAAATTGCTGTATTTTTCTAATACTTAGAGAGGGGGAGAAAAGAATCATGCCAGAGCCAGAAGTTTTAAAATGCAGTTTCAAACAAGTCTGTGTCCCCTGACCTCTTCCCAAACCCAGTCCTCTTCAGCTGGTCCCTGCTCTCTGGAGCTGGCAGCCACTCAATTCACCAGTGCTCACACTTCTCCCCTGACTTCTTGAACACCCACTTCAGGCTTTTACAAGAAGACAGTAACCTAAGCAAAGAGAGGCAGCAAGGTGCAACCAGTGCTATTGAGCTTATACTGGACACCTCTACAGCTTATGTCTTAAAAGAAAAAAAACCCCATATATATATATATATATATATATAGATTATATTTTATATATATATATGTATGTATATTTATGTATATGTATACATATGTATATGTATGTATATTTATAAAGTGAACCATCATATGTCAATATCTGATGAAATTTCCTGAGCTAGCCCATCCCCAAACCTCAGCTCAGCACTGCTTGAATGAGTCAGTGCTTCTGGCTGATTCCCAAGCCTTTGAGAGTGCTCCATCTTGCCCCAGATATATTTAATTTGTCAAGCTATTTCTGTGTACAGGGCTCACTTCAAGCATAATATATTTCAAACTCAGACTTCCAGGAAAAGTTTCCAGCTCCTACAAATAATGTAGCATGACAATATAATTCAAATTTATAGACGTCATCCAGAGTTCTATATGGGTTGATTCCTCACATATATTATACCAATATTTGTGTCAAGATAAAACTAAAAATAAGTTGATTATTTTAAGGTTTTCTGAATTTGGGGTCTTCTCAGTTCATCAGCACGTGACTGCAGTTTGCTGGACACTGTTTTGGAGAAGCCACCTTCAAAGCTTAGGAGCTGAGGAGGTCTGTGGGCATCTGGTGAAAACACCTGTAGACCTGCAGAGCACGGTAGCTTGGTGAGAATATTGCTGAGCAAGATGAAGTGTCAGGTGAACTATGGTTTTGGCAGAATCATATATTTTGTTCATCTGATTAAAATCTTCTGAGGATCAGTATTCTCATAAGATTTTATGTTTGACAGCCTGTGAAAATGCATCTTGAGGGATGAGAAGATTGAAGTAATTGTACTGTACATCTCAGAAATGACATTAGCTATCTCCTCTTTCCCCACCCTTATTTGATCAGCAGACTACTGGCCGTGGATCCTGTGGTTTCTTCTTCCAAAGATTTTCTGTTGAATTATTTCTGTAGTAGATCGACAAGTTCCTTAATGAGGTCAGGGAGTTCTCATTTAGCCTTGCCTAAAATGTATGCTGTGCACCTCATTTCACTTGATTAAAAGAGAGAATAAATAATTTATTCAATATTGGCATATATGTAGGTTACTAATAAAATCTGTTTATGAGCATAACCTGCCATGTACTCTCCTGGAACAGTATTTTCTGTGCTGGGAGAATGAGTCTGTTTGGAGCTGTAAAGTGTGGGTTGCTAATGTAAAACCTGAGTTGCAAAGAAGTGACATGGCAGAGCCTGTTAAGAAATGCCATAGCTAATAATGATCATGGAGGTGAGGAGCTCAGCCCTTCAGACATCATTGCTCAATGAATATCCAACGAAGAGCATATGTAGGCAGTGTCAGAAACTTTCCCAAGGCCAACTTCCAACAAATTACATTAGGGCCTAGCAAGGTGATTTTAACCTTCAAATCAACAGCTTTCACCCAAAAGGGATTCATGTTGTGACAAGACAGATAACTGCTGCATAGTTGAAAGGCAAATTGGAAAACCTTGTATTTCTGCTTAGAATTTCAGAATATTAGCAACTAATGTTTAGACAACAT